>NC_090449.1:228692657-228999021 GCF_031143425.1 Pleurodeles waltl
GTTGAAGGTTCTGAAACAGTACTATGTCTGGAACTGCGACACCTAAGATCCATTACAGGTGCTATGATACTGCTGAGACTAGAGAGTTCCTCAATATCTCCACCACCCAGATCACTGTTTGCAGCTCTCCGGGCTGTCTGCACTGTCTCCAATACATCGGTGACTTGCACCAATCCTCGTGCCATGTCGCGACTGCAATGTGCCATTTCCACATGCATGCCCACAGCACATCGTGACAGCACAGCAGTTGTATTAGTGAGCTGATTAACAGATCTGCAGAACCCATCCAACCTACCCATCAATTGGTGATGGAGTGACGGTGGGTGACATGCTCCTGCTGCTTTACAGTGCAGAGTTTCTTAATGGCATTTGTCATCTCCCTTAGGTGTTCTGCTGTAGCTTGCTGTCCCTCATGCAGCTTGCACATGTTGTTTCGTAAGTTATTGCTAAACACAGCTGCCCCCCTGAGATCAGCGCCCCTCAATCCAGGTCAGCACCCGGTATAGCTGCATCTCTGGCACCTCCCAAAAGTCGGCCGTGAGACTATGTGAAGTATGAAATGTGAGTGAGTGCAGGGAGGCCAACAGATGAGAAATTGCGAGCAAACAAGAACTTTAGGGATTGTGTGGGGATGGATCATAAATGATTGTGGAAGGGTCACATTTAAAGCAATTGTGGGAAATTAAAAACCTGAACTCTAATGTTAGATACTGTATATGTTTGGGTGAATCTGAATGGTTCTATAATATATATCATATATTATTACCGTGAATATATTTTAGCACCCAGGAAACATTTATTATAAGGTTTATAGAATAGAATGATTACAAATCCTGTGGAATAAAAATGGAAAATCAAATACCTGGGTGAAATACAAATGGGATGCAGGCATAGTGGGAGCTGATAAAGGTCTTAAAAGTGCTAAAACCTTCACATAATTTAGCAGGGGAATGCACCTAAGACTCTTATATACCATACTAGCAGACATGCATAGTGCAATATGCTGTTAAATACCATTGATGAGTGTGCTGAAAGGAGAGACCTCAAGCGGGTCATAAAGCTTGTCCTGTACCACAACAATGGCATTAATTAACTTCAGAGTCAGTCAGGAACCTTGACATTTACATGGCCGAAAGTTATCCTTGATCAACCTTGCAAATCAGTTGTCGGCCATCAGTTTTTCACAGTAGTGTGTCTTGCAGAGAATCTTACCACTTCTTCCAGTTTCCCCTCACCCTCTGGTGGTGCAGTTGTCCATTCTAGGTGAGTTGAACTACAGCAATTCCCTATTTCTAGGCTCACCTGTTAGACTCTTGAACAGGCTTAAGTGGATTCAAAATGCTTCTGCCAGACTGGCACCACAACCATGGACGTCATTTAAGGGTCGCAGCTGCAACCCCCAGCTTGACCCTTACGACCCCTGACACTTCCTCTGCGACCACTGGCCTCAGAGGTCACAAAATCAGTGCCAGGAACAGTGGGGCAACTATGTTCTTGTAGACTTTGCCTGGGGCTCCACTTCCTTGTTTTCAACCAGTTTTTTATTACAGTAATAGCGAATAATATATTATTCACTATTAGTGTTATGAAAAATGGAGTACAGTTACCTGGAATAGGAACCTCCTTGGTGGCTACCTAAAAACAATTTTAAATGTACGTTCTGTGCGTGCCAGAGATTGTATTTATGTTTCAGAGAGTGTGTGTGTATGAGTGAATGTGTGTGTATGTGTGAGCATGTGTGTGAGTGAAAGTAAAGATGGAATTTCGTGTGATGTCACTTCTGCTACCCCGGGCATTTTGTTAAATTGACTTCCATGACCACAACGTATCTCTATTCGGCTGTCCTGGATGCATTTTGCTGGCTGTCTTTACCTAAAGAATTATCTCTATCTTGTGTTCATAAGGCCTTACATAAGACGGGTGCGTTATATCTTCAGCACAAGTTTCAACACAATATTCCTATTTGCTTTTTGAGCTCTTCTCATGTAACTCTTGTAAGTATCCCAGAGTGAACTATTTCTAGCTATCGCGTCAATAATTTTAGATTCTATTAAGGGCACTGAGGCAAGGATTATCATTTTTCTTCACTTTACTGACAGAACAGCATCCGATAAAATACAAAGTAACCTGAAACTACAACTCCCATGAGCCCAAGTCCACCAACCTTGGCTCTACACTGTCCACATAAATAGCCTGAACGCTACAGTCCATCCTCTTTCTTTGCAAACTCCAATGTTAAGATGCATTAAAACTTGCAGAACTTTGGAATGGAAGTCTCTCGTGTCACCTGGAACCGATTCCACCACTTCATCCGGAACTTTGAACTGAAGACATACCCCTTGATCCAAATGGGAGGAACTCACGAAACCGTGCTAGTTGCCCCTGTGGAAGACAAAATATATAGAACTAATATCCATGTATAACCTTGGGTGGGTCTTCCCTTTATCCTTATTTATGCATTTCAAAAATACTAAATTCATTATGAAACATTTATAACATATATTTATAAAAATGTACAACGGGTGGGATAATCCTCGCCTCCGTGTCCTTAATGGAATCTAAAATTCTTGATGCGATAGCTAGAATTTTTTTTATTCTATGTCAGGATAGGAGGCATCGGATTATGCTAGTTTAAAGTCTATTTACCACATCAGATACCATATCAACAATAGGTTTCTAATAGAATACTTTGAAAGTAGAATCATTTGACCAGTCCGCTGTAGCCATAATATCCTCTAATCTAGCCCCAGCTGAAAAAGCCTTAGTAGCCATGGTTCCTCTAACTGAGTGAGCTCCAAATATGCTTATATCAATACCTGCCTCTGCTAATAACCATTTGACCCAAAAAGCCAAAGTTGCAGCAGTGACTGGCCAAAAAGGCTTATGTAAGGAAATTAACAATTGACCAAAAACATCTTGTCTGAATTCACGTGTGCAATCTTCATAAGCTTTTAAACATTGAACAACACAAAGTTTTTTATTTGTGGAAAGGAAGGGTAAGAAATACATTTTGAAGAAGTTTTAGTACGTCTAGTAATGGAAAACGATACTCCCTCAGGAGTAAATACTCTACCTGATAAATCCAAGGCTTTAACATCTGAAACTTGTCTACAAGACAATAAACATAACGGGATCTTCAACTTAGCTGATAACTGCTTACGGATAATCCTTCAATATGGGGCCAATTTCTGAGAAAACGTAGAACAATATTAACATCCCATAAAGATGTATATTTTGGTTGAGGAGGTTTAACCATACGGATGGCCCTAAGCAGTTTACAAATCAAAGGGTGTTCCCCAACCGGCTAACCCTGAATATGAGGGTGACCAGCCGACAGGGCGGAACAACAATTATTAATTGTCCTATACGCCAAGCCTTGGGAAGCCAAATCAGTAAGAAAATTGGCTATGACATGAATTTCTGACCCCACCGGATCCAGACTCCTTCCACCGCACCAACATAACCACTTCCTCCAGGCCTGTTCATATCTTTTATGTGTGGATGGGGCCTAAGACTGGGATAGGAAAAACAGTGCAGATTCTGAAACTCCAGGCACCTGCCATCGTCACCTGAAAGTCGCCAAGCCACCAGGGACAGCAATCCCTGTAGAATCAGAGGGTG
Organism: Pleurodeles waltl; assembly: GCF_031143425.1. NCBI lineage: Eukaryota > Metazoa > Chordata > Amphibia > Caudata > Salamandridae > Pleurodeles > Pleurodeles waltl. The sequence goes on from NC_090449.1 coordinate 228,696,279, forward strand.
GAGGTTGCCGATCGGGTCCGTAAGAAGATCCACACTCAATGGTAGCATCACTGGAAAGTCGCATGAAAAATTAATTGCAGATGGGAACCAAGATTGTACTCTCCAGAACGGAGTCACCAATATAACCTCTGTCTGTTGGCGCCGAACTTGTGCCAGGACGCGTAGAATCATCGCGAAAGGAGGAAACGCATAAAGAAGTTCCTCCGGCCACAGTTGAAGGAAGGCATCTGTCCCCATCGACTGAGGATCCAGCTTCCAAATGAAAAAACATGGAACTTGATTGTTCATTCGGGAGGCAAACAAATCTACCTGACAAATTCCCCACCCCAGTTGAAGAGCCGGGAAAACCTGCGGTTTGAGCTTCTAGTCGCTGCCATCCCGAAGGAAGCATGGATTGCAGTCCGCCATCGTATTGGCACGACCCGGAATGTATTCCGCTATTACTGAAATCTGTTGTTGGAGACAAAAATGCCAAAATTCCTTTGCAATCTCCGCTTGGAGTCGTGATCTGGTCCCCCCCAGGCGATTGATGTACCTGACCGCAGAGACATTATTCATCCGAAGGATGCAACAATGAGCTTTGCGAGGCGAAAGGGATCTGATTGCATAGCTCCAGCTAAGAGCTCCAGACAATTGATGTGATAACTCAGTCCTCCCGGGGACCAACTACTCCCCGTTTCCACTGAGCTGCAACGAGCTCCCCAACCTCACCGGCTGGCATCCAACTCTATTATCACATCTGGACTGGATGTGAAAATCGCTCTGCCATTCCAGTCATCCATGTGCGAGAGCCACCAAGATATCTCAACCATGGCTTCTTCCGAGAGGGGAATCAATTCTGAATATTGAAGACCTTTTCGTAAATGAAGGATCTTCAACCTCTGAAGGGCCCTGTAATGCAATGGCCCCGGAAAAATCGCCTGAATTGACGATGCCAGAAGACCGACCAGGTGAGCTAATGTCCTCAATGATATAGTCGGAGAGGCAAAGGCTCTCCTCAACTCCTTCTTGATCGAATTCCGTTTGCTTAAGTGAAGGAGTAACAAGGCTTTTACCGAATCTTTCTGAAAACCTAAGAATTCGATAGTCTGGGTTGGCACTAATCTGGATTTTTCAGAATTGATGACAAACCTGAGATCTTGTAGTAACTGGATTGTCCAATTGAGATGCACAAGTATTAAATCTCTGTCCTGAGCCATATGAAGAATATCGTCAAGATGTATAATCAGTCTCACACCTCTCTCTCTTCAGAATTGGGCTACCGGACGTAGAAGTTTGGTGAAACACAAAGAAGCTGAAGACAGACCGAAGGGAAGGGCGTTGAACTTGAACCAATGGGAGCCCCATTGGAACTGAAGAAAACGCCTGTGAGGAGCATTTATTGGAACTGAAAGGTAAGCGTCATTGAGATCCAAACGTACCATCCAATTTCCGTCTCTTAAAAGATCTCGGAGAAGATGTATACCTTCCATCTTGAAATGGCAATATACCATCCATGAATTGAATTGCCTGAGATTTAGAACTTACCGGGAACCGCTGACTTTCTTTTGCACTAAGAAAATCGCGCTGCCGACCCCGTGAGGGTGCGGAATGGTCTGCACCTCTGCCCCTTTCTGAATCAGAGTAAATCTCCTCTTCGATGATTGTGCGATCTGCGAGGGAAAAAAGAAGAGGGGTAGGAAGAGCCCCTTGAACCGGGGAGGCGTAAAACTCTATCTGGAAAGCCTGGGCTGTTTGAAGAACCCAAGGGTCTTTAATGATATTTTGCCATGCTGGGAGAAAATGTTGCAGCCTGCCCCCCAAAATTACTTCCGATAAAGGGATAATTCTCACCTGGGTTGGAGGTTTCTTGGTTGGAACCACCTCAACGATAGCTTCTGGAGGAACGACCGCGTCCTCTGTAACAACTGTGGTAGAAAGTCTGGTACTCTGTGGAACCACCACAGTTTCTCTGAGAGGCGAATCTGGAAGCCTGGTATCTACAGCCTGGTGCTCGGCCTCTGAAGCGCCCGATCCAGACAAAAAGGGCATTATTGAATACCCTCTTTATGTTGGGCTGAGCCTTATCTAAAGCTTTGAAGGTAGCAACATTTTTGCCCAAATCTTTAATAAATTTGTCGCCAAAAAGCATGACATTGGCCAAAGAACTAGCCTCATTAGTTGCCAAATCACCCAATTTGGGATCAAGCCGAATATGAAAGGAACGTCTGCGTTCTGTTGACATGGTGCAATTGGCAATGCCCAAAAGACTGACAGCTCTCTGTGCCCATTGCAGCATGACTTCCGGAACCAAAGGGGTATTGGTTTCCTTAGATTGGATAGCAAGATCTAAGATTTTTGTTACTGGGTCTGACAAGTACAGTAATTTGTCTTGGCAACTCCACCGAGCACAATCTAGACCTTTCTTGGGGTCCTTAGCAAATTTGCGCAAAACTGTAGCCATGCTGTGGTCCTACTCTGGCGTCTCTGCTAATTTACCAAGTAAGGAAGGCCGCGGGTATTCCGACCTGAGTGTATTGCACACTTCTTTCTCAAAACTTCTGCGCAGTCTATCTTGCACGTAATGGGCTACCTCAGCTGTTGGAACCCATTCAGTGGAACGTGGATGTATGATGTCTTCGGAAGAAAACAAAAGATTCTTACCAGCCGGGGTAGCAACCTCAGGCATGGCATGTCATGATTTGCAGTGCTTTTTGCGCGGAACCGAATCTGACTGCGAGTCATCCGACTCTGATTTAGATGAGGATAGATCATGTAAACTTACTTGTGAAAAGGAGGATTGTGGAAGAGTGGTAGATGTTTCCTGAGGGGGAAAACCCCCATATTCATGATCGTGCAGCACCAAAGCTGCCATCTGTGCCAGGATTTCTGCAGAGGAAGAAACCCCAGAGTGTTGCAGAGAGAGGCCAGATACCTCCCTAGATTCTCCAGCTTGCAAGCGAGGCTGTTGACTGCTCTCGCCCAAAAACTCTCTTCTGACAAAATTAGCCAAAGGCTGGGTAAAAGGCTTCAAGGCCTGAATTAGGCTCCAGTTCACGGAGTCTTGCACATGATGCCCAAGTGCCTCCACAAGTCTTTCCTCCATCTGATGTTCAATAGGCATCTCTTACAGTTCCTGATACTGCTCTTCCTCATCGGCGCAGTATGCCATAATAATATTTGGGAAGAATAGAGGGGTTAGCGGGGGGAACCCTGAAGCAGGTGAACAAATTGTAAATAAAAACAGCTTAAAAGCTGTTCAGCTCCAATATTGGAAGTGGAGGGAGCCACCTGCTTTCAATATACTTTAGAAACGATTGAGAACCGAAATAAATACAAATAGAGTGAAAATAATTGAAATTAAGTAATTAAGGAACTATTCCCCAGGGCAAAGCCCAATTCGTATTTTTACAGCCCCCTCAGGCGAAATGCAGCTGGTAAACTCTGAAAACAGAGACTGAGTGCCTTCCTACAAGCGTGCGTCAAGCCGATCAGAAGAAAAACTCTGATCCGGCTAAGCGCGCGTGCGCAGCCGGCGAAACAGAAAGAGGACTACGTCCTCTTCGATGTGAGCGTAAACTCACTACGGCCTGCTCCCGCTCCACACCAGCTATATTGGAGATCCCTGAATCAAAGAACACAAATGCAGAGAGAAATGTGGCAGCGCAAATATACGCACTCACATACAAAAGTCAATACAAATAAGCACAGTAAATTGCAATGGAGGTGCATCACTTAACTGGCTGCTGCAGCAGCAAAGAGGACGGACTGTAGCGTTCAGGCCATTTATGTGGACAGTGTAGAGCCATGATTGGTTAACTTGGGCTCATGGGAGTTGTAGTTTCACGTTATTTTGTATTTTATTGGCTGCTGTTTTCTCAGTAAAGTGAAGAGAAAGCATAATCCGAAGCCTCCGGTCCTGAAATAGAATTCAGGCAGGAACTTTAGGAAGGATTTTTTTTTGGTGAAGGCGGCTCATTTATGGAATACTCCGCCTTTTCCCTTCAAGTTACACATGATTTGCTATCCTGTAGAAATGCTTTAAAAATCAGGCTGCATGCGCTTTAGCTGATTGTTGTTGTTGTTCTTTCCTCAGATTGGCTTTTACCCAGTTAACCTCTTAAGTGCGGGCGTCGGACACTGGCCGACGCCCACACACCCTCCCTGGTGCGGGTCACGACCAGTGGCCGACACCAGGAAGGGCATTAATAAATCCTCGGGTGCGTCGCACCCGAGGATTTATTTTTTATTTTTTTTTCCCCCCGGGAGACACGGAAGCTACCGTGTCTCCCCCCGCCCCCCACCCGCCCCTTTGTGACGTCAGCGCGCCGCGAGGCGCGCTGACGTTGCAAAGGTGTTTTCCCCATGAAAGCAGGAAGCAGCCTTGCGGCCGCTTCCTGCTTTCATGAGGAAAACGGCCTTTTTCACATTCGGGAAGGCCTCGTAAGAAAGGGGAGACACTCCCCTTTCTTACGAGGCCTTCCTGAAAGTGTTTCCTGGCCCCCGGTCGCAGCTGTGCTGCGATCGGGGGCCAGGAAACACTTTCAGGTTTCCTGGCTCCCCCGATCGCAGCACAGCTGCGATCGGGGGGGTCAGGAAACATTTTGAAAAGGCCTCGTAAGAAAGGGGAGACTCTCCCCTTTCTTACGAGGCCTTCTGAAACTGTTTCTGGCCCCCGATCGTAGCTGTGCTGCGATCGGGGGCCAGAAACAGTTTCAGAAGGCCTCGTAAGAAAGGGGAGAGTCTCCCCTTTCTTATGAGGCCTTCTGAAACGGTTTCCTGGCCCCCGATCGCAGCACAGCTGCGATCGGGGGCCAGGAAACCCCACTAGACACCAGGGATTTCACTTTTGGGGGGCGGCCCCCCCCGGAAAACGGGCCACCCCCGCCATAATTTTCTTTAAAAAAAAAAAAGGTAGGTGCCCCCTGGGGATTTTTTTTTTTTCAAAAAAAAAAATACAAAAAAAAAAAATGAAATGACAGGGGGTCGCCCGTGGGCAGGGTGACCCCCTGTGGGGGCAATTTTTTTTTTAGATGTTGTAGGGTTTCCCTGGGGGCCATTTTGGCCCCCAAGGAAACCATACAACAACAAAAAAAAAATATATGTATATATCTATATATATATATCTATGTAGATAGATATATCTAGGTACATGGATATATCTATAGATATATCTATGTAGATATATATTTATATATATATATATATATAGGTAGATCTGTATCAAAGAGATTTATAAAGCGCGCTACTCACCTGTGAGGGTCTCAAGGCGCTGGGGGGGGGACGGGGGGGAGGGAAAGGGGCTAGGAGATTCACTGTTCAAAAAGCCAGGTTTTGAGGCCCTTCCTGAAAAGAAGTAGTTTTTGGGTCTTGCGAATGTGGGTTGTGAGTGCGTTCCATGTTTTGGGTGCAATGTAGGAGAAGGATCTGCCCCCGGTGGGGGTGTGTTTGATGCGGGGGTCAGAGGCAAGAGAGAGGTCAGCTGAACGGACGTTTCGTGTGGGGGTGTGGAAGGTGACTCTCGTTGAGGTAGGCAGGGCCTGTGTTGTGGAGTGATTTGTGTGTGAGGATGAGGATCTTGAAGGTGATCCTTTTGTCAATGGGGAGCCAGTGGAGGGATTTGAGGTGGGGAGAGATGTGTTCGTGTCGGTGGAGGTCGAGGATGAGTCGTGCTGCTGAGTTCTGGATGCGTGTAGTTTGCACTTGAGTTTTAGAGTGGTGCCGGCGTAGAGGGCGTTTCTGTAATCAAGCCTGCTGCTGATGAGTGCGTGAGTGACAGTTTTTCTGGTCTCTGTGGGGATCCATTTGAATGTTTTTCAGTATACGGAGTTTGTTGAAGCATGAGGAGGTAAGAGCGTTGATTTGTTGGGTCATAGAGAGGGAGGAGTCTAGGATGATGCTGAGGTTGCGTGCGTAGTTGGCGGGGGTGGGTGCAGGGCCTAGCGTGGTGGGCCACCATGGGGGGGTCCCAGGTTTTTTTGGTGAGGGCCAAAGAGGATTATTTCAGTTTTGCTTGAGTTGAGTTTCAGGTGGTTGGCTGTCATATATACATCACTTTTGTCAATATGTGTGTGGTTTCCCTGGGGGGAAAAGGGTCCGACTTGTCTAGTGGCAGTTTTAGTGCCATAAAGAAGCGCAGAAGGTTTATATGCCTACTGCAAAGAGCACATCTGTATTTTATGTAAATAGCTGAGTACATTAGTAAAGTCTATGGAGAGATGAAGGGCACTTTTTCTGGGTGGTAATGAGGGAATCCGAGGAGGAGGGAGTGGGAGCACCAATAATGATTGTTGGACTGGGCGCAGGAGGTGCTAAAGACTGTGACGAATGGTATGTGACAAGGTGTTTTTTGAGTGTCTTGAAAGTACGTGCTGATTGAGGGAAGAAGCGCAGGTAAGGTGGCCTCTACTGTTGCACGTATCTCACACACACCATCGATTTTGTGACTGTCTACGTAGGCTAGTGTTTTAGAGCAACAGTTTAGCCAATAGCAGAGATGGCATCTTGATGGATGACTGCTGCCTGCACTTGGGTTATAGAGGACCGCTCTGACATAGGATCAGAGACTGAGACATCAGATACTGAGACAGCATCTGAGGGATAGGACAATGGCGCAGACTCTGGGAGTGATTTTTCAGTCAGAGGAGTCCCATTCGAAAACTCCTCTTCCAGTACATTATGAGGGAGGTGATGAGGACAGTCCTGCTGTCCCTTCGCAAGCTGTTCGTGCAACTGGGTAATAGTGGGTTAGGCCAACCCAGAGAGCAGGTGAATGCGGCGGCAAGCAGAGAGAGAGTGCTCTCTTGGGAGCTCACCAATTTAGTTCAGCCCCAAATTCCACCACCCAAATCATATTGTGGAGACATCAAAATTGTCTATGGCAAAACAAACTGGTTTTGTAAGGCAGGCACCTGTGTTTTTGGTCCTGGATTCGGCGGCCATATAGAGAAACACACTAAACCCAAACATTTCTGGAAACTAGACATTCGGGGGAGTCCACAGAGGTGTGACTTGTGTGGATTCCCCAAAGTTTTCTTACCCAGAATACCCTGCAAAGCTGAAATGTTGAAAAAAAACTCTATTTTTCTCGCATTTCTGTCACACAAACTACAGGAATATGCTGGGATCCACAACATTCCTACCACCCAGGGACTCCTCACCTGTCCTGATAAAAACACTACCCCACTTGAGTGCCTACACCTAGTGCCTGTGTCAGGAATGAATCACCCCAGGGTCAACAGCTGCCTCACGTAAGGACCAACATTGACCGTTGTGTGATCTATTCCTGTCGCAGGCACCAGGCCTAACCACACAAGTGAGGTATCATATTTATCGGGAGACTTGGGGGAACGCTGGGTGGAAGGAAATTTGTGGCTCCCCTCAGATTCCAGAACTTTCTGTCACCGAAATGTGTGGAAAACGTGGTATTTTAGCCACATTTTGAGGTTTGCAAAGGATTCTGGGTAACAGAACCTGGTCCGAGCCCCACAAGTCACCTCATCTTGGATTCCCCTGGGTTTCTAGTTTTCAAAAATGTGCTGGTTTGCTAGGTTTCCCCAGGTGCCGGCTGAGCTAGAGGCCAAAATCCACAGGTAGGCACTGTTTTCTCTGAAAAAATTTGATGTGTCCACGTTCTGTTTTGGGGCATTTCCTGTCGCGGGCGCTAGGCCTACCCACACAAGTGAGGTATCATTTTTATCGGGACACTTAGGGGAACGCCGGGTGGAAGGAAATTTGTGGCTCCTCTCAGATTCCAGAACTTTCTGTCACCGAAATGTGAGGAAAACTTGTTTTTTGGCCACTTTTTGAGGTTTGCAAAGGATTCTGGGTAACAGAACCTGGTCCGAGCCCCGCAAGTCACCCCTCCTTGGATTCCCCTAGGTCTCTAGTTTTCAGAAATGCACAGGTTTGGTAGGTTTCCCTATGTGCCGGCTGAGCTAGAGGCCAAAATCTACAGGTAGGCACTTCTCAAAAAACACCTCTGTTTTCTTCAAAAAATTTTGATGTGTCCACGTTGCGCTTTGGGGCGTTTCCTGTCGCGGGCGCTAGGCCTACCCACACAAGTGAGGTATCATTTTTATCGGGAGACTTGGGGGAACGCCGGGTGGAAGGAAATTTGTGGCTCCTCTCAGATTCCAGAACTTTCTGTCACCGAAATGTGAGGAAAACTTGTTTTTTTAGCCACTTTTTGAGGTTTGCAAAGGATTCTGGGTAACAGAACCTGGTCCGAGCCCCGCGAGTCACCCCTCCTTGGATTGCCCTAGGTCTCTAGTTTTCAGAAATGCACAGGTTTGGTAGGTTTCCCTAGGTGCCGGCTGAGCTAGAGGCCAAAATCTACAGGTAGGCACCTCTCAAAAAACACCTCTGTTTTCTTCCAAAAATTTGGATGTGTCCACGTTGCGCTTTGGGGCGTTTCCTGTCGCGGGCGCTAGGCCTACCCACACAAGTGAGGTATCATTTTTATCGGGAGACTTGGGGGAACGCTGGGTGGAAGAAAATTTGTGGCTCCTCTCAGATTCCAGAACTTTCTGTCACCGAAATGTGAGGAAAACTTGTTTTTTGGCCACTTTTTGAGGTTTGCAAAGGATTCTGGGTAACAGAACCTGGTCCGAGCCCCGCGAGTCACCCCTCCTTGGATTGCCCTAGGTTTCTAGTTTTCAGAAATGCACAGGTTTGGTAGGTTTCCCTAGGTGCCGGCTGAGCTAGAGGCCAAAATCTACAGGTAGGCACTTCTCAAAAAACACCTCTGTTTTCTTCCAAAAATTTGGATGTGTCCACGTTGCGCTTTGGGGTGTTTCCTGTCGCGGGCGCTAGGCCTACCCACACAAGTGAGGTATCATTTTTATCGGGAGACTTGGGGGAACGCCGGGTGGAAGGAAATTTGTGGCTCCTCTCAGATTCCAGAACTTTCTGTCACCGAAATGTGAGGAAAACTTGTTTTTTTAGCCACTTTTTGAGGTTTGCAAAGGATTCTGGGTAACAGAACCTGGTCCGAGCCCCGCGAGTCACCCCTCCTTGGATTGCCCTAGGTTTCTAGTTTTCAGAAATGCACAGGTTTGGTAGGTTTCCCTAGGTGCCGGCTGAGCTAGAGGCCAAAATCTACAGGTAGGCACTTCTCAAAAAACACCTCTGTTTTCTTCCAAAAATTTTGATGTGTCCACGTTGCGCTTTGGGGCGTTTCCTGTCGCGGGCGCTAGGCCTACCCACACAAGTGAGGTATCATTTTTATCGGGAGACTTGGGGGAACGCCGGGTGGAAGGAAATTTGTGGCTCCTCTCAGATTCCAGAACTTTCTGTCACCGAAATGTGAGGAAAACTTGTTTTTTTAGCCACTTTTTGAGGTTTGCAAAGGATTCTGGGTAACAGAACCTGGTCCGAGCCCCGCGAGTCACCCCTCCTTGGATTGCCCTAGGTTTCTAGTTTTCAGAAATGCACAGGTTTGGTAGGTTTCCCTAGGTGCCGGCTGAGCTAGAGGCCAAAATCTACAGGTAGGCACTTCTCAAAAAACACCTCTGTTTTCTTCCAAAAATTTTGATGTGTCCACGTTGCGCTTTGGGGCGTTTCCTGTCGCGGGCGCTAGGCCTACCCACACAAGTGAGGTATCATTTTTATCGGGAGACTTGGGGGAACGCCGGGTGGAAGGAAATTTGTGGCTCCTCTCAGATTCCAGAACTTTCTGTCACCGAAATGTGAGGAAAACTTGTTTTTTTAGCCACTTTTTGAGGTTTGCAAAGGATTCTGGGTAACAGAACCTGGTCCGAGCCCCGCGAGTCACCCCTCCTTGGATTGCCCTAGGTCTCTAGTTTTCAGAAATGCACAGGTTTGGTAGGTTTCCCTAGGTGCCGGCTGAGCTAGAGGCCAAAATCTACAGGTAGGCACTTCTCAAAAAACACCTCTGTTTTCTTCCAAAAATTTTGATGTGTCCACGTTGCGCTTTGGGGCGTTTCCTGTCGCGGGCGCTAGGCCTACCCACACAAGTGAGGTATCATTTTTATCAGGAGACTTGGGGAAACACAGAATAGCAAAACAAGTGTTATTGCCCCTTATCTTTCTCTACATTTTTTCCTTCCAAATATAAGAGAGTGTGTAAAAAAGACGTCTATTTGAGAAATGCCCTGCAATTCACATGCTAGTATGGGCACCTCGGAATTCAGCGATGTGCAAATAACCACTGCTCCTCAAAACCTTATCTTGATCCCATTTTGGAAATGCAAAGGTTTTTTTGATACCTCTTTTTCACTCTTCATATTTCAGCAAATGAATTGCTGTATACCCAGTATAGAATGAAAACCAACTGCAGGGTGCAGCTCATTTATTGGCTCTGGGTACCTAGGGTTCTTGATGAACCTACAAGCCCTTTATATCCCCGCAACCAGAAGAGTCCAGCAGACAAAACGGTATATTGCTTTCAGAAATCTGACATCGCAGGAAAAAGTTACAGAGTAAAACATAAAGAAAAATGGCTGTTGTTTTCAGCTCAATTTCAATATTTTTTTATTTCAGCTGTTATTTTCTGTAGGAAAACCTTGTAGGATCTACACAAATGACCCCTTGCTGAATTCAGAATTTTGTCTAGTTTTCAGAAATGTTTAGCATTCCGGGATCCAGCATTGGTTTCACACCCATTCCTGTCACTAACTGGAAGGAGGCTGAAAGCACCAAATATAGTAGAAATGGGGTATGTCCCAGTAAAATGCCAAATTTGTGTTGAAAAATTTGGTTTTCTGATTCAAGTCTGCCCGTTCCTGAAAGGTGGGAAGATAGTGATTTCAGCACCAGAAACCCTTTGTTGATGGCATTTTCAGGGAAAAAACCACAAGCCTTCTTCGGCAGCCCTTTTTTCCCATTTTTTTGGAAAAAACTAAATTTTCACTGTATTTTGGCTATTTTCTTGGTCTCCTCCAGGGGAAACCACCAACTCTGGGTACCATTAGAATCCCTAGGATGTTGGAAAAAAAGGACGCAAATTTGGCGTGGTTAGCTTATGTGGACAAAAAGTTATGAAGCCCTAAGCGCGAACTACCCCAAATAGCCAAAAAAGGGCTCAGCACTGGGGGGGGGAAAGGCCCAGCAGCTAAGGGGTTAACAGCTGCGCTTATCACATGATTAACATAACATAAAATAATGTATTTTTATATAGTGCTTCTGCCATGTCTAAGCACTCTGAATAATAGGTTTTACTATGAACCAATTGACTGGTTCTCAAATTACAAACCACCGAAAAAGGGACTGCTGAGTTGGCCTTGCCCGTATTCAACTCTTAACCTGTAAATCACTGCATGTTTCATTTGCAGGTGTTCAGCTCACTGAGTCATTCTTCCGATCTGTCCATGCTTGCTGTTTTTTAGGTACAGTATGTATAAACAAATAAATCAAAGCAACCTATCGTGTACTCTCGTAATAATATGGACTTTTTTTCAAATGTAGTAGCTAAATGACGAATATCACGATTGCTTGTACATTTGGACACATTTTGTTTACTTACTTTTATTTTCAACACCACGTAGTGTTTATGTGTTAATCTATATAAATAAGTGCAGTTAAAATACATCAAGATTTTAGTGCAAAAAGCGGATGAGAACAACATATGTCTGTGTCACTGGACACTCTTGCTGAGAGAGCAGGGCGTCTGCCAAGTGTCAATTTGCTGCTTCAAAGAAAACAGCTAATTGGACATTAGTTGCCCGGGAGACAGTGGTGGCTCAGGTGACAGCAGCCACGTCACCTGAACGTGCACTGCAGGCACTTCTCTACTCTTAGCCGGGAAGAGATTTGTTTCATCATAGAAAGCAAGGCTCGGCCAATGTGTAATGTTCACTGCCAGCTCGCATGTAGTAACTCCTGCAGGTGTTGGTGTGCGACTGAAGGATATATAATACAGCAGTGACACAGAAATTAGAATGGGAATGTATACTAGAACATTCTAGACCCTGCAAGGGAAGCAAATCTCCTGTTGGTACTTTATGTCACTAATCACTCTTTGGCGATAGCCCACCTTCTACACGTAATAAAATAAAAATATGTACCTTTAGCTTTTTCTTTTGTCGTGCTTAGATGCGTTATATTTGTTACTCTATTGGATTACTTTCTTTGTGTTTGCTTTTGTTGTGATGCCAGCGTTTTATTCCTTTAATGCCGTTTTATGAGTATGTATACCCTAAAATATTTTCCATTTGATAAAGCAATGCCTGCGTTCATGATACGGTATTTAGTATATTTGTCGTTTAGTTTGGAATGGTAAGATGTTTACTAAATATGTGCATTTGACCGGCAGATTTTTACTTAAAGTAATATACATGCATTTTATTTGCTAAAACAAAAACGGAGTTCACAAAAATCTCTCAGGATTGTGGGTGGAAACCGGTGACTGGTGCAGCTTGCCAGGCCCAGACTTCAAGCTCTGCAATTTGAGATCGTCCTTTTGCAACCCTTAGACAATCCGGGGCTTGGACATATTAGGATACAACAAATTACATGAACACCTATCTATCTGGTTTTCAACACTAGGGATTAGAGGAGGTCTTGTGAAACGTTAGAGGAAGCCAGTAAGGTAATAATGTTTGTTTCATGTGAGTGTGATTCATGTTCTGGAAGATGATTTGCTAGCAAAGTAGAACTGCATGTTTTGAAATGAAAATCTCAGGTCTGTCACCTTGCAGAAAGAGTTCAAGAGGATCATCAATATTACAGGAAAGCTAACCAATATGTCTATATATTTGTGAAAACAATTCTGCCCACAGCACAAGTAATCCAGAGCACACGTAACACCAAACATGCAGCAATAGTTCACTGGTTATTTTAGCATCCACAGATGATATCCTAATGATTTACAATATTCTAAAATACATCAGTATTACAGAGACCAATATGCTGAAACAGGGAAAGGCAAGTAATGATAAAGTATATACTACATTTCCTAAAACTGACTTCACATTCTGTCAAAGAACCAGCCACAAAAATAAAGCACGGAAATGTATTACCTGAGAGCTTGGAACAAGTGATTTCCACCAATGTCCCCCTTTCACAAGGTCCACCTCATTTAAAGGCATTGAAACTTTCCCGATGACACAGTGGCGGGAGAATTTATCAAAATCCACTACTGTTAAAAGAAGAGTTCTTCTTTGGGCTTCCAAAAATTGTATTTCAAATGTATATCTCTCCTCAAACACTGGGTTCTGAGTTTTTCGTTTCACTCCTGTCTGCTTTGAATTCTTCTGATCTGGCAGGAGGCATATCTTCACATAGGGATTTGAATGTGCCATGTCTTGCTTTGACCCATCATATGAAATAGGAGGTGGCAGGTCTCTGGCTTCAATTACTCGTACTATTAAATAGTTATGCAAAAGGTCATATTGTGTGCTGAAATGAAGCATGCCCAGCTGATACTTAGTTAAAAGTTCATCATCAGTCAAAGAGTCTACATCATCACTATTAGAATCAAGAGAGTAAAGCCGGGGCTCAAATTTTCTGAAATAGTCATCAGGGGTATACGTTTTCCTTAGGACAGATGGTTGAACGATTTCCTTTTTAGCTCCCATTGTTCCAAATTCCATAGGCTTGATATCGATAAGAGGAGAACTTGGTCTTCTTGACTCAAGACCTAAATAATGAAAAGGTTCCAAGTATTAGAGAGAAAAATGTTATGCTACAATTAGAACTTGCACACAAATACCAATTCTCTGCCAAACTATTCCATCAAAATGTAGTGAGTTGATAAATTAGTAGCTAGTAAGAAGATGTCAGATTTTTTAAAGTATCCCTGCTACTCAAAGTGATTGAGATCTGGTGATGTATTTGCCACAAGTCACATATTGGTGCTTGATTTCTTTGATACATATGTGATAATCTTTATGCATCCCATATACGAGGCCAAAGCAACATCAAAAGAAGAGTTGACATTGCCAGCCAGGTTTGAGGACTAGAGGTGTAACAAGGGAAATACTAGAGTGCAAGCTTTCTCATCCTATAAGCAAGGTGGCTGGAGCACAATCTCCCCACAAACCATGCTCCTTCCTTTACTCTAGAATGGATGAGAAATGAATGTTATCTCTACAAAAAACACCCCATTCGTCATTGCTAAGAAACACAAAGCTCCACTGACCCCTTGAGTTCAGGAGTAATTCGAATGCTCATCCCTGGCTCTCACTGCTTTTATATATCAATCCCTAAAACATTCCCTAACCTGCATATAAAGACTTATGGTTTATAATATGTAATATGCAGTGCATACATACAAATTTACCTTGTGGGGCAAACAGTATCCACCTCTTTCAACATATATTAAGCCATGCTCAATTCATTTACATACTACTAACAGTGTCTGTATGATATGGTATGATTGCCTTATTTGTATACTTTTTAAGCTTAAATATCTGACTAAATGTGTCCCCCTCCTATTAACTGTTTTCCTAAATCACTTTAGTATCACTGATTCCTTTTCATATTTGTAAGAGAGATGAGTTTAGTTGATTAAATTTGAAACAATATGTGCTCTATAAAACTAGTCACAGAATCAATACACTCCCTTAAACTCAGTGAGATTATTATACAAACGAAAACATATAAGGACTGCAGAAGTTTTAAACACTAAGGGCCCAATTTAGAGTTTGCAGAAGGGTTACTCCGTCACAACACTGATGGATATCCCGTCAGCCAAAATATTCAAAATATAAACCCCATTATATCCTATGGGATTTATGTTTAAGAAGACAGGATATCTGTCAACGTTGTGATTGAGTAACACCTCTACCATACTCTAAATCAGGCCCTAAATTCTACAGGTATGGAAATGTATAGAGATTATAATCCAGGATTATATTGACAATTTCTGCATGCATCAGCCTCAGTTCTTTCAGAGAATTAAATCTTGAAACATATATAATCTTCAGAATTCGGATACGTAGTGCTGCCTAGAACATAAGAAGTGGAATTCTTCAGCAGTCCCATTGAAACACAAATAAGAACACCTTGCCAATGTCATATTGCCAAATTGACTTCCAATACATTTAAGAGATCCCTTTGTACAGGCTTACTTTGGACACCCCCCCTTATAAGAGAAAGTGCATTGATTTCCATTTGAAAACATTCAAAATTATAGTAAGAGTTTGCATTGAATATAAAGAATATACATTAGTTTGCATACGTTACAAGGTGTATTAAGTGAGGTGACTCTCACCTTCAAAGATTACTCAAAAAATCACTTGCAAAGTCAATTCACAGTTTATGTATTTATTTGGATGTTTTAAGAGCTCTATGTGTAGTTTTGAAGAGCTCTATGCGTAGCCTTTCAATTACTTCAGAGTGCAGAATTTCATGCCATTTTTAGTGCATGAAAAGTGTCTATGGATAATAATTTTGAATGTCTGTCTTACTTGAAATACGCCTTGTTAGACTATAGGTGGACCTTGATGTATCTGAAGATGATCGTCTTTGGTCAGGGGAGCTATCGTGAGGTGTCGGAGGAGGCTCACTGGCTGCATTATCTGAGTCACCTTCTTTGTCTTCATTTTGATTGTTAATTCTGTTGGAAAAATATATCTTGTAATACAGCAGCGCAATTTTTTTCTGGACAGACATTTTCATGATTTCTAGGAGCAACGTTTTTTTAATAAACATATAATTCCATGCCATAAACAATTCATAAAACAAAATGTAAGATTATACAAAACACATTCACAAGGGCAAGTTTTGGGTGGGGGTAGGTGACAGAATGGAGACAGTTTAGGTACTGCAACACACGGAGTGAACATGCCTGGTGAGACCTCGCTGCACACACATTTGGTTTCTCCATATCACGCTCACTATTATGGTATAATTTTACGGTTTGAGTCCAAAAGTTTAGAATAGCACCCACATTTATTGCTGCAATTAAAATATTTGAAACAAGCATAATAATGTTCACATGTCTTTTCTTTCATGATACATCAACAGTTGACTCTTCTACAAAGATAAAAATTGTGTTTCTTACAAAAAGACAACATATATAAGTAGGAGAAATCAATTTTTCTCCTAGGGTTGTATTTGCCATTTATTTTGAACTGTGTTTACAGTTTAGTCTAAGGATTGTTAATTTCAAAAACTCTGATTAAAATGAACATGGGGGGTGGGTATGGCTGGCTGCGATCAAAGTTGGCCACCTAACTGCAGTGTTCTGACACCCACAGAGACAAAATGACGCTAAGCATCCTCATCACATCCGTTAACTGATGGCAGCTATCCATTTATCACTTCTCTGAGCAGTGGGGATCCCATTAACCCATCCTGTCCAGCTGGGGACCGGCCGGGGCCCTGGTGAGTATGCCGGGTGCTGCATGGTCTGCTGGGGCTGTGGGATTGTGCAGACTTGCCTAGACCCCATGCATCCAAGTGGAATGAGGGCTGCTGTGAGGGTGTGAACAGCCCGCTTGTAGTGAGCACTGGACTCCTGCTGCCCCACAACAGGGGTCCTGGCCTGAACAAGCATGGCGGCTGGCCAGGACAGACGTACAGGTGCTGGGCCTTTGTGGGCGGTAAGACACTCGGAGTCCTAAAGACTCAGCTGCTCTTCATAAGCCTCGCAATCGCTCTAGAACCTTTGTCTTAATCTCCGGGGTGGTGAGCTGACATTTAGGGGGTCATTCTGTCTTTGGCGGGTGGCGGAGGCCGCCCGCCAAAGTCCCGCCGTCAGGATACCGCTGCGCGGTCAAAAGACCGCTGCGGTAATTCTGAGTTTCCCGCTGGGCTGGCGGGCGACCGCCAGAAGGCCGCCCGCCAGCCCAGCGGGAAACCCCCTTCCATGAGGATGCCGGCTCCGAATGGAGCCGGCGGAGTGGAAGGGGTGCGACTGGTGCAGTTGCACCCGTCGCGATTTTCAGTGTCTGCTTGGCAGACACTGAAAATCTTGGAGGGGCCCTGTTAGGGGGCCCCACGACACCCGTTACCGCCAGCCAGGTTCTGGCGGCCAAAACCGCCAGAACCAGGCTGGCGGTAAGGGGGTCGGAATCCCCATGGCGGCGCTGCAGGCAGCGCCGCCATGGAGGATTCCCTAGGGCAGCGGGAAACCGGCGGGACACCGCCGGTTTCCCGTTTCTGACCGCGGCTGTACCGCTGCGGTCAGAATGCCCATGGATGCACCGCCAGCCTGTTGGCGGTGCATCCGCGGTCCCAGGCCCTGGCGGTAGTCAACCGCCAGGGTCAGAATAACCGCCTTAGGATGCTGAATCTTTTACCCTGAGACCTTGCTGGTGCAGTCTCACTTCCAGAGGTAGTGCACATTCAGGACACAGGGAAGGACTTCTAGTAACTACCTCTGCAGGGACTGAAGTGAGACCTTGATTATTTCCATTCCTTTTGCTATGTCCCCTCCAGCCCCATGCTGCCTCCCTCTTTTTTTCTTTTCTCCTCTTTTTGCACCAGAATCTCCCTTTCCACTGGACCCTGTTGCACTGCTTCGGAAACATAGCACTCTGAGGCCCTTAGGGCATTGGCAAATCTTCCTCATCTTACCTCTTACTTATGCTGACCTTGCTGCTCGGAACTGCACTGGCTGCAACTATGGGCAAATCTAATCAGCGCCTGAGTAAGCTTCCATTCAAACAGTGCAAGGCTCTGAGGGCTCACTAGGTCACTATGGCTCCACAAGACGAGACACCTTCAGAGTCTGAGGAGGGTATTACATTGCTCCTGCTAGAATTACAAGCTAATCTTGCCAACATTGATGGGAAATTGGACTCTGTCACTAAGGCGGTCATTCTGACCCTGGCGGTTGACTACCGCCAGGGCCGGGGACCGCGGATGCACCCCAACAGGCTGGCGGTGCATCCATGGGCATTCTGACCGCGGCGGTACAGCCGCGGTCAGAAACGGGAAACCGGCGGTGTCCCGCCGGTTTCCCGCTGCCCTAGGGAATCCTCCATGGCGGCGCTGCAGGCAGCGCCGCCATGGGGATTCCGACCCCCTTACCGCCAGCCTGGTTCTGGCGGTTTTGACCGCCAGAACCTGGCTGGAGGTAACGGGTGTCGTGGGGCCCCTGGGGGCCCCTGCAGTGCCCATGCCAATGGCATGGGCACTGCAGGGGCCCCCTAACAGGGCCCCACCAAGATTTTCAGTGTCTGCCAAGCAGACACTGAAAATCGCAACGGGTGCAACTGCACCCGTCGCACCCCTTCCACTCCGACGGCTCCATTCGGAGCCGGCATCCTCATGGAAGGGGGTTTCCCGCTGGGCTGGCGGGCAGCCTTGTGGCGGTCGCCCGCCAGCCCAGCGGGAAACTCAGAATTACCGCGGCGGTCTTTTGACCGCGCATCGGTATTCTGATGGCGGGACTTTGGCGGGCGGCCTCCGCCGCCCGCCAAAGTCAGAATGACCCCCTTAGTCATTAGACAGCCTCACCAAGCGACTTGAAAGACATGCCAAGCGGTTGGTTGTAGGTGGAAAGCATTGTTGTTGACCACTTGAACAAACTTCAAGCAGTTGAACATAAACTACTTACTGCAGTAAACAAAAATGAAGACTTGAAGACCTGATCACAACAAACCAATGTCAGAATTGGTGGGCTGGCTGAATCCTTTGTGAATCCTGGAATTTTTTGTGGAAAACCTGTTGCTGGAACTACTTGGCAGTGACAACGTTTGTGAAATGTTTATGGTAGAGTGTAGTTTACCCAAAGGCCAGCCCCTGGCATGCCCCCACGATCCATAATAGCATGCCTGCTGCACTACTGTGAAAGTGATGTGGCTTTACGTCTTATATAGGAACGGTGGCCCCTGTTCTATCAGGGCACAGACATGTCAATCTTTTCTGTTTTTACAATAATTGTGAAGTACACCAGACGAAGGTTTCTTTGCGATCCAGAGACTGCTATATCAATCAATAGCTAAATATGGTATGTTTTACCCTTTTAAATTGTGTCCTTACAGGGGATAAACCACTGCTCATCATAGACACTGGGGTGGCTCTGGCATTTGGCAAGTGCCACTGACCTATCTGGACGAGTGCCTGAACAGGAGGGTCCAACTCTGTAACTTCTTCCTTGGGGCATGGCCAAGACACCTTTAGTGACAATGACTGAACCAGCACTCAATTAACAAGTTCTCAAAATTGATCAGGATGGTGCAATCTATATCCTGCATTGCTTAATGTTTGATGGTCTTCAACAAACAGGGTAGGTCTCATCCTATCAACCAATGTTATATCATTCGTCTTGCTGGAGGATGAGAACCACTCACCTGTGAGTAATAACCCCCTTTTGACAATGGGTACATGCTTAGGTACTGAGGGAATACTCGCTGATGAGTTGGATGGTCATTGTGGACTGGGCACCTGTATTTTATGCTGAGTGATGGGTGAGTGGAGGTTTGTATTTTGGGTAGTCCTAGCCATTCACTTCTGTTTGTTATTGTTCATACAGCATCTCATTTATATTATGTCACACATGACATAGTGCAACATTACCATACCCACTCATTCTTTTTTGCACCATTCCCACTATTCCTGGCACACACTATAGCACTGATTCACAGCGGAGCAGCGGAGCCACCACTTAAACACTAATGACTTTGAAGATCCGCACCCTAACACACCTCTGTGATAGCAATGTGAATAGGTCCCATAGAAAGCGGGGACACTGCTACCTAGCATCTTACAACTCCAACTCACAAGAAGCCGCCATATTGATCCAAGGGACTATCGACTACAAGCATAACACCACCTACCATGACCCACAGGGACAATATATAGTGGTCCAAGGTTCACTGTCAGATAATCTAGTTCTAATTGTGAATGTGTATGGCCCTAACACAGATGATAACACAATGTTAAGTGAGGTCACCGAAATCTGCCTCAAACACATGGGCAGTTAGCTCCTCTGGTGGGGGGGCGACTACAATTTAATCATTGACAAATCCATGACATGTACCCTCCTCCTTCAGGGTAATGACAGAGACATTGCACTAAAAACTGGAGCTATTAAATCTACAGGACACCTAGCATGCCATATATGGATTGGACAAGCGTATTCATATTATTCAATGATCCATGACTCTCACTCACAAATAGACTTCTGGTGGTGCTCTACTGACAAAGTGGGATGGGTCACAGACCAAACTTATCTACTGCATGCTCTTTCAGATCATGCACTGGTGAGATTGTTCATCTCCTTCTCCATTGTCGCATGGCATTACAGACCCTAGTGATTCCTCACCAGAGCACTGCTGGACTTGGCCTTTGAGGGGTTTGAGGCAATCCAAGATTATTTCTGTCTGAACTTCAAATCTGTGGATTCCCACGAGACAGTATGGAAGGCCTTTAAACTAGTCATTAGGGGAGTCTGTATATTAGTTTAGGCAGGCATAGTGATGTCGATCCATAACCAACTCACACACCTCGAGGACAAACTTCAGCATCTTGAGGCCCGCCAATGGCAGAACTCACCTGGTAAGCTGGACCATGAGCTGCACAATACCCTCATGTCAGTTAGGGAGATTGTGGAAAAGGAGCCTAATTTAATGGTGAGTGACACACAGGTCCCATGCAATGGGGGGGAGAACTACCAGGTAGAGCCGTAGTGTAGGTGCAAAGAGCCTTCATGAAAAATAATACAATCCAAACTATATGTGACACACATGTGACCTACTAGAACACTACACTACATATAGCGGAGGTCTTTATACTTATTATGAACACTTATACACTTCAACAGTACAATAGGAGGGCACTTAAATAGTGGATTACCTTGATGATATCACTTTGGCTTGCTGACTGCTGATGAAAAACAGCCACTTAATGCATCATTATCCCTAGAAGAAATAGCAGAGACAACTAAAAGCCTTACATCCGGTAAGACCCTATGCTCAGACAGCTATACTGTGTAGACTTTCATAGAGACTCTAGGGTCACAACTCCCCAGAGTCTTTAACAAAGCTCTCAATAAACAGTGCTTAAACCCAGAATTATGGGAGGCCAACCTAATCACACTACTGAAACCCAATAAGGATCCCTTCTATGTTGGATCCTACTGGCCATCATCTCTCCTCAATGTAGACAGTAAAATATTGGCCTGGCTCATAGCCTCCCGCTTACATGAGCCACCAAGGGCCTGGTCCTCCCTGACCAGAAGGATTCATACCAGCTCAGTCCATTGCTCATAACATATGCTTGTTATTCGCTCTGATGTACCACGTGAACCTTGACCTCCCAGACATCGGCATATTTCTAAATGATGAGAAGGCATTTGAATCAGTGGAGTGCCCATTTAGGCACACAGTGTTGCGACAAATGAGACTGCACTCTTACACACTCGCTGCTGTATTTGTTTCCAACACTGCAAGTGTTCTGATTACAAGGAATCTTTTGCACCATCTCTCAATGACCAGACTCACAAGACAATAAAGCTCCATACCTATGCTCCTCTTTGCTAAAGCAATGGAGTCGCTTGTCTGCAAGCTTTGAAAACACCACACACACAGGCAAGTGATATTAACAAGTTGCCGCTCAATAGTCTCACTATATGCAGACAACATCATGTTAGCTCTTAAGCACCTAGAAGGGAACCTATCCCGGTTTTTCGCACCCTTATACAATTCTGTGGTTACTCTGGCATACAAATAAACTGGGGTGAAACTGAGATCTACCCACTCACAACAAATTGCTTCTGAATATCCACTCCAGTGGCATGAAGATTTGATCTGTTACTTCGACGTAAAGATACACAGAGACAGGGAAGTCATCATGCACAACTGCGGTCCAGCAATGTCTCACTTACACACATAAATAGATCACTGAATCAAACTACCTCTATTACAGCCTGAGTGGAATTATTCAAAATGGTCATCATGCCTTGCTTTTGTACATGTTCTGGAACGTACCAATACCCTGTTCATGTGCGTTCTTTTCCATGCTCTGGGCTAGGTGGCTCAACTGGACCAAGAGTCAACCCAGAATATGCTGGTACTTATTGATAGCAGCCCTGGCACAGGGAGTCTAGCAGTACCTGGCCCCAAATTATATTACCTAGCTGCCCAAGCATTCTTTGTGATCTAATGCTATCATCTTCAATCCCCACTACCTCACTGTGAAGAAATTGGAAAATGTACCCCTGAGCAACTTACAAACACATCTTTTTACAAAATGGACTTATATACACTACGGCTTTCCCTTTAACGCAAGAGGCATTGGTCATAATATCACACAGAAAACACAACATACGGAAACTGGGAAACCTATTCCATCACACATCCTTTTAAAAAACTGGCTCTGCATCTACAAATACACTGGACAACTTCATCTATTACAGACTCCAACACACATTCAAGGCCTATCCCCCAGAGTTTCTGGATGGGCTCACACATCTCATTGACTTGCTCCTCATGCACAGGTGGGTTTCACACATATACAATTTTAAATTTCACGCTTCTACAACCTTACATTGATGGTATGCCCACCAGGCCACGGCCCAAGCATCAAACAATAGGAGGCAGATCTGTAAGAGTGATGGGATCCTTGTAAATGGACGTACTGCTGCACTCAGATGGTAGCAATTTCCATAAATTATAAGCACAAACATCTACACTTTAAGTTCTTCCAGACTCTATTACACCTCCATAAAATTACACTGACTAGACCTCACTAGACTGCACACATGCTCCCACTGACATCAGCTGTATGACAATTTTCTTGATCTGGCAAGGGAATATTGGTCACCTGCCACTTTCAGAATGGAGGTGCTGGCTGAGATTGCACATATCGTTGGTTATAGGATCCTCACCACCCCAGACATCATGGTGATGTGCTTTGTAGCCAAACTGCCAAAACCTGTTCAACGGTTAGTGGCACTACTACTATTGACAGCCAAAAGAGACACTGCTCTCCATTGGATGACAGGTCTGCTTTCCACAAAGGAAGCATGGCTGCAGTACGTGGTGGCTGGCAACACCAACACTGAGTTATATGCCACCATGCTACCTGCCAAATGACATAGGAGCACCTTTACGCTCCTACCTGGACAAAGCCCAGTCAGACAGTTCTGACATTCACTCATCAGCAGCTAAACGAGACCCCATTGGTATGTCAATACATAGGCCGACGACCCTGAATACCCTGACTGGACCTCAGTAGAAAACCAATGACAATACATAATGTTGGACAAACTGATTTTTTTGTCCCTTGTAACTCGGAGATATTGATGCTGCCTGTTTATGTCTTAAGTTAATAAAGTAAAATAAAAATGAAAAATTTGCATTTTTCCATGAAAATATATGTAAATGATTATGCACTGCATGTCTCAAAATTACACTAGAAATATAAGGTGCCAACATAGAGAAAAGATTAGCATGCCATACTTATATCAGTATTAAAGATGTATTGAACATGTATAGTGGGAACAGCCTAGGAGTCACCTAGACAGTGGGAGCTCCGCAGCTGCAAATCCTCAATTTTAGTGCAGACAAACTAGTGTTGAATCTTTTGTACTGCTTCTTGAATTGCTTAGAGCTCCATATGCATCTAAAAAGCTTCAACATAGTTTATTAGCTGGCTCACGTATCCACGAGGCTGACGGTTTAAGGCAAATATATCAAATAAAATGCCCTAAAAACCAAGCACACTTAAGACAGAGTATCCCATGCACTGAGTACATTAAGACTGACTGTCTGGGAAATGCACTGGACTGATGTTATACCCTCTGACAAAAGACTTCACTGAGAGAAATTCTCCATAAAAAAGCTGCCATTACTTGGGAAGGCAAATTCCAGATCATTATTACTTTAAAGTACATTTGAAAGATGGAAAACATTTGGTGATTTATGGAACAGAAGGACTAGTATTATCCTGACACTCTTTCAGGCACAATGTGGGCCAATATGAGAAAAATACTATTGTCAAGACCAAGGGGGTCATTCTGACTCCCGCGGGCGGCGGAAGCCGCCCGCCTGGCGGGAACCGCCAGAAGACCGTACCGCGGTCAAAAGACCGCGGCGGTCATTTTGACTTTCCCGCTGGGCTGGCGGGCGACCGCCAAAAGGCCGCCCGCCCGCCCAGCGGGAAAGCCCCAGCAACGATGAAGCCGACTCCGAATGGAGCCGGCGGAGTTGCTGGTGTGCGACGGGTGCAGTTGCACCCGTCGCGATTTTCAGTGTCTGCTTTGCAGACACTGAAAATCTTAATGGGGCCCTGTTAGGGGGCCCCTGCAGTGCCCATGCCAGTGGCATGGGCACTGCAGGGGCCCCCAGGGGCCCCACAACACCTGTTCCCGCCATCCTGTTTCTGGCGGTGAAAACCGCCAGAAACAGGATGGCGGGAAGGGGGTCGGAATCCCCATGGCGGCGCTGCTTGCAGCGCCGCCGTGGAGGATTCCCTGGGGCAGGGGAACCCCGGCGGGAAACTGCTGGTTTCCAATTTCTGACCGCGGCTTTACCGCCGCGGTCAGAATGGCCCCTGAAGCACCGTCAGCCTGTTGGCGGTGCTTCCTCCGTCCCCTGCCCTGGCGGTCCATGACCGCCAGGGTAGGAATGACCCCCCAAGTGTTGACAATTATTTAAACCTTGAAAAAGCCTTAGTCTTGCATGCTAAAACAGGATGAAACACCTGTTTGCTGTCCACTCCATTGCAAAAAACCTTTTGTTTAATAAATGTAAATGTTATTGTTGCTTCAAAACCAAAAGAATTGTTTATATTTTCATATACAAATAATACAAATGATTAACATGAGAAATTTGTAACATAATTTAATATATAGACATTATAGGTGAATGCATTCTTACTTAACCTGTTTATCTATTAGAGGATGAATAGGCCCAACTCTTCTGAATGCACTTGTCTCACCCATCAATATACATAAAGAATTAATTTAATATTCCCAGGTAAGGTAAGTAAACACACACAAACACATGCCAACATACGTGTATGCACATGCGTGCCCTGTGTTACAAACGTACACCAACATATACCTCTCTAGACAAATCCACATGAGCATTGTGCTGCAATTGCACATTTAGGCCCATATTTATAGTTTTTGATGCAAAACTGCGCCAACAGACCAGGAACCAGCCAGGAGGACCCACAGAAGACCCAGGACAGTTTGAAGAAGAAAAGAAAGTGTCGCTTCAGTGCAGAGGAACAGGAAATCCTGGTTAAAGAGGTAACGGAACACCAGCACCAACTGTTTGTCACCTCAAAGTTGCCAATCAGTAGGAGAGAGGCAATATGGCAACAAATTGTTGACAAGATTAACAGTGTGGCAGAAGTACGCAGAACAGTCATCGAGTGCAAGAAACGCTGGCATGGCTGCAAGCGCAGGACAAAGGAAAAGATGGCCAGGAACAGGAAGGTAGCACTGCAGACTGGAGGTGGGAGTCCAGCAAACCAGGAGGCCCTGGACCACATGGAGGAGATGGTCGCAGCCGTCATCCCTGAGGAGATCGTCACAGGGATTCAAGGACAGGACAGCGCAGACTACCACGAGACAACGCACATACAGGGTAAGTCGCATGGGGGACAAAAATGCACAAAAGTTAACTGTAAACTGGGGGGTGATACCGACCACAAAATGCATGGAAGCCATGATATACATGAAGTGGCATGGGTAAAGGGGTACGGCATGGGGGCATGGCCTGTACAGAGAGAAGTTGGGGCACACCAGAACACAACACCAACAACAGTCCCATGGGGGCATGCTGCCATGCCAACGATGTAGCAAAGGTAAAGGCACGCCAGGAGGGAAGGGCACAACGTCAAACTGACATTCCGTCACACGTCAGCCACTATAATCCCTACATTAACTAGGGCCCAATTAACAACCTCTAGCCATACCGGCAACTGGAATGTAACAGTGACAACAGTTGCCACTACCACCTCCGCTGTGTGTGCTGGTCAAGTGGTTAATGACAGGAACGTCCCCATGGATCAGACACACCCAAATTAGAAGATTCAGGATGACAACGTCAACAATCCCCTGAAACAAGACAAATGTTCCAGTCCTGTCAAATGTGAATGCCCATAGTTGCCGCAAACAATAGCCAATGTCATCGACATTAGGAGGTACACAGCACTAATGTCATACCCATGCTGCATATGTCAGGGTCCATCCTGTGCCTGGGTCACAATGCAACATCTCAAATGTCATAGTGCTCAGACAACAGCATTGGGAGGGGGGGCACATGTAACTGGTCACAGAAATACACCTGCACAGTCAGAGGAGGAAATAGGACACTGCTACGACTATCAGGGCAATCCAATGTACCACACATTCCCCAACATCAGGAGTACACATAACCAATGCTAACATCCATATTGTCCCATAACAATGCTATGCATAGGATACGCTACATTTCAACTACTTATAAGTGGATGTGAAAGATCAGAGACTGGGGCAGGTCCAGATTGTTAAGTGTGCTGCTAGAGCCATCAGAACACCCACAGCCAGTGAAAGGCCACACCATTAGAATGGATGTAGACGGAGGCTTGAGTAGGACAATAAGGTGGCCAATCACTATTTGGCCTAAAACAACACTAGAGGAGATGATGCCGACAACTCTAATAACTTACCACAATACATGTGACATGCAGGTGGGGCATTGACCTGGGAGAATGTCCATCTGAAAGACTGGAGCAATGAACAGGAAACAAGATCACAATGTGAAATCATCACAAGGCAGGCATGTCACATCACCAATGCCACAACACAGACACACTAATTGTACCCTATTTCATTGCAGAGGACGATGGATCTCCTGTGGATATGCCTGTCCAGGACTACCCTGATGACATGGATGACGAGCTGACAAACATCAGCCACCAGACCCTCCAAGATGTCCTTAGAACCCTCCAGACCCCACCTTCAGTCACAAGGAGGAGCACAGAACAAGCATCCATCACAGAGGACCCACCCACAACCCCAATTGTAAGACCTGCCAGCTCCAATACAGCTGAGGACTCAGATGACACAGGCACCAGCTTTGAGAGAACTGTAGTCGGAGTACAGCGGGAGCTGGCCAATGAGGTGCGGGTGGGGATGCAAACTATGGCAGCCAGCCTAGAGGGGTTGCGTTCGTGCATGATGTCATCTGCAGATCAGGCAGCAGCCTTGCAGGCGCTAACATCCATCCTGCAAGGACTACAACAAACTGTAAAGGAATTCACCACTGCAGTAAGGGAGTTGCAACAACACCTCGCACCCCAAACCTTCCACTGCATGCACAAATGCAATCATGACCCCCTCAGGGCCGACCTGGCTGCCTACCATCGTGATGTGGCTGCTATTCTGAAGAACCAGCAGATCCTTCTTGCAGCAGTACTGCCCTTAGGACCCCCACAGGTAGCAGCGACCGGGATGTCTGACTCCACGTCTTCTAACACTGAGGTGTGTGTTGCCCCTTCACAACCACCACCACCAAGGACAGAGGAGGCAGCACACACATCAGAAGAAGAAGATGTGGATCAGATCACCTTCACACGGAAAAGTACCCGGAAGCACTAGTCCCTGCCACATGGCCAACTATTACCAAGGTCCTGTGCTTTGTAACATTCCAGTCTTACAACAACTGTACTCAATGACTGTTCTGGAAACCACTGTAAATCTTGTCAGCCTGCCCAGTGATTGTCTTTCACTTACTCATTGGCAAATCCTGTCCCTCTGCACTGTCTGACACATCACCCCAGCATGTCCAATGAATTGTCCTTTAGCACTTGTGTAGGATCACAATGGAAGATGTCACTATAGTGGACTCACAATAATGAACAATGTACATATAGTACTACAGCACGTTTCAATAAATAGCACTTCCACAACCACTTTGTCCCTGTGTAATGTGACACAACAACCGTGCAGTAGATCACTGAATTTAGCCTCCTGCCAAATTACATAACTTGTCAATACAACTGTCCTGAAATTATGTAGTCTGATAACTATGCACAGTGGCCTGGATTGCACCATACTCTGCCCTTCCTGAGGGTAATATCTGATGAAAAGAGACACCATACACCATAATGCTGTGTTGAACAGAATAATGCTTCCTCAAGGGATATCTAAGCCATCAAATAGTGGCAGCAAAATGTTGCCACCATGCAATACTAACACATTTAACAGTGCCCACAAATGTAAGCAAACATTCAACAAACTGCATGAAGGGAGGTGTCAGAGTTTACATCCAAATAAGTAATCACGCTGAACAGTGTCACAAATGATCTATGTGAATCATGAACACTATGCTACAAAAGTGCTTACTACCACTCAGATAATAAGGGTTTCCTTGAACATCACACTGCATTCAGACATAACACAGTGCCTCCAATACCAAATCTGGAAGCATGGTTTGTGACTTTGAAAACATACGTAATGAAAAGAACACGTTGGGATCCATAGTAACTGTGATTGGTGATTGCAATGAATGGTCAAATCTTTGCAAGGTAGTTCTGGGGTAGCTGCCAATCTTACAGCTCAGTTGGGATTTGTTCGTAGCATAGGACACAAATGTAATAGAACAGAATTCATGTACACTTATGCCAAGGCCCTGATCAACAAGCATTTTACACATACTGTAAAGGGTTCACTACATATTTATTAAACGGTAATAACAGAAGAGGCAACTTGGGGAAAACTCTTGCCTACCCTAATCTACCCTAACTACTCATTACCCACAACTCTCCCTAACTAACCTAAGCTAAACTTACTTATCACATGTAACGAAATGTTCTAAACATCAACCCCCAACCCCCTTTTGAGACGGGACACATGGAGGACAACAGATACTAACCTAAACACATACTATACTATCATAAACAAATATATATTTTTTTGTATTTTTGTTTTTATATTTTATATATATCTATTTTTTTTAAACACACAAAAACCCAAACCCACACACTCAAAAAGAAAAAATTGAAATAATCAGGACCCCCCCACCCACTAACACTAACTAAACTAACCTAACACTAAGCCCCCTAAGCCCACTAAGTATACGTATAAGGAAAGAGGAGGGAGGGGAGGGAATCATGTCCTTCAACAAAGTCTAGAGGTTGGCCCTCCGGAGGGTCCACTTAATGGACTGCACACGCCTGTTGATATGGCGAACATCCCGCTGCAGGTGACTCATTTTCCAGAGGACACGGTCCATTTTGCGCTGCATGTCCAAAAAATCAGCAGGGTCAATTGTTGCAGCTGGGGCCGTCTGGGTACCAACTGTGGACGTGTGTGGGCGTGTATTGTCAATGCCTGTGGGCTGCCCTGAAGGTGGTCCACTGTTAGGGCCTGGAGCACTTGCAGTTGTTGTTGGTACAACGGTCCCAGCTGTGGGTGGTGCCACCTGGGTGGTAGTGGTGGTCGTGCTGCTGGTGGCTGTGGTGGGCAAAGTAGGGCCACCCTGTGGGAAGCCCGTCCAGGCTCAGGAGGCACGATCGGTCCTGGATCTTTGGGCCATCCTTCTGTAACCCGACTCTACCAGCAGGATATGCTGGTAACGCATTGCCCGCCTCTGGAATTCACGAACCTTGATGGGTGTCATGTTAGCAGCTGTGAAGACAAAGAAAAAAACTTACATTAGGAATTCCATTGTGTGAAATGGCACAAGAAGTAAATTAGACAGTACATCTACTGTACTTGTAACAGCTCCTATCATCATACAGATCATTGAATGTCCCTGAGGAAGTACATGGCAGGCCAGCCCACAAAGGTAGTATCACACATAGCACATCCATACCCTACAAGATGGGTAACAACTGGCATGATTTTGGCATCAGAGTTCTTCCAGTTATCAGCTAACAATCATGCTGCACATCCTCCGCCAATGTCAGGGCTACAAATGTCAGTGTACGGGATGGAAATCTAGGGGCACATGATCTGCAAGTTGTGCAACTCTTGTTGATAACAGTGTTATCTGCATGACTCAACCCAATTTACATTGCGGGGCCTACAGGAATGACCTAGAATCCCTAGATAAGACAATAGGATAAGCATTGGCAAACTCCAAAAAGCTGAGTTAATGAATTCCCACTCATGGAACAAGACAAATGATGGGCCAGCGCATCACACCTTGCTATTTGTTCAACACACAGGAGTCCATCACACATCACCAGCAAACACAACACATAACAGGCATATCAACACTCACTAGAGTTGTTGGGGTCCTGGAATGAAGCCACCTCGCCCACAGTGTAGGGTGCTGGTCCACCTGTAAGGCATGGAAGGAAGAAATGTGCTCAAAATCTGTGCACTGACCAACAATTCCAAAGACAAAAACAATGTTTAAGATTACATAGGAAGTAAAGCCACTCAGACATGATGATACTGCATCCGATATAGCACGGCTAACATGTACATATCATGTGGTGGCAAACATGCTCCTTCATTAGTGAGCAGACATAATAATGGAGTGTATTCGTCTCATCATGTGCATCCAAGAGACACA
Organism: Pleurodeles waltl; assembly: GCF_031143425.1. Lineage (NCBI taxonomy): Eukaryota > Metazoa > Chordata > Amphibia > Caudata > Salamandridae > Pleurodeles > Pleurodeles waltl. The sequence goes on from NC_090449.1 coordinate 228,726,632, forward strand.
TCCAAAGCCTGTTTCCTTGAGGAGTGCATTACCAGTCAAACAGCCGTTGTGGCCATGACAAATGTATGACACATAGGTACAATGTACAGATGGGCAGGGACATTTGAAAGCCCTCATGTTGTTACAGTTTCTTCATTTGATGTGGCCCAGCTATGATGAGTTGCACCAACCATAGAGAGATGAACCCATGTGCATACCTTTGGCCTGCCATCCCTAAACAAAAGGTGGAACACCAAACACCAAATACCAGTGTAAGATGTTAGCTGAGGGCACCTTGCACTTTTTCCCTATGTCTCCAAATCCAGATCTGACATGCATCCAAAATGATGACGGACCACAATAACCCCTAAAATTCATAGAACTTCCGTGAACGTTTTCCTTACACACTCACCAGACACACATGAGACATATGTGTGGGCCACATTGCTATCATCAATTGACGTGAAGCCTGCACTAATTTTCTGCATCATGTAGTGTTTCTAAAGTCAGTCTAGCTGTTGCATCAACAAAGGTCGGTAATATTTTGGAAAATCTATACCTCACTGGCAAATGTGACCTATATAGACATGATTGGCTCCTAATTTGTGTTACTGTCTGACACAAAGGTGGCACCAACTAACATTAAGCAAAAGTATTCAGTAAGTTTGCAGAGCACTTGCTTCCTGACAGCTAGCAAAGGTGGTCCTTCACATAGTCCATCAATGACCCTGTATGTTTCCAAAGCATTCCACACACTCAACAACATAGCGAGCAGATATTGTACAAATCATCTGATGTCACAACAGAGCTTTTAATCATGCACATTTACATGATTTGTACTCACTAACAGGGCCACCAATCACTGTTCCCAGGTGGTCCAGCAGATCTTGCTCCCTGGAGATGAGGTCAGCCCATCGGTGCTTCAGCTGGTGGTCATTCCTCTGGCTCCCATATACCCGCTGCAAGTGATGCAGGACCTTTCCCCACCAGATTCGACTGGCCTCTGTGTGATACCCCTGTATCACCCTCCCCCCTGCCTCAATCATAAGTGGGAGGAAATGGCACACCAGCCATATAAACCCCCCAAGCTCCTCCTCACCCATCTTGCCAAGACGTGGCCTACCCAACATCTTCGCACAGAAAAAGGGGAATAGGAGATAAAGAAGAACAAAGGAGAAAAGGGGGAAAGTAGAAGTACAAAAAAGTAAACTTAACAACTAAAAGAGCCCAACTATCCCAAAACTAACACTACCCACAACAGACTCCCACAAACAACAAAGACAATACAATACTGGACAATAGTAAATAATAATCACTCAGACAGTATACAACAACACATTTAGATAACAAACTAACAAGTAATGGAGCACACAGGAGATAAAAGCACACTTTCACTGGACAAAACTCAGAACACAGCCACACAGTCTAGAAGAATCACAGACTGCAAAGTGAAAGTACCCCCACTGTACATAATCTGTAAACAGGATATCCTATTACATCACTTCCTGCATAAAATGGCCGTCGTTTTTATCGTTATGCGCCATAATTTTTGACGCATACAGTATGTGCATCATTTCTTTCGACGCACAGGAGTAAAAATTAGGCTGCATAAATATATTTGAAAATGGTCTTAACACTTAACCAATTTTAAGGGCATAATGCGTCGTTTTTCGGGCATGAGCGTAATTTTTTGACACTTGTGCATCATTTTTTGACACGTATGCGTCAAACTTTCAGGGCAGTAACTGGGTTTGGGTAATTTTGCCATTTTAATGTGATGTAACATTTGTGACACAACTGAGATAGGCTGATTGCACCCACTTTGGTGTTGACGGTGTATGGTCACATGTGAGACATCATACTGCTGTGGACCATGGTCTGCTACTTCTTTAAGAGGATTCTTACGCTTGGCTGACGCACTAGATGGCCATATGTGTGGCCTACATATATGTATTGCACAAATTGGGCATAGCAAGGTGGCGCACCTAAGTACAAGACCTCAATGCCTATAGCTCAATGTGTGTGTAGTTGTCGACCCAGTGTGTGTGCATCACAAGATGCATTATTGAAAATATACTAGTATGTGAAGTCAATGTGTCCAAACCTTAGATGCAAGTCAGTGGGGAAATGCGAGGGGACATGTGCTAGTCATACATGTAGCAACATCAGTTGTGTGCACTTCCAAGATTTTGGGTGACGTAGACACCACAAATGACAAAGCATGCACTGGATAGATGGCAGACGCTTGTTCATGTCAATGGTACAAAAGTTGCCCATCCCATGTCCTAGAAATTTGGTAACTGCTTCCTAGGCACTTGTTGGTGAAACCACTGTGAATCTGGCACATGTACAGACTAAGTGGGTACCATGTTATTGGCACAGACAGCCAAAGGTGACCCCCATTTATTATATCACGCCACAGTTGTGGTCATATGACTGAGCCACAACTCTCCAGTGGCAGTGGTGGACCAGCAGACGAGGCAGCACGTGGCCACATATTTCCAGTAATCAATTGCACAGAGGTGTCTGGTTCATGTGTGTGGTCCAATGTTGATCCTGTATATTTTTATGGGTCTATCTTCTCACAGTTACGTCCAGGTCTCATCATGAGTCAGTGGCGGCTATTCCTGTATCTACTGAGTAACCTTTGGAGATCAATGTGAGTAAAGCCGATGAGGACATGAGAACCTACATGGGGATGGTCCAACCCTGTCACTGCAGATGTGTTATGAGACTGTCAACAGGGCAACCTTGGTGTGCTGAGTGAGATCATATCTCAGGAGTCATGTTCTGGCAGGTGTCATTACAACATTTGTACACAGGCTGGCCTGTAAAGTTCCCACTGCATCTCGGAACATCATAGCCTCTGTGTTGATTAATCTTGCAGCTATTCAGCACGCACAGGCCATCTATATGTTGTGAGCAATGTGATTCAGCGTGTGAACTGTCAGGGTCCCAACATGTGTGGACTTTTCATGCACATTATCAGAGGAAGCTGGTTCAGCTGGGGGCACCATACCCAATCCCTGCATACAGCCATGGTACACGGTCACACTTTGGTGTTCATGCATACATGAGACCCAGACAAGGGATAGGCCATGATTTTGGTATACCAAGACAATTTTACTAATATGGTACAATTAAAAATCAGATGATGCTATACAATTTATTTGGGTATGCATTGAGGAAGCACATGACAAACTACTCCCTGAGGAATGTGAGGTTTGGTAACGCAAGTGTGGTACATATGTAGCCACAAGGAACCTTTAGGGTAACGCACAGCCAGGTGCCAGTCAGGCTGACAGGATGCAGGGTCAGTCAGGATCCAGCAATTTCACAAGGTACATACTCAGTGGTCTGACTAAGACTGGTCGGAGGAAGAACAAGGCAGTTGACATGGAAAACTGTGTTTGTCCTGTGTTTTTGAAGGTGACACATAAACCCAAGGGCAGTGTTACACGGCTTAATTACTAGCAATGCATAACAGTGTATTTGACAAAATGTCAACTTCTATGCTGTTCCAATCATCTGCTGGGGCAGTGCATGTCCAAATGGGTGGTGTGCATGGAGGTGTTCACAGGTATGTGCTGCATCAGTTTCTCACAAGTCCTGTAGGTGAGATTCTAGTTCAAATGGCCAACAGTACCTTTCACAAGGGAAGCAATCTACAGGTGATAACAGGGCTTAGAAACTACAAGCCAGTGTATTAATTGACCTGACGTCCATGCAGTCAGATGTACTATGACAATGGCATACCATAGGAAAGGGTGTAGCACACTGGATTACTATTGTTAGTCTGTGTGTGTAGAGGAGGGAATATTGGGGTACACAAATTACCATTCCAGGGACCTCTTCAGACAGGTGGGTTGAGACCAGGAGCATGGGTGTGTCAGGAGTTAGGAAATGGGCTGACATGTACATGGAATGTCATGTGCGCCCTGCTTGTCATAGGTATGGCACTTGTGCTGTCTATGTTCTTCTAGGGAACTCTAGTCACAGATAGTCCTTGCAAAGATAGGTACTGTATGACTTACTGCTGTCAAGGGTCTCGTCATACATTCCTGTTACCAATGCAATTGCACATCCACTGCCTCATGTATGAGGCATTTTTTTCCCTTATTGACTGATGGTGTCTTAGTTGTGTGCCATATGCTGCGATGAACCATGTTGCCAACATGTATGTGTGAAATATGTGTGGTCCTCTGTTATTGCCCTTCAAAGATGAAATGTACAGGATATATGTCATTTACAGTGTGTGTGTATGTGACTGTCGTATGATACGCATCACAATTGCTTTGGAAATTTCTGTGTCCTGATCGGTATATCAGCAATGCTCCATGAGGCTACACTCTTATTCAGATAGTTAGATATAAAGGTTAGCACAAATGATTACCCAGACCATGATATGGTGATTATTTTTGGTGTTTATTTACATTAGTTAATACAGTGGTGATGGTGAGTCGTTTTAAAAGAAATTGTTCACAATATGTTGGCGCCTACGCAATCCACCAGCTGTGTTTTGTTGTTCCCCCTCATGTTGCAGGCCAGCATCCTCCTCTTCCTCCTCTTCAGGCATGTGTGGCTCTGGTTCTAAGAGGGGAATGGTCCTTCATATCCAAATGTTGTGCAGGATGGCACATGTTAGAATGATCTTACAGATCATTTCTGGGGAATTTAGTAGGCTGCCACCAGAGATGTCGAGGCACCTGAATCTCGACTTGAGGATGCCGAAAGTCCTCTCCACTATGTTGCGGGTCCTCCTATGTGCGTCATTGTAGGTACGCTCTGTGGCAGTGCTTGGGTTGCCAAATGGTGTCATAATCCATGGCTGAATCCCATAACCCTGATCAGCTGAAAGAGAAAATGATTGGAATCATGTTGCTGTAGCTTGCCCCATTGATATCAACTTGCATGGCAGTAGTTGTCTTCTGTTGTCTGTGACTCTTTTGTGTTAATGTGTTCCTTCCTAGGCTTGTAGGATGTACAATCTGCATTGGGTTGTTTCCTTGGCTGAACAAGTGTTTGCCTGCTGACCAGTTGTCAGCAGTATATTTGGGTATCTGCAGTACAGGGTGCACTGCCTAGCATTGTGACTTGTGATGCAGGTGTCCCTGTGTCTTCACTGGGGGTGAGATGATAGTTCCATACACAGTTTAATTTGACAGTGGTGGTAACACGTTTGCATCTATGTGCCCTGGACATCCCATACCTTTAGACTTATGCAATGGATTAATTAAAACATCAGTGAGATGCTTACATTTTGCAAGGTGACAATTGGCCACACCTCTCCATACATTGTGATCATTGACGTCTTAACATTAGACTGTACACTAATTTCAGATGTGTGACAGGTTCACTGCAGACCTATCAAACATGGCTAGCGATGTCACGACCTCAGTGTGTTCCTGTCCACATGTTGCTGTCGTGGTGTATGTGTTGTGTGTCCTAAAGGGTTGCTATGCAGTGTGTATATAAGTAGGTTTCTGTACTTACCAACAAGTAGTCCATTGCCATATCGTCCATCCTGGAAGTGTTGATTGATGGTAGAGTGACGGAAGATGAATGAGTCATGGACACTCCCATGCTACTTTTGCCATGATGTTGGTGATAAATCCTTGGTGATCGACAATGGCCTGTAGAGGTGTTCAGTTGCAGCAGGTGGCACAAGGCACACATGTGTGCAGTCGATGGCACCAAGGACGTGTGGGAAGCCACTAATGAGGTAAAACCCCTGTTTTGTTTCCTGCTGCTTCTACAGTGTGTTTGGGAAGCAGATGTGGCGGGGTGTGAGTCCAATGATGGCATCCAGTACTTTGGGCAAGAAGGCAGAGAATGATGGCTGTGATATTCCGGCAACCAGGGCGCCAGTGCTTTGAAAGGAGCCACTTGCCAACATGTGAAGTACAGCTAGCAGCTTGGTTTCTGTTGGGATGGTGCGGGGTGTCAGCAAGGTGGGTGCCAACTGTGGCTCAATGTTGCGCAGCAGCTGCTGAATGGCCTGCCAGTTCAACCTGTACCTCTGGATGCTGTCATGTTCCCTGAGTCCATGAAGGGTTGTTCTGGTGCGGAATATCCTCTCCTGCCTTCTGCGCTGCCTTTGGGGTTCCTGCTGGTGTTGTGGTAGCTGCTGTTGTTGTTGCTGGGCTCTGCGTCTGCGTGCACGCTGGATGAGAAGCACCTCCATTTCTCCCTTTTGCTGCTCTTCTGTTGCTTCTGTGTGTTCTGATTATATACAGGTGTGTTTGGCCCATTTTAACGCCTGCCCTGACCCAGGCGTTAATTTTTGACACAAATCGGGCTGTGCGTCATTTTCCAACTCCTCCTCCCGGCCGTGCGGCATTTTTGCCCAGAAGCATAAATACGACGCATGGCTGTTTAAGTCATTTTTTGGACGGTAACGCCTACCTTGCATACGATTAACGCAAGGCGGTTTCCCGCATCCAAAAAATTACGCACACAGCGGGATTTTGACATTCGCGGGCTCGGGCGTCAAAGTTTAAATATGTGGCAAGTTTTGCGTTGATTGTGCATCAAAATGTTTGACGCACATTCGGTGCAGACAGAGTACAAATATGCACCTTAATCTGTGCATTGCCAGATTATATGGCTCCCATGTTGTCTTGGATCACTCCTACATCGCCTGTACGTATTAATGGAAACTGACAAAGGAAAGATGAAAATCAATCACACCTGTGAAAGGAGAGAGAGGCAGAATGGAAAAATTGAAAACTTGTTAATGTCCTTTTAGGCTCTCTCCTTCATTAAATATGCCAAATCTTATATGTGACACAACACGCAATAGAAAGACCAGAGACAAAGGGCCCGGTTTATATTTTGTCAGGCTGCCCATTTCTCCGCCAGGGTGATGGAGTAAATTACTCTATCGCCTTGTTAGAGATGCTACTGTTGAATTTATACATGTCCGCTAAGCAGGCAGTAATTTCTAAAGCATTAGCAGGATGCGCCATAACAAATAGTTCCTGTCAATGCTTTTCGCAGTTTGGTGCAGGGCTCTGTTCCCTTGATGGAGCCTTTTACCATATTGGTTTCTTTTTAGATTTTCAAAAATAAAATCCTGAAACTGGATTTTCTTTTTGAAAATAAAAAAGATAATGCCTTCCTCGCAAAGGAAGTCATCTCACAAGGTAAGGGGGCATTTTGGTTATTATAGTGTGCCTTACTGCCTGGGATTGCATGGTAGTGATGGACAGTATTAAACAACTATATGTCTGCCCCTCCTAATTGGGAAGACGGACTTTTAGTCCTTTCTAAGATGGCCCTTACTACACTGGGCCATCAGAGAAGCTTGGCTTCAGTAGTGACGGAGTAGTCACCATAGTAGCCAAACCTATGATCCACCTGCATATGAATCAGGCAGGCGAACGTCTGCGTTGGCAGGGAGGAAACTCTGTTGCTGCTAGGATTGCATTTCCTTCCCACCAACATATAATTAGGCCCCAAAGTCACAATACAACCTAGAAATTATACAGTGAATGACTTATTTGCTTATTCTAAAGCATGTTCACATATGATATGGCTATGAATAACAGAACATGTCGCCAGTTGCCACGATAATACAAACAAACATTGGCAAAACCAACAGCCTTGGAATTACGTACTAATGCATACAAACACAGGCACGCCGAAATGCAGTTCGCATGCTTAAGATCATTAACACTAGACTTACTTGATAACGAGTGATGTGAAAAAGTGCATGTGAGCTTACTATGGGCCATGTTTAAAATTGAAATATCTCTTTAAACATAGGTGATAATCCGAGGCATTTATTAGAATATCACCAAATTATTTTAGCAGACACACAGCAATCCATTTTAAATCTGCATTAAATGACAATTGCAAAGTCCAAGCATATCTATTATATAAAGGCCTCAGATGAGGAAAAGATGTGCATTTCAACAGATAATCATGCCTAAATAATAACGCCAATTAGCACTATCAAGTGGGGAACTTAACATATATGCTTTGTTTCAAAGAGTTGGCTCCTAAAAACTTTAATAAATACCCAGGGTGAAGTATATTCCCCTTGCCTTTCTATGTGCTGTGCATTTAAAGCTACCAAACACACTCTAAGAGACAAACTTAAACCAGAAGCCTAGTATGAGCAACGTGAAATTCAAAAGCTAAGAAAATAAAGGTTGGCAAAACATTTTTATAAACTGACACTAGCATGTCTTCTTGAGAAAACACACCTATCCCTTACAAGATAATCATGATAAAACTTTATTTCGGCATCCAGTGACATAAAAGTCACATAGCACCACAATAAATAATAAAGTTCATAAAAAAAAATTTGCTAAAAAAAATAAAAAAAATAATTATGCACAAAATGCAGTACAATAAAAGAGGATTATGGCAAAACACAGTTCCGATGTACTGTATTGGGGCAGAAACACAGAGCACAATCTACATTGAAATGAAACTGAATTTGAACCATCCTTCAGCACTGACAATACTACAACTCAAGTTGTGAAAGCAATGTTGGGGAGACTATGAGGGTCATTCCGACCCCGGCGGTCAAGAACCGCCGGGGCCGGGGTCGGCGGGAGCACCGCCAACAGGCTGGCGGTGCCCCGCAGGGCATTCTGACCGCGGCGGTTTGGCCGCGGTCAGAAGAGGAAAACCGGCGGTCTCCCGACGGTTTTCCGCTGCCCGACGGAATCCTCCATGGCGGCGCAGCTTGCTGCGCCGCCATGGGGATTCCGACACCCCATACCGCCATCCTGTTCCTGGCGGTTCGCCCGCCAGGAACAAGATGGCGGTATGGGGTGTCGTGGGGCCCCTGGGGGCCCCTGCAGTGCCCATGCCAATGGCATGGGCACTGCAGGGGCCCCCGTAAGAGGGCCCCACAAAGAATTTCAGTGTCTGCTGTGCAGACACTGAAATTCGCGACGGGTGCAACTGCACCCGTCGCACCTTCCCACTCCGCCGGCTCCATTCGGAGCCGGCTTCCTCGTGGGAAGGGGTTTCCCGCTGGGCTGGCGGGCGGCCTTCTGGCAGTCGCCTGCCAGCCCAGCGGGAAAACCAGAATGGCCTCCGCGGTCAAACGACCGCGGAGCGGCCATTTGGCGGTTCCCGCCAGGCGGGCGGCTACCACCACCCGCCAGCCTCAGAATGAGGCCCTATGTTTTGGTTCTCTGTGTGGAACCTAGGATGGGGTTCAGTTGCTGTCGGAATGTGTCAGCTGAAGAGAATAAACTTAAATGCTGTCACAGTTATTTAGCTTCTTTTCAGTTGTGAGGAGGTTCAGCTGACGTGATTCCCAATGGTGGATGTTGCCGGTAGGCTGTTTGTGTGATGCTGGTTGGAAAAAAATGAACAACTGCTGAGTATCCGAGCATTCCTTATTTTGAAGGATGGGCAGGTGGGCCTGGAGCATTTGGGCTGATTGAGGGCACAGTGAGCCTTTCTTAAACTTTTGTAGCATATGGAGCTGTTTTTGTCTAAGTGCTGCTGGGTGGGGGGCTGCCTGTGGAAAATGAACCTTGCGCATGTAGTCATTTTCAGACTACGTTCATCGTGCATTTTTGGCAGCCATTTCGGAAGATAGGGAAGTTTCCTAAAGTACGCTCTATCGCCTAAAAAACCACACGCATCGCGTGTGCAACGTATCAAGCCATCTTGAAAAAAGAAAACTACCTGATCGTCATAATTTTACAAAATCAGACTGCACTGTATTTCAGTGATGGGCCCACTAGAAAAAGGATAGCCTTTAAAGCGTTACCCAGCCTGCACAGTACTGTGGTGACAGGCACACTAAAATCAAACAACTGCATCACTAATTAGCCTGCCCTGTACTTTGGTACAGGCAAACTGGAGATAAAGGGAGACTGTAATTACAGCATCACTCAGCCTGTACAGTACTTCGGTGACAGGCACACCAAATTATAACAATTTTATCAGTAATTAGCCTGCAGTGTACCTTGGTGACAGGTACACTGAAGAAAAAGGGGGAGAAAGTTACTACTGAACCTACTGGCCTGCAAAAGGCACACCATAAGGTGCATGAAAAATATAACTAAACCGTAATGGAACTCTGGTATATAAGTGGACTGAGTGGTAGCAACTCACCCACAAAGGTCACCGCATGGAAAAAATATTAGCTCCAGCACCATTTCTGCATGTACCAGGAACTGCGCCAATGAACTGGCAACAGTGGAAGGACACTTTTGAAGCCTACTTGGAAGTGACTGGTGGGGACACATTTACATTAAAAAAAATGAAGTGTACAATTTAGGTACAGAAGGAAGGAATAGTTTTGAACAATTTACCCCTGGACATAGTAAGTGCAAGAACTGCAATTCTTCTACTGAGATTGACGAATATGCATCCATCATCACCACATCAGATAAACAATTTAATCCCCAAAAAAATATAGTACGTGAACATCACAAGTTTCTTCAGTGTTCATAAATTCAGGGAGAGTCAATTGAAGATTTTGTTGCTGCACTCAGAGCACTTGATGCAATATGCAATTATAATTCAATCAGAATTCAGAGATGAAATTATCTGATCAATAGAAAGAACTACTAACAAGAAGGTACAAGAAAAACTCATTTCTACTGAGGACCCAGAATTGGAGACAGCAATGAAGGTAGCTAGAAGCATTGAGCATTCACAAATTTGCATGAAGGAAATGAATGAATGTGTTAAACTAACTGAGGTGAAACATCTTAACACAAAACACAGTTTTTCAAAACAACATACTGAAAGAGCAAGTACTAGTGTTTACTGAAATCCTGAAGTTAATCCGTCCAAGGCAAAGACCGAAAAGACTGAGAGAGATGCCATCTCATGTTTCCGCTGTCACAGCAAGGTCCATCTGGGGAATGCAAAACTTTGTTCTGCTATTAATCAAACTTGCTTTAAATGTGGTAAAAAGGGGCACTTTGTATGTGTGTGCAGAGCTCCTTTGCAAATGGTGAAAAGTACTGCAGCGGTTTCATTGATTCAGATGAGGACAGCCACACAGTATTAATGTTATCCTCAGCGAGGCAAGAAAGAAGTGGAGTAGTGGAAATATCATCTATGGCGGTATCATGCAAAAGGAAACCCCTGTCTTGTGTAATTTCTGTGAACAAGAGAGATATGAAGTTCTTGGCAGACTCTGGTTCTCCTTTTACATTACTTAATATAAGGGATTTTGGTGCAATAGGGGACATTGTTGTGAACCACATAAAAATGTTTGCATATGGGGCAAAAGAAGTTATTGGCAAATTTGATGTTGATTTGCAAATTGATAGAAAACATGTTGTGGGGCCAGTATACATTGTCACAGAAGGTGCAAACTTGTTGTGTTGGGATGAACAAGGGGAACTGGAAATTATTTTGGACCCCAATCATCCTGACATGGTTTTATCTATAAACAAAAGTGAACAAGGTGTATTGTGCACAACTATCACCCAGTCCCCAAAATTCAAGCAAGGTCAGTCATGTAAGTGCAGAAGAATGGATTGGGGATTATCCTGAAGTTTGTGGTGATCAATTGGGAAATTTAAAGGGCTTCCAACATCGCATAGTTTTCAAACATGATGCAGCGCAGTAGCTCACAAAGTACAGAGAATGCCGTTAGCTTTGCGTGAAGAATTGAAACAAGAATTAGAGAAAATATGTGCTGCAAGCATAATTGAACCCATCGAGGGGTCAGAATGGTTAGCACCCATAGTTCTAGCACGCAAAGCAGATAAGTGTATGAAACTTTGTGTGGATTGTAGAGATCTGAACTCTAACATATGGGTAGATCGTCAACTTTTGCCCAACATTAATGAAATGCTAGCAACTTTAGGAAGTGCCAAAGCCTTCACATCTCTCAATGTATATTTGGCTTACCACCGAATAGAATTGAGTAGGGATTTGAGACATGTAACATCATTTGTTACACCTGAAGGGACACATCGATATATCCATATGCCGTTTGGTCTGGCGTCTGCTTCAGCAGTATTTCAAAGGTTGATGAACCATTTGTTTAGAAATACGAAGGGAGTCACATTTTTCCAAGATGACAGTTTGATATTTGATGAATCTAAGTCAGAACATGATGAGAGAGTGAGGGGAGTTTTAGAAATCATTAAAGCTAGAGGTCTGACTCTAAATAAGGAAAGAGGTACATTTTTACAAGAAGGCGTAGACTACTTAGGCTATCATGTATCAGGAAAAAGGGTCAATCCTAAGATGAACATTTTAGATGCCATTCAACATGCACCTGAACTCAGAAGCAAAGACCAGCTTTGCTCATTTCGTGGACTAGTAGAGTACTATTCTAAATTTGGGAACAATTCCTCAGGTAAAACAGCATGCTTGCGTAGACACCTAAAAAATGTACAATATGTGTGGGATGACAAATGTGAAGGGGACTTCAAACTAATCAAAAAAGAAATAGTAGAAGCTTGCCCACTTAAAGCTTTTAACATTAATGATTTACGCATCATCACACCAGATGCTAGTAATCTAGGTCATAGTGCAGTGCTTATGTAAAAAAGAAGTGATGGAGGGAAGAAACCATTGTGTTCTCAACTAGAACCTTAAAGGGAGCAGAATCTACATATTTCACAATAGAAAAAAAAGAAGCTTTGGCCATTGGTGTGGAGTACAACATTTCAGAAACCTCTTGTGGGGCAAGGAATTTGTTTTAAGAACAGACCACAAAACATTGGTAGATCTATTCACAACAAAAGGTGGGAGTAGTGCAACCCCACCTATACCCAGGTGGCAATGCAGATTTCAAGATGTTCTTTACAATTTAGAATATGTCCCGGTGTGAAGAATTATGTTGCTGACTGTCTCTTGAGATTGCCATTGGATAGAAGTGTAGCAGAACAAAATCTGTTGGATGAACTGGACATGGTTTGTGTTGTGAGTTCACTTAGGGACACCACAAAGGGGGCTTTGTCTGAGCAGGAGTGGTTGGAAGCTTTGTTGAACAACAAGGAATTACAAGATGTGACTATTTTTGTGATGACAGGTTGGCCTTTCATAAAGAATGCCCCAGAAGCATTGATTCCTTACAAGAGAGTGCAGGAGGACTTGTCTACTGTATTGCGAGGAGCATTGTGTGCAGAAGTGGACAACTGGTAGTTCCAGAATGTCTATAGAAAAAAGTATTGGATTTGGACCATGAGGGACATCTTGGGATCCGGGCCATGAAGCATAGAGTAAGGAAGGATTTTTGGTGGCCTGGACTTCACAAAGTTATTGAACATTATGTATGGGGCTGTTGCACGTGTGTGCTCAGTGATAACTCGCAAGTAACATGTCCATCTCCTGTCAATCCAATAGTAATTAAAAGTACACCTTGGTGTAAAAAGGCATTAGATGTGTCTGGGCCTTTCAGTGTTACAGGAGGTACACGTAAATATGCTTTGGTCATGGTTGGCTACATAACAAAATGTCAAGCAGTAAAATTTGTGGATAGCATAAATTCTGATCCCGTGATTACATTTTTCACAGAAGTGTTTTTGAGAGTAACTGGCAATGGTACCCAACTGGAATCCCAATAATGAAATTAAACATTTCTTTGAAAAGTCTGGTAGAAAGCACATTTGAACTTCCCAGTATCATCCCTGAAGAAATGGTCTAGTGGAGCAGGTGAACCGTCATTAAGGACCAGTTGCAACTAGCACTCATTAACAGTTTGCATTGGAAAATTAATGACATGTTGTGGGCAGTAAGAACTACTCCACATATAAGTACCAGAATATCTCCTTTTACCTTACTGATAACAGGATTGCAGGATCTAAGTTAAACAAAGAGTGGATGTAGAGAAAAGCTGTTGACGCATCAAGAATGGCAAGTGTGGTAGATGAAAGGGTTGATGTAGAGCAGAAATATTTTTCTGCAAATGACTGACACAAGACCTTGTCTGTTCAGGTTGGAGACTGGGTGAGAATTAAGGAACCTGATTTTGTCTGCAAGGTTTTGTTACTTTTTTTTCTGTACCTGCCAAGGTAAAGGAGGTGAAGGATCATGTTGTAGAGCTAGAAAACTGTAAAACATGGAACAAATGTTTCCTTTCAATTGTACCCAAATCCAAAACAGAGTATGTTAGCACAAAAATAGGGGCCAACATACTCTGTTACTTATGACACAGATGGTACCAGTAAGAGAGTATCTGGTAGGGCAAAGTCAAGTATGGTGAAATTCAAGGATTATGAAATGTATTAACGCTTCTTTGCACAATGGAATGCTGGGGAGGCTGTGTTCTGGTTCCCTACGTTGAACCTGGGCTGGGGTTCCTGGTAGGGGGTTCCAAGGATGGCAGTTGCTGCAGTAACGTGTCAGCTGAAAATAATAAACTTCCCTGCTGTCACAGTTGTCCAGCTTCTTTTCAGCAAGCCTTTTTGGGTTCTACTAGAATCTTGAGTTTTAAATATCATCCTATAAAAGTACTATATCCAGAATATTCACTGCCGAAGCATTCTGAATGTATGTATATAAATAAAGGTAAGTATTGATTTCCTATTCTAAATTCAATATCCACTTACCTTGGTCACAGGTATATCTACATAACTCAAGCAATTAAGTCTTCATCAACTGTTACATCACCTAAAAGCAGTGGAGTTCAGATCCGGCTCACCCAGTGAAACAACTGCACGTTTTGGGGGCTCAATAAAACACAGGGAAGGGAGCCAGGACAATACAAAACAGAAAGGAGAGAATTGTAAAAAAGAGAAAGGGGCCCACTGGCAAGCACTTTCTAAGCATGTGCTCTAAATCTGAAAGCTCTCCTCACTTTAGGCTCTCCCAATCCTTCCTTTTGTTCAGATAATATTGTAAGGCACATGTCCTTAAAGAACACGTCATCCATCATTGATAAGGAGCCAACACAGAAGGTCTGGGTGGGTGGTGGAACACCCCTCCTCCATATTTCATGTAAAAGCAATCGAATCATCTCTCAATTTCCCTTAAAGCACAGAGAAATGTGGCTACTGAACTATATTTGCACATTTTAACTACAAATTCACCCACACAAATACATGCAGAACACTGTGCTTTGTGCGCTTCCAGTGTTCTCAAATTTACACAGCTTGTGAGTCTTTAGCTTGCACTGTCCTCCTGATGTTTCACTGGCTCTATCCCTGCTGCACCTTGGTGCAGACAGTTATTTTCACATCCTTTACCTCTCTTGGCTCTTCATAACCTTATGTGACATCCTTTCCTATTGGCTCTGCTGTCCATTAGTCTGGCATCCATTTTCAGACTGCCCATTATCTGTCATTCTTGACAGCCTAATCGCATCAGAAGTTCATTTTGTGGTCAAATAAAATCCGCCATAAACATGAATCACCATTTCTAGCAGTCATTTTGTGAATCCTCAAAATAATTTTTAAACTTTTTTCTGGACAGTCATTCCTATTATTATTGGTATGTTCACTACTTATAATGTAACATCGACAAATGTATAGCGAATACATAACAGGTAACCATGTAATATTCTCCAATTTTGCCATCAACGGGATCACAATGACATCACACACCTCGAACCTGAAGTCTTAGTAGTTTGCAATATCACAAGAGCCCCGAGCTCCTAATGTAGGACCGTATTACATGTTGCCCATTAAGTATTTTTATATCACATGTTAATTTTGGTGAAGCTTTGCCTTATAATTTAAATAACCTTATGATATACTCCTAACGACCCTCACAATGGTTAGATCTGTAGAGTGGTTTGGGGGCTCTGATTAGGATGATAAAACATGCCTTTTACAGGGAACCCACTGTGAAATATATTACATATTTCATGAATCCCCTTCCAAATAAGGGCTTTTATATTTCAGCATTTTGTGCAACAAAAGGTCCCAAACAATTAATATGCATTTGTATTACTGTAAAATATTTAGAAAAAATACATGTTTTAGGAAATCGGGTTATTAATGGTGCAGGATGTGAAGCCTGTGCAAGTAGTAGGTCCACAATTCTCCCTTACTATGAACCAAGCACCCCAATGCAGCGTGTGACTCCCTGAGAGTAACGAAGCAGAGAAATCCATCATGACATCCCAAAATCTCATTTCACACCCTAAAGGGTCATTTAAACATATAAGGTAAGTCCTATTGGCTTGGTCTAAGTTTCACTATACTAAAAGACCAAAACATGTTAAAAACACCATTGGTTTGTGCATAAATGCAGTAATCAATAAAAAACCATGTGTAAATGCACTTATTAATGTTAATAAAGGACGTCCACCTTCATCAGTAGTCACTGTCAACACTATTATGTCAATAAAGCATTTTAAAATGTACATAAAATGCCTGTGTGATTTTTATATATTCATGCCCTATAAAATGCAATAATAAAAACAACCCCCGCAACACCTTATGGATTAGTTGGTGGTACCTTCGTGGGTGGTGTCCCTCTTGGGGCCAGACAGAAAAACATATGCAAATTAGCCCTATAGTGAATTATGGAGCACTTATGCCAGAAAACAGTGAGCAGTGATTAGGCAGCTCGGATGCATTATTTTCTTGTGCCAGGCTGTCTTGGCTGCATGCCCTTTCTTTCTTTTTACTTTTTCCTGGGAAGCCTCAGTCTCCAATGTTGGCAGCAGCCCAGAAAGCCTGACCCTGGCTGCCCTGCTGGCTCCTCCAGCAGCACTATTCTCTCCTGTCCGCTCCTGCTGCCAGGAAGCTGGTTTTGGTGGTGGCCACCCGCTCCCCCAGACACTGGCACAGGGAGCGGGGCAGGCCCACCATAAATAGGGATAGGGCAGGATAGGGCAGAACTCCCCCGTCCTCCTTCGTTGGTCAGGGGCCCCTCGTCCTCTATTTTGGGGTGTTCAATGGCATACTCCCTGTTGCTGCCTGTATTGGAGCTCAGGGTTTGGGCCACAGGGTCCTGGCTGACATCTTGGAGGGTTCAATAGCACTCCTGGCTTCTCTTGCAATGGTGTGGGGGCGGGCGGAGTTAGGGAACTTGGCCTCCATGGTTAAACGTGGCCCAGGTGTTGGAATTCTGGGCTGTCTGAGCTCTGGGGAGGAGACCCCATGCACGCCCTCCCAGGGCTAAAAATTATCTAAGCAGTGACCCTCGGGCCTTGGCCCACCTTGGGCATAATTTCAAAGAAATCAGCAGAGCTCCACACGCTTGTTTTCTCCAGGGGGTTTAAGGTCACCAACCTTTAAAATGTCATGACTCGGGCCCTATTGGGCAGAGTAGGATGATGGGCTTGTTTTACTCCTAGCCACCAGGAGTAGTTCCAGCAGGCCTGCTGGCCTACAAAGTGGTGTATCTTGCAGGAAGCATGCTCCACTGGCTCCATGCACCAGCTTTCCTCCTGGTCTTTGCTCTTGGGCACAGAAGTGCAGATCTTTCCCCCAGCTGAGAGTCAAGGGGGCCAGTCTCACTGGCCCTTAGAGAAGCCCATTGGTCTTGGGGTTAAAAAAGGGGCAGAGACCTTAATCCCTTTATGAATCAGGGGGTTTCTCCTTCCAGCTGTCTATGGCTATCGCACTCCCACAGTTCAGCAGCGAATAGTATAAAACCACCACTAGCCTCCTCTCTCCTTTGTGCAAGAGATTTTAAAGGAGTAGTGGAAGGTTCTAGAAGCCAGGCACCCTTGGCTAATCCTGGGATGCCACATCACCTCTCAACCCCTGTCCCAACACCCCTGCACAGCATACTGAGACAGTTCAGGATGGTGTCATCCAGGAGTCACTGGTCACATCTGATCCTGTGGTCTATGCTCCTTCCCTTTCTGACATCACAGCCAGGGACTTTCCCATGAAAAGTTCAAAGAGGAGCCCTTCCATGTGTTGCTCCAGTTGTATGATCTCCTTTCTTTGTTCGGTGTGCCTGGGCTGTCTCCAGCTGTGGTGTAGTGTGGTAAGTAATTAACAAATGCAGATTTGTACCCCACCCTTTCCTGCTCAGGAGCTGAAGGGAGCACTTTTGTGTGGGGTGGTACTTGTTCCTGATGCTGGAGAGAAATGTAATTAACTTGGGACAGCAAAGTTATAAAAAGCCAGGGTCTGATCCTGAGCTGAGCTAGAGGAATATGACAATCCAGAACTATCAATAGGTTGCACACATATCCTTTTGGAACTGACAGATGTGTTTTTCTCACATATGTCCCACCCCATTTTGATATGTCATAGAACTATGTAGGCCAAAAGGAAGAGAAACTGAATTTTAGGGCAGTCTCCCCGTGTGTAATAAAAAGTCACTGCAGACAAGACAGTAAAACCACGCTGACTTTTCCCTATGAGGGTATACTAACATTATAAAGCCTACCCCAGGTCAATATCTAATCCTGCAGAGTCTCCTCTGTGCCAGGCTACCTGTGCGCAGTTACTGGCCTCGGCAGAACAGTAGTCTCATTTGCATAGCATGCACACATGTAACTAGTCAAGTGTCCCTTACACTAGCTGGATCACAGCAGCCTTATTTTAGAAGGCAGAGACACTTGGCATAAACATGTGCAGTGCATTTGTAATGTGATTACCATAGGTGAGACACATGAAGAGCGACTCATCCATAGTAAAAAGTCCAAAACCATGTGATCCAAAAAGCAAACAAAATCCAGGCATACTGAACAGGCAGAACCAATTTACAACACGTGTGTGTGATAAATTAATCAAAAATCATGCAAGCTTTTCTTGTTGTCTTCAATGTTTTTGGCTAAATCTATTTTCTCTGGTTGCAGAACACATTAGCAATAATTCTAATTCCTGCAATTGCACTTTCTCAAAAATAAGCATGCTTTTCCCAAAGCTTTCTGTCGTGCAGAAATACACTTATGCCTTATAAAAAATAGATGAATCCAAGCCAGATACATTAATGAGACGTAATAATTAAGCCTATGCCACTTACGTGTTTGTGTGTATGAGGTTCCAGGATATGCACTACAACCATATAGGATAATAATCAGAAAATAAGATAATAATACTATGATATTTAATGTTTCAAAGGAAATTTGGTTCAGACAATGCAGATTCATCATTTAAAGCATTCAAGTTTTGGTTCTCATTGAGAACCCTCTGTATTGTGGTACGTTTTTATGTTAAAGTCCTTCATATTTTTCTCACCTAAGTTAGCAGTATTCTTACTAAGTCCGATAGCACATGTTCATATATTTGGGTCAGATGAGACCTATGGGGGTTGTTGTACCGATCGAAGTCCCAAAATACTATACTCAAAATTCCAGTAAATTCTAGATTAGAGCATTCTCTCAAGTCCAACTTGCTACTATGTGCAGTAATCAAATCAGCAGGCTCAATTGTTTTTAAATAAAGGGTAGTCTAATTATAAGAATATTCATGGCTTTGTTATCTCATGTGATACAATGGGAGGGCTCTTGGTTATGTCTGTGTAGCAGGTCACTTGTCTTTTCAGTGGATCTTTTACATTATTATTCAACATTGGAATATATTGGAATGTATAATGTGTCTTAAGACATTTTGGTGGTCATTCTGACCCTGGCGGTCTTTGACCGCCAGGGCGGAGGACCGCGGGAGCACCGCCGACAGGCCGGCGGTGCTCCAATGGGGATTCCGACCGCGGCGGTAAAGCCGCGGTCGGACCGGCACCACTGGCGGGGTCCCGCCAGTGTACCGCGGCCCCATTGAATCCTCCGCGGCGGCGCAGCTTGCTGCACCGCCGCGGGGATTCCGACCCCCCCTACCGCCATCCAGATCCCGGCGGTCGGACCGCCGAGATCCGGATGGCGGTAGGGGGGGTCGCGGGGCCCCTGGTGGCCCCTGCAGTGCCCATGCCACTGGCATGGGCATTGCAGGGGCCCCCGTAAGAGGGCCCCTACATGTATTTCACTGTCTGCTGCGCAGACAGTGAAATACGCGACGGGTGCAACTGCACCCGTCGCACAGCTTCCACTCCGCCGGCTCGATTCCGAGCCGGCTTCATCGTGGAAGCCTCTTTCCCGCTGGGCTGGCTGGCGGTCTGAAGGAGACCGCCCGCCAGCCCAGCGGGAAAGTCAGAATTACCGCCGCGGTCTTTCGACCGCGGAACGGTAACCTGACGGCGGGACTTTGGCGGGCGGCCTCCGCCGCCCGCCAAGGTCAGAATGAGGGCCTTTGTTTGGCCAAGTGCCTAATATGTAAAAGAGTGTTGGTGTCCAAAGCTCTGCTCAGAAGCCTGCGGCCAGTGATATTAAATGCTGCGTGGTCTAGAATTCACCACAGGCCTCTTTAACCCCCTACCTGAAACTTCCCCTCCCTCCACCTTTATTTTACTGGTGCAGGTCCCTGTCCCTTTGTGATGATTTTTACATCTTACTCTTCCTTATTCTTTTCCTTTGTGTGTTTTTCCCTCTCTTGTCCTTGGGAAATGTCTGCTGAGGCACAATAATTGCTGGTCCCTAAAAATGAGTGCCAGTGGCCCCCACCAACAACCACTTGCTCAAATTAAGCATCTCATTCCGTCCATTACTCTTTTATAATTAGTGTTTGTTTCTTCTCCTCAACTTTTTCTATGTATATTTTCTCACAGTGTGTATTCGAGGTGTAAAATTTAAAATTGACCAACTGGATCCAAGATTCTTTGATCTTGTGGAGCAAGGCCTTAACCTTGCTCTTTTGTCCCTGGTCTGGGTGCCGCTGGTTACATTATAATTCCCAATAACTTATGGGCTACTTTTGATTGAATAATGCTGTATTTTCTAGGGTGACCCCTCTCTCACGGTCACTATTCCACACTATTTACAAGCCTGGATTTTTATTTGATAGCTTAATGCATTCTGGGTGTTGTAGTCTTGTTGTGTGTCCATTGAACTATCACATCTAAAATTAATGATTTGTAGGAGAAACGTTCAGGACTGGAAACACAATCCATATTGACTTGGAATGAGGTGTCCACAAAAGTATTTTATGAAGTTCTATAGATTTTTACCTTTTTGTTTTTTCCCTCACAAGTAAAATCATTACTTTTTAAGCCTCTCAATATGTTTATGAGTCATCTGTGTTATCTAATAAATGCTGCATGTGCTACTGAAAATGACAATGATATTTGCACATATTGTGTGCCCCATGCAATAAAATGTATACGAATTTAAGAGGTATTATCGATGGACACCTGAGTTGTAAAATTTAGAGATGGTACCCACATAAGAAAAATCTAAAGTATAACATGGTTAAGATAAGAATGTGTGCCAGCATCCCGACTTTTAAGCCTGTATTAAGTAGACTTATCACAGACTTTACTGTGTCTGCAGCATTCAGTAAATGCCCTCAAAAATGCAAATAATCGATTGACCTGCTTGTCAATACATCAAACTCACAAATAATTATCGTACATAGATGGAAATCACATCTTACATGGCACTGGGCCTCAAAAATGCTCCAGGTAGTTCCAGCTTATGGATATCTAGATGAAATCATGGAATGGAGTGGTGGTCATAAAGCTGAGCCCTGTAAATTGAAATGCAAATTATTATGGTCGCTAAATTTGGCATTTTGTCCCCTTTATGAGCACTTTCCAGTTCCAACAACAGACCAGGTACTTAGTGTAATATAAAAAAATGTATCCCTGCTTTTTACATGAGCAATAGCATTTCAAGGCACACTAAAATCTCGTTTGGACTGTTGATTGGATAGTTCCTTTGCAGTATTTGTAATCTATCCAAATAAAACTCCTAAGAACAACTAAGGTTAGGTTATGTCAGATTCTAATATATGATGCGCCCACACCTTACATCTACTGGAGAAATTCAGTATGACAGCAAGATGGAAATGGAATATGAAGCCTTCAAATCTAAACTGACAGCTGAAATAAAGGTTTACATTACCTATACAATAAACATTCTGGCTTTAAGAGTGACGTCTTCAAGAGCTGTTTGCCAGGCACCAATCTGGAATTGAAACTACTCATCTTTCTCAGTGAACCTCCGAACAATAAATCTTGTTTTAATACAGAACTTGTGCATTCTTTGTTCAGGGTTCCCATATTCCAGCCATAATAGCTCTATGGTTCAATTCTTTAAGTGCTGAGTGAGCTACCGGCAATAAAATATCTCTTGCACCAATTTCTTTGTCGATTTGCTGTCCGATGAGAGAATAATAGACAAGGAGCTCCTCTTCATCATCCTGTTGTACCAAAGGATTTGATTGCATTGTAGGATGGTTACCCTATCACAGATGTTTTCCTTTGCTTAGAAAAATCTTTTCTAATGAGTTGATAAGTTAACAAGACTTCATTGGGGTGAAAGTCATTTTAGAGTCACAGCGCTTTTTAAACTAACTTTGATACTTTGGAACGTATGTTTTTAAGTATGAGATTTTTGACCTGTTGCAGTAGAGACAACAACCATTAGGAGCTTTTGTTTGATGGTCACATTTCCTCTGTTTTTTCCTGCCACGTTTTAATATTTATTTTAATTCAATATCAGGACAACATTGGTAAAATAGGACTTGTGACGGCGATGTAAATTAGCAAACAATGACTTAAAGGTGAAAGAATTACGCAACCTGATTGATCCTGAGAAAACCTCGATGCTCAGTCAGGTAGGGAAGGGCTAGCGAACGTCTATTGCTCTGCGGCAGCTACTGGCATTAAACCATTCAATACATGCGACGTTTCGAAAACATATAATATCAGCTCAGTATAAAACGATGCGAAAATAAATATGTGCTAGACTTAGATTCTTAAAGTGGTATATGCACCGACACACCGATGTACTGTGTCATGCTGTGGGGCTTTTGTATTAATCGGATTTGCAGGTCGCGCTGCCTCTGATGAAGCAGAAAATGAAGGTTTTACATTTATTAACACGTAAACGTAGTGTGAAATAATCATGTGTGACTTTAACCGAACTAATAAAGATTGTACGGGGACAAAATGTGCCCTCAGAGTAGTTTGCCAACATTTATAAGCGTGCTTTATATAACGTGGTGTATTAGAATTGCACCAATCCGACATAATCTTAAACGTGTGCTATGATTTGCTTGTTTGAAATGTTTTAGCTTAGCATTACTTTAGTGCAGGCTTCGGCCTAGTGGCCTGGTCTCACGGTTTAGATGCTCGTATTTTTCCAATGTGCTATTAAACGTGTACTTTTGCTTGAAGCTGTACTTTTCCACTGAGACCGTTCACATGCTTATCTTAAGGTTTCGTGCCAGCCTGGCATATTTTCTCTTTACTCCAAGGTCGATCTGCAGGTGCGGACAATGGAAGCTCTGAAAGTGAGTTAATTGGTATAAAATGTTGCAACTTGCGTACCCATCTCCAAGGATAATGTATGCTTAAGTAAAAGCTTGAGAACTGTCGTTTTTGATTGGACAATTTGAAGCTAACCTATGAACCCTCCAATGGAAGACCCTACTGGATTTGAACTGTTGTCTATAAAACCCAGGTGCACGAGAAGAAATTAGGCCATTATTGGACATCCCGCCATTTTGTAGACTTTGCAGCTATTATGGCCCACTTTGCTGCGACGCCATTTTGAAAGAGACTTTGATTCTTTCTCTAATCGAGAGAAAGAGACTTTAGATGATTCTTGCCCTAGAGACTTTAACTTTGATTTAATCCCTTGCATGAAGTAGTAGTTTTACCTTTCCGCCGTGAGGCAATTGCCCCGTCCACCCCTGCCCCTTTTGCCCCGTCCCATGCTGATCGAGAAACGGTACCTGTGAGACGAAGACTTCCTTGATTGCTGATCGTAATTGGTAAATATGAAAGGAAATTGTAAAATTGCATTGTGTTTCCTTTAGGTAACCAACTGCTGATTTTGATAAGAGCCCTAGTTAGGAGTTTTTCTAAATTAATGTTGCTAAATTGTTTTTGCATGAAGTCCCACATGCTGATGCTAATTTGAGGTTAGACGAGGATTCCATATGTCGCACGATGCAATTTGAGATCTTGTTATGCTGACTAAATGTATGCAATTAGTTCGTTACAGATTATCGTATTAGTGATTTGCATTGCTATTATCGAATGCCTTGTGATTCAAATGCTACATAGATTGCACCTGTTTCTCCGTTATGGACAGCTATTAATGTCCATATATGTTTATCATTTGGTGTTGAGACACATCTATATTGTGCTAGCTTTGTTAATATAGGGAAATAAAATTCACTAACTTTGAATAAACTGGTGTGGTTATTCCTGACTGAAAGGTCAGGGTTCGCCGAAATGTATTCTGGATTAATTGTCAAGTGTTATGTTGATCAAGGTATTGCTTATGTTCGTTATTAATTATTGATTTAAGGAAGTTGACCGATATAGAGTACAGAGAGTCCCACTTAGTCAAAAGATTCATCGGCCTAAAGAGCGTCCGAACACAGGTAAAATTATTAGTACGGACCGCTCTATCAGTAGATGGTAGCAGAGGACGGTTTCGTCTTTTGGGACCCTGTACTCTTAAAGTACATGGTGTTGAATTAACGGTTACGCATTTTGAGACCCCACTCGAGAAGTTGAATTAGAATTTTCTTGGATAAAATAGATTGAAAGAATGATGATGGGCTAGGTCCACCGCGACTTTCCCGGGATCTCGGAGCTTGCGAATGGAGAGAATGGAGGTGTGGATTCGGCGTTGGCGGTACTAGTGATGGTATGAGTGAAGTTAGGGTTTTGCGCTTGCACAGCTTATTGCCGCAGGGTGTGTGAAAAGGTTGCGAGGATTTTTCTTTTAGAAGATAGCGGAGGTGTCACTCCGAGTGTAGAAGTAGAGAAGTCGTCGAACTTCATAGAAATAGCAGAGGTGCGACTCCGAGTGTGAGAGTAGGGAAGTCGTCGAACTTCATGTGCGTGTGGCGCTTTGTGCATAAAAAGGTCCACGTGGTTGTTGTTGTTGAGACGGGCCCTGCGAGGTCAAGAGACTCCGGAGTATGTTGTATGTTGTGGTCTGGGCGGTTTAGTAGGTTGATCGGGCGTGGTCAACGAGTCGGTACGCGTGTAAGGGAGTGAAAGAAACTTCGACTTCGGGCTTTGACAAGATTCTAAGTGCACTAGAACAGATCATTGACAAGTTGAGAGTAGCTCTGCGGGTCAGATTTGCTTGCGAACGTGGGGACGGAGAAAGATGGAATAACTGCCGAGGCTAGTGAAAAATCCCTAAGGTCCTGAAGCGATTGTGTTACCCTTCCTGTAGTAAACCGACAGATCTGTTTTAGTTTTTGGTAGCTCGCGATACATGCAAGAAGTTGTTACGAGAGGAGCTGAGTGAAGGAAGACTAGCCGCGAGGCTTTGTCAGCCGCAGTGTGTGTGAGTGTGACGTCACTAGGAGCCGCGCTGGGATAGGTTGGTTGCAGAGAAGGGTCGCGCACGGATTGGACGCAGTTCGTGGGACTCGATTGGAAGGGGAAAGGCAAGCGAAGAGTATTCCGGGAATTAAAGTCACCTATTGATTACAAACTTTGTGAAATAAAAGACGAGAAAATGAAATTCTTTAAAGCATTTAGGAGTGCGATGAAGGGGGAGTCTTACATTAAAGCGAGCGTAGGAGAGGAGACGCCGCCCGAGGGCACACCAGCTTACATTGTAATGGAAGAGAAGGGGGTAGCTCTGTGTCTTTGGCTAAAGCAATGGCACAAACTGACAGAGAAACATGGGAGCGTAGCGTTCCCGATACATGGGACATTCAATATAAGGATCCTAGAGAATTTGAGATTCACGATGTACGACATGAAGGTGCCTCCAAGGCCAGCCCAGTTTGAGGCTCTAGCGATTTGGGAACTAATGGCCAGACAGCAACAGCAGAAGAAGTTTGAGACCAGGATGAGAAAGGTAGAAAAGACACTAGCGGATGCTAGGTGGGATAATGCACAGAAGGTGTGGAGGTCAGATGTATTGCAGGGGATAAAATTGTTTCCCGCAATTACTAAGGAAGAAGGGGAGGCAGGTAAGAAAGCTACCTGTAAGACAGACAGGAAGTGTTCCAAGGATAGAGAGGACGAGGAAAAGTTGAGAAGAGAAGAGGAGTTAGAGGATGAGGAGTTAATAATGCAACTGCTGAACGACCGTCCACCACCTTATGCGGAGAATGGACAAGGTCCAAGTACCAGTTCTGCCCCTCCGGCACCGGTACGGAACAGTGAAACCCAGAGTTCAGGAGCGTCATCGGGATCTAAGGACCCGAGTTTATTGTTGACCCCGCAGATACCGCAGGTTAGGAGAATATATCCAGATGTGCCCATGTTGAAACCAGCAGAAAATTATCAGCCGCAGATGCCAGGGTACTACAGCAGTGACAACAGTGGAGGAATGATTCTAGAACAAACCGTAAGGGGAGTACAGAATGGTCACAACCAGACATTGGCACAAGCTGAATCAACTCAGTTTTTGATGCCCCAAAAGCAGATGCAGGGGGGAAACGCACATGCTCAAATGACGGGGAGTCAGATGGGCATGCCGGCAATGATGACCCATGGTGTGGGAATGAACATGCCTCAGAACATGGGAAATGGACAAAACCCAGATGCGATATCACTACCCATTACTGTAGGTCCACCGGTACCTTTGTATAGTCAGCCTAACTTAGGTCTGAGCGGTCAGGGATCAACGCTGCAGAATGGGACCGAAAGGAGGTGCATAGAAAACACTCCAGGGATAACTCCGATAGCGGCTCAGCCAAATGGATCTGGGTCCTTGATGGAGTTTAGTCCCATGTGTGCTCAGTCAACACTGGTGAGGTCGAGCCCCCCCCTGATAATACCTCTAACATCGAACACTGAAAAGTTGCCGCAACCATCAATGGCAGTCGATGTGAACGCTACACTGATGGGGGTGAATGCGCAACAGCTGACGCAGTGGTTCAACAGTTTGAATTCCACCCAGGGCTCAGCCAGTGGGAAAGGAGAAGATTATCTGAATAGGATGAGGTTAAACATGTAAGCACAAGAATTGGTGGAAGGGACTATGGGTGTGAATAGGTTAGAGTCCTACTCGGAAGAGGAGCTGAGGTATCTATGTCCAAAGATTACGAAGGAAGTGAACAAGGTACATAAAAGCTTGCAGGAAATAGCTGACAAAAACGGGGTTGACATAGACAAGACAAAACACTTGAGCAGGAGCTACAGGTTGGATTTTGGGACCACAGATTTTGAACACATGAGGTCAGCAGGCATGAAGGCACACCTTAGAGAATTGTTGCAGAGTGCACAAGTGTGGAGGTGTTTAGACAAGTGGGAAAGCAGGTGGGTAAAGAGAAAGGAAAAGAGGAGGGACAGCGCTACAGAGCACAATGAGAAAAGACCACAGAGCAGTGATACAGTAACTATGTTACCAATGAGGGAGACAGCAGGGGGAAAATTAATACATGTACCATGGCACAGAAGTGACATTCAGTCTTTTACGGATGATTTTCCCAAACTGAGAGAGAAACCGATTGAATGGTATCAGCAGACTGACAGGTTTGTGAAGCTTGCAAAATGTCTCTGGGAAGACCTGAATACTCTCTTTGAGATTGTGGTTCCGGCAGATTTGTGGGGGGATTGCAAAAGAGCTGTAGGTTGGCCGACAAGTGAACCAGAGAGAGACAGGGAGACGGGTGCACCATCACCTATGGTGATGAGCTTGTACTATAAGGTGATTGAGCATTTGAAGACGAAGGTTGCCGCGAAAAATGTGGATTGGCAGAAGATTGATCGAACTGCCCAAGAGGCTAAAGAATCGATTCATAGTTACTATGAGAGGTTGTTGAAGGCGTTTAAGAACTACAGTGGCACGGAAACAATAGAGGCGAAGGACATGCTTCATTTTGTGTTTAGATTTGTGGAAGGGTTGAGGCCAGAGATAAGTCAGATGATAAAGTCGCATTTGATTTGCTGGCAGTCTAAACCGATTGACGAAGTCTTGAATTATGCGAAATACTGTAGCGACGAAATTGAAGTGAAACAGAAAAAGTTGAAAGAGAAGGTGATGATGATGCAGCTTAAGACAGCTCAGACAGGTTTGCAAGGTCTGCAAGGGTTGCAAGGGTTCCAACAGCAGATACCGCAACCGCAGCCGCAGTTACAGGGAAACACGGCGTTTCAGACGCAGGCCAGAGGCAGAGGCAGAGGAGGTTTTGCGAATAATGGTCCGGATTTGAACACTGTTGTGACGGGTGTGCAGGCAATGAAGAAGGTGATGCCGTGTCACGCGAGCGGAATCGTAGGTCATTGGAAACGCGAGTGCCCGATGGTGGTGCAGGAAGGTGCAGGTGCAGGTGCAGGTGTAGGTGTTGGTCAGCAAAACAATGATGTCAATGCATTTCAGACAATGAGGGGACCGAAAATGAGAGGTCCAAACCCAAATTTTCAGACCATAAATCAATTGCAGGGATTGCAACCTATGCAGCCGCAGAAGATGCAGATGCCCCGTATGCAGATGACGCAAATGCAGCCAATGCAACAGCAGTTACCCATGGTACCTATTCAGCAAATGCAAATACCTTTGGCACCAATGAGTCAGCAGCAAGTGATGGTTCCTCCACAGGTCTCGGGTCAGGTAATGAGTACAAATGGCACCGTGCAACAGTTCCCACTACACAGTGACAGTGGAATACACAATGTATGGGAGAGTGAAAGCTCAGAAGAAGAAGGAAATTGTGTGCTTGCAGCATCCTTGGAAGTTGATCAAAAGGGTCCGTACGTAGGGGGAAGAGTAATGGGTCATCGTGTCTCGTTCTTGGTTGACACGGGAGCCACACGTTCAACTGTTAAGAGCAGTGAAGTACCAAATTTGCCACTCTCAGGGAGGACAGTTCAAGTGGTGGGAGTAGCAAACAGACATCTGACGAACCCAATAACAGATCCGGTACCAGTCAGCATCGGTAACTATCAAGGGGTACATCAGTTTGTGGTATGTGACTCAAGCCCGATAGCACTATTAGGGAGAGACCTATTGTGCAAATTGGGTTGTTCGATCATGTGTTCGAACGAAGGAATAACAATACAGACGAGCAGTGATGGGGAAGAAGAGGACAGTGTAGAGGGGGATGAGATGGAAACTGTAGATGAAGAGTATCCTCTGATTTGTCTTTTCCCGATGATAACTGAAGAAGATATTCCAGCCGAATTACGGGAGACAGTCGGAAAGGAAGTGTGGGACATGACAGGGAAAGAGGTGGGATTGATGAAAGGAGTGGAACCAGTGAAAGTGACTGTAAAGCCCAATGCAATCTTTCCCCAGACCCCACAATACCACATGGCACAAGACATCCTCATGAAAGTTGCTCAACTTATTGACGAATTTGTAAAACAGGGAGTACTGAAAGAAGTGTTAAGCAGTCCATGTAATTCACCAATAATGGGACTAATAAAGCCGAGTGGAAAGGTCCGACTCGTGCAGGACTTGAGGAAAATAAATGACATCATAGTCAAATGCTGCCCAGTAGTACCGAATCCAGCTGTGATAATGTTCCAGGTCCCTTGCGATGCTGAGTGGTTCTCAGTCATCGATTTGTCACAAGCATTCTTCTCGGTGCCTCTTCATGAGGACAGCCAATTTCTCTTTTGTTTCAAATTCCTAGACAGAGTGTACAGTTGGTGTCGAATTCCTCAAGGGTTTTCTGAGTCACCGTCAATCTTCAATCAGATTCTAAAGAAAGATTTGGAAGCATTAGAATTGCCATTCGAGTCAACCCTAGTACAGTACATTGATGACTTACTGGTTGCATCAAAGACAGAAAGTGGCTGCACAGCCGACACCATTGCTTTACTGAACCATTTGGGAAGGAATGGACACAAGGTGTCTCCTTCAAAGTTGCAGTTCTGTCAGAAGAAAGTGAAATACTTGGGTCGTCAGATAGAGAAAGGGTCACGGAGAATAATGAAGGAAAGAATAACAAGCGTACTTCAAATGAGTCCACCAAAGACAAGGAGGGAGGTGAGGAAGTTTCTGGGAATGGTGGGTTATTGTCGCCAGTGGATTCCCAACTTCTCGACTCTAGCAAAGCCTTTACTGAAATTGACCCAGAAGGATGCTTTGGATCAAATTGAACTGAAAGGAGATGAGATGGATGCTTTTGTTGAATTGAAAGAGTGCATGTGCAGGGCTCCAGCTTTAGGTATGCCTGATTACACAAAGCCTTTCACATTGTTTTGTCATGAACGTGATGCATGTACCCTGTCTGTCTTGACTCAAGCCCATGGTGGCGTAAACAGACCAGTAGCGTATTTTTCAGCTACTTTGGATCCGGTCGCAGCAGCACTCCCAGGGTGTTTGCGCGCCGTAGCAGCAGTTGGTATCAGCCTCACTCAGAGGGAAGGAATAGTGATGGGACACCCAGTAACAGTCATGGTCCCTCACTCAGTTGAGATACTTTTGACCCGCTCCCGAACGCAGCACATGACTGGAGCTAGACTCACAAGGTATGAAACGATAATTCTGGGCTCACCGAATGTGCAGCTGAGAAGGTGCACTACGTTGAATCCAGCAACCTTGCTCCCTGGAGAAAATGCCGAAATTGAGAACGCTGAAGACGTCGAGCATGACTGCCTTCAGGTGACTGAATTTTGCACAAAACCTCGACCGGACATTAAGGATACTAAGCTTGATGAAAATGACCAAATTCTTTTTGTTGATGGTTCATGTCTAAGAGACGGGATGGGGATTTTGAAAGCAGGATATGCTGTATGTACTGTAACAGGGGTCTTGGAAGCGGGATGGCTTCAAGGAGTCTATTCTGCACAAGTAGCAGAACTTGTAGCCCTTACCAGAGCATGTCAACTGTCTGCATTGATGAAAGTCACCATTTACACTGATAGTCAATACGGGTTTGGGATTGTGCATGACTTTGGACAACTATGGTCACAGAGAGGTTTCCTGACTTCTTCAGGATCCCCAGTGAAGAACGGGGAGAGGATAAGGGAACTGTTACACGCCATTCAAGTGCCAGCCGAAGTTGCAGTGGTAAAGTGCAGTGCTCACACGAAAGGACAGGACTATGTTTCTCTGGGAAATGCATATGCGGATCAAGTCGTGAGATTTTGTGCCTTGAACTGTATATTACTCAGGGACGAATGGAATTCAATAAGTGAGCCAGAACTAGAACCAGCTGAAGCATTTGCCTTGAAGGTCGTAGATACAATAGATGAATTAAAAGCATTACAAAATAATGTCAGGGAGGATGAAAGAGATTCCTGGATTAAATCACAATGTATAAAGAGACCAGACGAGTTATGGGTTTCAAATGAGGGAAAATTTGTTTTGCCAAACAGTCTCTTATCACAGCTTGCGCAGTTCTATCATGGGCAGGCTCACCTAGGGAGAGATGCCATGATAAGATTGTTCAAAACTGATTGGTTTAATCCCAGATTTCGTCAAGCTGCAGAAGCAGTTTGCCATCGATGTGTCACTTGCCAGCAGATGAACCCAGGAAAGGGAACAGTTGTGAACGCGAGCCACATTGGTAGGGCAAGCGGGCCTTTTAGTCGTATGCAGATGGACTTCATTGAGATGCCTGTGCATGGAGGTCTGAAGTATGTGTTGGTGATTGTGTGCATTTTTAGTCATTGGATTGAGGCATACCCCACACGTAGAAATGACAGCCTTACAGTTGCAAAGCTATTGTTGAGAGAGTTAATACCACGTTTCGGATTCCCGATCTCTTTAGAATCAGATAGGGGAAGTCACTTCAATAACGAGGTGATAAAGTTACTTTGCGAAGCGCTGAACATTGAGCAAAAACTACATTGTAGCTATCGCCCTGAAGCCTCAGGACTGGTGGAGCAAATGAATGGTACACTGAAATCAAGAATGGCGAAAATATGTGCATCGACAAATTTGAAATGGCCTGACGCATTGCCCTTAGTGCTAATGTCAATGAGAAACACCCCTGATAGAAAGACTGGATTGTCTCCACACGAAATTCTCATGGGCAGGGCTATGAGACTTCCTGCAGTTCCCGCAAACGCGCTTTTGAATATTACAGATGATATGGTGTTAGACTACTGCAAGGGTCTGGCTGACGTGGTTCGCTCTTTCTCTCACCAGGTGGAAGCGACCACCTTGCCACCGATCCAAGGTCCAGGACACGCACTGAAAGCAGGTGACTGGGTCGTGGTAAAGAAGCACGTGAGAAAGTCGTGTCTGGAGCCCCGTTGGAAAGGCCCTTTCCAAGTGATCCTGACGACAACTACCGCTGTGAAGTGTGCGGGGGTTCCCAACTGGATTCACGCCAGTCACACAAAGAAGGTGTTGTGTCCCACAGATGAGGAAGTTGAAGCGCTAAAACTGCCAGTGCCTGACAAAACAGTGCTGAGTGCTGAGACAGAGCAAAACCGAACTGAAAGCGAACAGGCAGAAACAGGAGAGAGGGAGATATTCTCTGAGGACGAAGAGACCAATTTGCTTGGGGGAGACCAAGGAGAAAGTTCAGACAGCGACGAAGCAGCTGAAGGTGACAAAGAACCTGAAGCAGCTGAAAGTGATAAAGAGCCTGACGAAAGTAACGGTGACGAAGGGCTCGAAAAAGGTGAAAAAGCAGGAGAGCCTGATCAGAGGAGGGCTTTCCCAGAAGCAGACAGTATAGAAAAAGAAAAAGAGAACGTGATTGATTCCCCAGAAGGAGGGGACAAGGCAGAACAGAACGAAAAGGTTCAAGCTTCCTCAGAAAAGATCGCAGGTCCATCAAATGGACACGGTGCAAAGAGGAGACTAAGTATTTCACCAATAAAAGAAAGGACTAAAGAAAGTTTGAACGACGGAGAAAGGCCAAAAGTGAAAGAGAAAAGAAAGGAAGTGACTGTTGTGGAACAATCCTCAAGTGAAGAAAAAGACTTGACAAAAGAGGAAAGTACCAGCGAAGCAGAATCAAAAAGAGAAGCAAAATTGAAAAGGAAAAGGATACCAAACAGGAGATATTCCGGTCCTGAATGGGCATATGTAGTCAATGACGATTGGACTGACGAGTTTGTATCTCTAAGCATCGAGAACGAAGAAGAAGAAGAGATACCAATAGAAAAGAAAAGTTTTATGGACTCTGTCGATTGAAAGGGTAATAAATGATATTGCTTGCTACAATATAACGTGAAACAAACAACCAGCTGAGACATTGCTAAACCGGATGAGACTTGCTGAACTGATAAAGACTGAGTTATTGCCGAATTGAGACAAATGCTGCTAACCGATAAGTGACTGGCCTCCTGAAGAAGACGGTGTGAACATTGTGCTCGTTCAGCTTTGTAATTGAATTGCTAAATAGTTTCCTTTACAAGTGCTTCTAGCTCTCTGATTCTATACAGATCATGACGCAAAACAATAGAAAGAAATATTGTAAATATGTGTGTATAGGCTTGATAATTGCATGTGTACTAATAATAATGGCAATTGTGCTTGGAATACATGGTAAGACTGAGAATGAGAGAATTGGTGCTTCTACTCTTGCTCCTGTTACTGTCACCGAACTAACCGCATTGAAAAGACTAGCATTGGATGAGAGGCTCTTGCACGATAAGAAAGAGCTTTCGTATAACGTTTTCTATCGCTTGCTAACAGAATATGTTGAGACTATGGATGCAAAAGATTGTTATGTGTGTACACAGATACCGACATCAGTGAAGGAAGGGGTGACATATCACCACATGCCTCTTACATACGGGATTACATGTAGTATAGTAATGTCTAGATTTTATGGTCAAACTAACATACAGTATTTTTACACAAATTATGATGTTACCTTTGCATATGTTCCTATAATAGCGCAGCTAAGCCAGATTGCTAAAGATTGGGATGCTAAAATAATGAGGGAATTTTTCGAGCCAATGCAACCTTTTGAAACGGCTCACGCTCATAGGGAAAACCTTACCTGCTCGCTCTCTGCAATAGAAATAAGCTTTTTAGATCGCACAGATGATAGAAGGGCACAAATGAATGCGAAATTAGAAAAGGAGCTACATAAGAGGACTTCAGTAGATAATTATGATTTTGCTGCAATAAAGACACAAGGGAAAATAGCTTTAGATGCTTGGCATGTAGGGAAATTTTGTATATATCGAGGTGAATCTTATTATGACAACATTTTTGTAGGAGCGAGTGAGTGTAAACATACGTTTATCTTTAAGGCCAAATGGACATTCATGATGGACGGACTTGACCCTGTCATTCCAGGTGTATATTACATTTGTGGGTATAATGCCTATTATCGTCTTCCAAAGGGATGGTGGGGGAGATGTTATTTGGGTATAGTGGTCCCAAAGGTTTATCAACTGGATGACCTATCGATGATTCAAAAGACATCTGGATCCCATCGTATCCAGAAAAGAGAGACCGCAGCTGCTGTGGTAGGAGATATATTTGGAGCCATGATTCCTTCATTGGGAGTCGTGTTGAATTCCATCAAAATAAGAAAGTTGTCTACTATAGTGGATAACATGTTGACGAAGTTTTCAGGTGCTATAATCCTGATAGATGCTGAACTTGCAGCGGAAAGAGCTATGACTCTTCAAAATAGGCTTGCTTTAGACATTCTTTTAGCAAAGGATGGTGGCGTTTGCAAAATGCTTGGTACACAACACTGTTGTACATATATTCCTGACAATAGTGTGAAAATTAAAAATATGCTTGCTAATCTAACAAAAGAGAGTGCAGATTTGAAGGAATTGAAAGAACCAGGAGTGTGGGAGAAGGTTGGAAAAGGTATTGTTTCAGTGGGACATTGGATTGGGGGAATTTGGAATGGAATATTGCTAAAAATAATAGAGGGAATTTTAATAGTGATAATTTGCATATGTGGAATTTGGGGAATAAAAAGGGGAATAATAATGATTATGGAAAGAATTAAGAGAAGAAAAGAAGAGAAAATTATGAAAAGAATGGCAGAAGAATACAAAGCGCAAACTAGGGGAACTAAAAGGAAAAGCGAACTGACAGAATTTTAATGGAATAAAATTTGTGGGCATGGTTTGATGTGATGACAAGTAGTCTTCAGAGGAGGGATTGATGAAGCAGAAAATGAAGGTTTTACATTTATTAACACGTAAACGTAGTGTGAAATAATCATGTGTGACTTTAGCCGAACTAATAAAGATTGTACGGGGACAAAATGTGCCCTCAGAGTAGTTTGCCAACATTTATAAGCGTGCTTTATATAACGTGGTGTATTAGAATTGCACCAATCCGACATAATCGTAAACGTGTGCTATGATTTGCTTGTTTGAAATGTTTTAGCTTAGCATTACTTTAGTGCAGGCTTCGGCCTAGTGGCCTGGTCTCACGGTTTAGATGCTCGTATTTTTCCAATGTGCTATTAGACGTGTACTTTTGCTTGAAGCTGTACTTTTCCACTGAGACCGTTCACATGCTTATCTTAAGGTTTCGTGCCAGCCTGGCATATTTTCTCTTTACTCCAAGGTCGATCTGCAGGTGCGGACAATGGAAGCTCTGAAAGTGAGTTAGTTGGTATAAAATGTTGCAACTTGCGTACCCATCTCCAAGGATAATGTATGCTTAAGTAAAAGCTTGAGAACTGTCGTTTTTGATTGGACAATTTGAAGCTAACCTATGAACCCTCCAATGGAAGACCCTACTGGATTTGAACTGTTGTCTATAAAACCCAGGTGCACGAGAAGAAATTAGGCCATTATTGGACATCCCGCCATTTTGTAGACTTTGCAGCTATTATGGCCCACTTTGCTGCAACGCCATTTTGAAAGAGACTTTGATTCTTTCTCTAATCGAGAGAAAGAGACTTTATATGATTCTTGCCCTAGAGACTTTAACTTTGATTTAATCCCTTGCATGAAGTAGTAGTTTTACCTTGCCGCCGTGAGGCAATTGCCCCGTCCACCCCTGCCCCTTTTGCCCCGTCCCATGCTGATCGAGAAACGGTACCTGTGAGACGAAGACTTCCTTGATTGCTGATCGTAATTGGTAAATATGAAAGGAAATTGTAAAATTGCATTGTGTTTCCTTTAGGTAACCAACTGCTGATTTTGATAAGAGCCCTAGTTAGGAGTTTTTCTAAATTAATGTTGCTAAATTGTTTTTGCATGAAGTCCCACATGCCAATGCTAATTTGAGGTTAGACGAGGATTCCATATGTCGCACGATGCAATTTGAGATCTTGTTATGCTGACTAAATGTATGCAATTAGTTTGTTACAGATTATCGTATTAGTGATTTGCATTGCTATTATCGAATGCCTTGTGATTCAAATGCTACATAGATTGCACCTGTTTCGCCGTTATGGACAGCTATTAATGTCCATATATGTTTATCATTTGGTGTTGAGACACATCTATATTGTGCTAGCTTTGTTAATATAGGGAAATAAAATTCACTAACTTTGAATAAACTGGTGTGGTTATTCCTGACTGAAAGGTCAGGGTTCGCCGAAATGTATTCTGGATTAATTGTCAAGTGTTATGTTGATCAAGGTATTGCTTATGTTCGTTATTAATTATTGATTTAAGGAAGTTGACCGATAAAGAGTACAGAGAGTCCCACTTAGTCAAAAGATTCATCGGCCTAAAGAGCGTCCGAACACAGGTAAAATTATTAGTACGGACCGCTCTATCACCTCCAATGTCAGAACTGAAAGAGTGTTTCAAAACGCTCCCGCCCTTTTTAACGTGCAGACATTGCCCTCGCAGCTCCCTTTCACTGCTCAGGAAAAAGCTTCCCCGTGGAGCAGTGAACACGGCCCAATAAACAAGTTGTGCAGCAAGATGATCACAGGGGCGTGTGCGGGGAGACCCCCTGCAGGCGTGTCATCAGCAGGCGGTGCCTTAACACTCACTCCTCGACCTTTCACTAACACTCAGCCGCTGTCCTCACAGCTCTCTTTCGAGACACAGAGACAAATAGGAACAAGCTCGTCATCTCTGTCAGTTCGGACATACACAGCAGTGCATGATGCTGAAAGCTTTTTTCATATTGAGAATTGGTCAGCTTGTGTCAGACAGAACGTCTTCATATCGACTGGATCAAAAAAAGCGGAAAGGAGAAGAGGGAACCCTTTGGGTGAAATAATGTATTACATTGTCATCCTTTTATAGCCAACCCCATCTGAATGGCAATTGGCAGGCATATATATGTCTGAATAGATTGTGATTGTCCTCCTTTCTTTTACGTTTAAATTTAAATAAAATGCTATTGATTATGATTTTTGTTGTTCACCATATTTATGATTGGTGGACCATCTTGAAAATCGCCATTCTATATATGCCTCCTTTTCACAATAACAGTTTTGACAGGGTTAACAATTTTTGTACCTTAATAAAAATGATATATTTGATGATATTGCAGTTGGTTTCTCTTCCATTTATTTATTCTCTCTGATTTACTCTTGTGCTATCAATTATCAACTCATATTTATATTATTTTCACAGAGCCTTAAATACATTATTCTACATCATGTTATGTCATGTTGTGCTTTGTTATGTTATAGTTATTTTTATGGGGCTCTGTTTGTCATTGGTCTGGTTTACAGAACTACTGCAGGTCAGCATGCCTTCCAACCAGGATTCAGAATATTCCTTCGGACACTGGAGTCTGTGATAATAACTACAAAAACAAGGGGAGAGAGGGCCCCACTTAACCATTCACTCCGAGGGGACAGGGCACGTCTGTGATAATAACACCAGAAGTGTGTTTAAGTCCATACTTTTGATAGGTGACTGCGTTGTACTCATTGAGATGTACATATATTTGACTTTGGTGTCTGATGGGTTAGACCAGAGGGATTTACCAAATTGCTCATGTATCTTCTGGATTGGCAGACATGACGATTGCCTGCCAGATGTGTATGATAAGTGGCATTTCTATGTAAGCAGTTGGGGGCTATCGGGATAGCCAACTAATGGCACATGTGGCCTATGCTGTATACATGATTCTGCTCTGCTTTGGATGTATGCATAGTGTTCTATGTAAAGTGTAATGTTTAATGTTTTGTTTGAGGTTTGTATGAGCAATGTGTCCTGTTCTGTCTCACAAGAGAAGATGCAGTGCAGGAAGGTGTTAATCAGCAGACAAACAAAATCAATTATTTTCCAAATATGAGAGGTCCGAGAATGAGAAGTCAAAATCCAAACTTCGAAAGTAATGTGAATCAGATGCAAGGGTTTCAACCTATGCAACAATTACAAATGCCTTGTTTGCAGATGCCTCAGTCGCAGCAAATGCAAACTCAAGTTCACATGGTACCTAGGCAACAAATTCAAATACCTCAAGCCCCAATGGAGCAGCAGCAGGTGACGCTTCCTCAGCTGGTCACAGGTCAAAGGTTTAACCAGAGTAATAACACATTACACCAATACCCACCACACAGTGATGATGAAGCGAATGATGA
This sequence comes from Pleurodeles waltl, assembly GCF_031143425.1. Taxonomy (NCBI): domain Eukaryota; kingdom Metazoa; phylum Chordata; class Amphibia; order Caudata; family Salamandridae; genus Pleurodeles; species Pleurodeles waltl. The sequence goes on from NC_090449.1 coordinate 228,764,788, forward strand.
CTGGGTGAGCGAGAGTTCAAATGAGGAGGACTGCGTGTTAGCAGCTTCATTAGCAGTAGATCAAAAGGGCCCATATGTGAAGGGAAGAGTTATGGGTCACAAAGTCTCATTTTTAGTACACACAGGAGCTACGTGCTCTACAGTGAGGACTGCAGAAGTTCCAAACATACCACTTTCAAGGAAGACAGTACAGATTGTAGGAGTCACAAATCAGTACTTGACAAACCCAATTTCAGAACCGGTTAAGGTTAAAATTGGCAACTTTAAAGGATTACACAAATTCGTAGTTTGTGACTCAAGTCCAGTATCCTTACTAGGGAGAGACTTGCTATGCAAAAAAAGATGTTTGAATACTTGCTTGAACAATAAAATTGCCATCCAGACAAACAGTGATGGTGAAAATGACTTGCCTGCTGAAACCGATTGTGATACAGTGAATGAGGAATACCCTTTGATAAGTTTCTTTCCAGTCTTTACAATACAAGATAATCCTTCTGACTTACAGGGAACAGTAACAATGAAAGTGTGAGATTTTACTGGAAGACATTGGTCTAATCAAAGGAGTTGAGCCAGTGTAGGTCCCAGTCAAGCCAAATGCAAATGTTCCCCAGATTCATCAATACCACATGACACAGGACACAATTGAATTGAAGGGATTGCACCCATAATTGCAGAATTTGTAAATCAAGGTGTTTTAAAAGAAGTGCTGAGAAGTCCATGCAACTCACCAATAATGGGATTGTGAAAGCCATGTTGGAAATTTCGGATTGTTCAGGATTTGAGGAAAGTAAATGATATTGTGGGGTTAAGCCGAGTAGCAGATCTAGCTACTCTAAGACCTCTCCTTTATTGGATTAGATTATGGACAACCCCCGAACTAGATATATATAAGACCGCATTACTCGATTTACTGAAATGCCAAAATGCTAATACTCTTCCCTGGATTCGCCATGTGGCCCATTGGCTTAGGCTTTTGGGCTTGGGCGACTATTGGGAAAATCCCCACAAATTAGAGAGACGGCACAAAAATGTTTTAAAGTTAACCTATTGGTCTTATGTTAAGGACAACTACATAATCCATAAATCCCATGGTCGCTTAACTAATTCCTTTACTGATATTAAATGGTCCCCAAAGTTTGAATCCTATTTGGATGTGATACCGGACTTGCAAGGCAAGAGCTTATACGCAAGGTTTCGTTTTGGCTCACTGCCCCTGATGTCATTGATTCATAGGTGGGGGTCGATTAATCTTCCCGATACATGCCCTGCCTGTGGCAGTATTTTTGAAACCATTGAGCATTTTATGTTCTTCTGCCCAGCCTATGCGATTCCGCGAACAAAATGGATCCGCAAGATTTGCAGGGACATGGGATTCAAGAATTGCTCCTTGGCTCTACGGGTTCTAAAAAGCCATAATTCAGCTGACGTAATTCTTTCAGTAAGTAAGTATTTAGCAACAGCTTGGCGCATACGTTGCCATCTTCAAAAAGTTATTTAAGGTCTTATCTCTATATAGGTAAGATTTAGAGCCATATGTGCAAATCAAGTTATTGTTTTAATATTTTACACCTATTTACAGACATGTATTTATTTATTTACTTAAGAATTATTATATTCTGTTTTATGTGCTTTTATGGTCATTGATTAACTAAGTTGATGATGAAGATGATCTGGATGAAGTGGGTTGGATAGGGCTTGGAATAGATTTTTCAGACATTATGTAGGTAATCATTATGTGTTTCTGCCATTTTAACACTAGTTTTAGCCATAAAGAGCTATTTATTATGCATCTGTCTGGTACTCGTGCCATTTTAACATGAATCCGATAACCATTTTAAGTTAATATATAAGCTTTTTATCACACTGTGCTTGTGTCTTAACGACTTGACAGTGCTTAAATTTGCCAAATGATTGTGCCGGTAGTAGGCTCTTTTTGTTAAAGTATGCCATCTAAATTATTAAGGAATTATATTATTATGTAACATCAAATCAGCACTTTAAATTTTTACATCTTGGGTCGGATAGTTTGTATTTATCTTGATGATGATACCATCTGGGAAATATGTATTTTGAAATCACCCCATATTGTTTTAAGAGTTTTAAATATTTGTACTATTTTAACGTTATGAAGCAATTGTCTCAGAAACCCTGGTATCTAAATGTTAAGTTATGTATTGGGATCAATGGTGGATTATAGTAGGCCATTGCCTACAGAAGCTTTTCCTATTCTAAACCTTACTATTTTCAGCCAGTTTAAAAGTATAATGAAGAAAACGTACCTTTTTTGTACAATTTAATATGTAACTTTTATGACCTATGGTCGAATAAAGTATATGATGAACTATGATGATATTGTGATTAAATGTTGTTCAGTAGTGCCAAATCCAGCAGTGATATTGCTTCAGATCCCATGCGATGCTGAATGGTTCACCGTAGTGGACCTGTCACAAGCATTCTTTTCTGTACCTTCATGATGATAGTCAATTTTGTTTCTGTTCTGAATTCTTGGATCGTGTCTATTGTTGGTGCAGAATTCCTGAAGGATTTTCAAAGTCACCATCCATTTTCAACCAGATTCTGAAAAAGAACCTGGAGTCATTGGAAATGCCTTTCCAATCAACGTTAGTCCAGTACATTGAAGATTTGTTGGTTGCTTCAAAGACAAGAGAAGCATGCAAGTACGATACTTATGCCTTGCTGAATAACTTGGGAAAGAATGGACATAAAGTGTCACCAGAAAAATTACAGTACTGTCAGAAAGAAGTACTTGGGCACCTAATTGAAAGGGGAACTAGGAGGATTTCCAGAGAAAGGGTTACTGCCATATTGCAGATAAAATCCCCCAGATGCACAGAGAGATGTTAGAATGTTTTTGGGCATGGTGAGCTATTGTAGCCAGTGGATTTCCAACTTTTCAATCATTTCAAAGTCATTGCAGAAGTTGACTCACAAAGAGGTCACTGATCCCTTAGTGTTAGATCAAGTTTGGATGAAATCCTTTTCTGAATTGAGAGAGAGTCTGTGCAAAGCCCTGGCTCTGGGACTGCCTGACAACACAAAACCCTACATGTTGTTTTGTCATGAGCATGATGCATGTTCCTTATCTGTTTTGACACAAGTCCATTGTGGTATAAACCGCTCAGTAGCCTTTTTTTCAGCTACTTTGGACCCAGTTGCAGCAGCTTTACCTGGCTGTTAGCACACAGTAGCCGAGGTTGGATGGGCCTCACTCAGAGTGAGAGCATTGTGATGGGACATCCTTTAACTGTTATGGTCCCTCACTCCTTTGAAGTTTTTCTAACCCAAACCAAGACCCAACATTTGACCAATGCTACGTTGACCCGCTATGAAACTGAGATTCTAGGTTCGGCCAATGTAACTCTGAAAAAGTGTACAGTGCTCAACCCAGCAACTTTGTTTCCAAAGGAAAATATTGAAGTTGACAAATTGAAGGAAGTTGAACATAACTGCCTGGAAGTTACTGATTTGTGCACAAAACCTAGACCTGACATTAAAGATACCCGATTGGAAGAAAATGACCAAATTATTTGTGCTGATGGTTCCTGTTTAAGAGATAACATGAAAACATTGAGAGCAAGATATGCTTTGTGCACAATTTTCGGTATACTTGAAGCTTCTTGGCTTCGGGGAGTGTACTCTGCACAAGTGACTGAGTTGGGAGCCCTTACAAGAGCATGCCATATCTCTGCACAGCTTAAAGTTACCATATATACAGACAGCCAGTACGGATTTGGAATAGTCCACAATTTTGGCCAGCTATGGTCGCAGAGAGGTTTCCTGACCTCTTCTGGTTCTCCGGTTAGAAATGGTGAAAGAATCCACGATTTGTTACAAGCTTTACAAATGCCTGAAAAGATTGCTGTGGTGCAATGCAGTGCTCACCTGAAATCACAAAATTTTGTGTCAATGGGACATGGATATATGGATCAAGTCGCAAGATTCTGCGCATTGAACTGTATATCGTTCAAAGACAAATGGGAATTGTTACCTGAGGGAAAAATATGTACCAGTTATGCACTTGGGAAGAATTGAAAGCGCTTCAGGATAATGTTGACAGGGAACAGAAGGAAACTTGGCTAAAATTGAAATGTGTTCAGCGTGAGGAAGATGTTTGGGTGCCCGAAAATGGACAAGTGGTTTTACCAAACAAGTTGTTGACTCAAATGGCTAGATATTATCATGGCCAAGCATATGTTGGAAGGGGTGCAATGATTCGCAGATTGAAGCAATTTTGGTTTAATTCCAAATTTAGACAGGCTGCCAAAGCAATTTGCCATCATTGCATTATCTCCCAATAGATGAATGTGGGTAAAGGAACTGTGGTCAATATGAGCCATATTGGAAGAGCGAGAGGTCCTTTTAGCAGAAAGCAGATGGATTTCATTGAGATGATTGTATGTGGAGGATTGAGTAATGTGTTGGTGATTGTATCTTTAGTCATTGGATCGGAGCTTACCCCACACGAAGAAATGACAGCCTCACAGCAGCAAAGTTATTGCTTAGAGAACTGATACTTCGTTTTGGTTTTCCGGTCTCGTTAGAATCAGATAGAGGAAGTCACTTCAACAATGAAGTAATTAAATTGCTACGTTCAGCTTTAAACATTGAACAGAAGTTGCATGTAGCTACCACCCTGGAGCCTCAGGACTTGTTGAGCAAATGAATGGTACCTTGAAGTCAAGAATTGCAAAAATGTATGCATCCACGAATCTGAAATGGCCAGATGCACTACCGTTAGTTCTGATGAGTGTGAGAAACACACCTGACAGAAAAACTGGACTGTCACCGCATGAAATCCTCATGGGCAGAGCAATGAGATTGCCAGCGGTTCCTGTCAATGTTCTTGTGAACATGCCAGATGATATGGTGTTGGATTACTGTAAGGGTCTGGCTGATGTGGTTCGCTCTTTCTCTCATCAGGTGGAAGCCACCACACTGCAACTGTCTCAAGATAAAAGCCACAACCTGTGAGCGGGAGATTGGGTTGTGATCAGAAAACATGTGAGGAAGACTTGCTTAGAGCCTTGTGGAAAGGCCTGTACCAAGTAGTACTGGTTCCTACTACAGCTGTGAAGTGCACTGGAGTTCCGAACTGGATTCATGCCAGTCATTCTCAGAAAATACCCTGTCCTTTGGACAATGAAGAAGAGATGTTGAAAGTACCAACAACTTCCAGACCAACTCCTAAATCAGAGAAGGAAGCTGGAGGATCAGAGACTGAATCTGAGCAGACCGAAAGTGGTTCAAACACTCCCGTCAGACACAAAGTGGAAGACATACAGGAGAGTGACAATGAACCGACCTCAACTGAGGTGGCAGGACAGTCTAGTCAGAGGAGGGCTCTCCCAGATGCAGACGTCTTGAAAGACAAACAGTGCAAATGACAGACCTCGAAGTGGAAGGAGTTGAGGTGGATCAAAGCCAAAACGATGTAAATTCCCCTGAACCAATCGTAGGTACATCAAGAGAAAATCCTGCAGAACAGAGAGAAGTTACAAGTCCAACACAGAAAATAGCATTAACAAAAGGTCCACTGAAAGGAGTTAAGTGGCCTAAATCAACAGGCCAAGAGGAAAAAAGCAATTACAGTGACAACAACTGAAGAAGAAATAGACACAACAAGAAGAGAAGACTTGAGTGAGTTGGAATTAAATGGAGATCGAAGATTGAAAAGAAAGTTAATTGCAAATCGGAGGTACGCAGGTCCTTAATGGGCGTATGTAATGACAAGTGAATGGCAGAGTGAATTATTGGCTTTTTGCTTTAATCGAGAGATCCCAGATCAATATTTTGGCATGTGAAGAAGATCAATGAATTGAACTTTGTAAAGTTGTGAAACTAAGAAACGTGAAAAAGAGACAACTGAAAGTAACCGGAAGAGAGATTTTTTAAATAACCTGATTTGACAACCTGCTTCACCAAATGTGAAAACAATTGCTGATTGTGACAAGCTACCTTTTCTGAAAAAGTCCTGGGAAAAGAGACTGAAAGCTGTAAATAACTGCTAAAAGAAGATTGAAGATTTTTGTTTTGCTTTTTGCTGCATAGTTTTATTTTTCGCTTCTACTTTCTGATTCTTTACAGATCATGAATAACCACAACCAGCAGATTAAGAATGATAAGTGCTGTAAATACATACGTACTGGTTTGGCGATTTTGTGCATGATAGTGTGTTTGGAATTGATTGGGAGTATGACTCTTCTTGATAAGATTGTATCCAACCATACCTCTGCATTAGAGATGACTACTACACCTACAGAATTACACAAGTTTAGGGGAGATGAGAAATATTTGCCAGTAGACAGTACCCCAGGGGATCTTTCTTCTAATGTTTTCTATTGCCTATTGCGTGAGTATGTTGAAACGATGAATGCGAGAGAATGCTATGTTTGCATGCAAATTCCTTCATCAGTAGAGGAAGGACTTACTTACCATAATTTGCCTCTTACTTATGGAATAAGTTGTAGTCTTTTACTAATAAGATTCTATAACCAAGAATGCATCCACTATTTTTACTCAAATCATGACTTAGTATTCTCATTTGTTCCTATAATTAAGTACCTGAGTAGAATAACAAAGGAAAATAATATAGAATTAGTGAAAGGATTCTTTGAATCTGCCTTGACCTTTGGCACAGCTTACACTCACAGAAACAACCTGACATGCTTGCTAACACCTATAGAAATGAGTTTTGTGGATCAGACTGATGACAGCAGAAAGGCATTAAAGGACAAGTTAGAGAAAGGTTTAGAGAAAAGGGCATTTAGAAATGATCACGCACTTAGCTAAGTAAAGACGCAAGGGAAATTAGCTTTAGATCCACAACACGTAGTGAAACTTTGTGTGTCTAGGCATAAATCTAGAACTGACATATTGTAGGAAAGAGTGAATGTAGACATGTGTTTTTTTTTCAGAGTAAATGGACTTTCATGTTAAATGGACAAGACCCAGCAATTCCAGGAGTTTATTACAACTGTAGACCAAATGCTTATTATCGTCTCCCGAGAGGATGGTATGGCACATGTTACTTAGGGATAGTTTTCCCAAAGATTTATCAACTTGAGAACCTGAATAATGGACCTAAAATGACTGAATTACATCATCTTAAAAAAAGCGTGAATCTTATTCTGGCAAAGTTGGAGATACATTGGAGCAATAATTCCTTCAGTAGGAGTTATTCTGAAATCTTTGAAAATTCAAAGTTGTCTACTATTGTGGATAACATGGTGACAAATTTTTCAGGAGCCATGAACCTAATGGAGATAAAAATGTCTGCGGTAAGACTCTTCATAAAAGCCTTGTGTTAGACATACTTTTAGCAAAGAAGGGCAGAGTTTGTAAAATACTGAAATTGCAACATTGTTGCACATTTGTCCCTAACCATAGTTCAGAAATTAGAGGCCTCATTAACAATCTGACTTATGATAGCGCTGATTTGAAAGAGTTGGAAGAACCTGTAGCTTTGGAAAAGGTAGGCAGAGGTTTTGCTTCTGTGGGGAAAATGGCTTGGCAACATAGGGAAAGGGGTAATTTTGAAGATAATACAGATACTATTGATTATTGTGACTTGTATAATTGGAACATGGGGAATTTATAAATTGTATCATATGATTAAAATAAAGAAGTTGAAAAATTATCAGATGAGGGAAGAAATTAAGAGTACTTTAGAGAAAATTTGAAAAGGGAAAGAAGAAATAAAAGTTACAGAGAACACAATTTTTAGATGAACAAAATTTGTATGGAATGATGTAAGGTGTGATGACATATTTAGTCATCAGAGGAGGGATTGTGAAAGCTGAATTTATTACTAAAGATTTTAATTTATTATGGGTATAGATTTTGCACAGAATTAGGCTAATATAGAAAATGATGTGCGATTTGGAAAATTTGCTAACTTGAGTGGCCGTCATAAAATACGTATTCCTTTTAGAGAATGCATATTATTATTAGTCAAAGTGTACGTGTAGAGAAAAATTGTAGTAGTATGTCACATTAATGATTTCATGCTACAAATTTGTTTGATGAACCACAGGCCTTAAAATTAGGGAGGTGTGGGCCTAGTCTGCACATCATCATGTCACGCTGCAATGTTTAATCAAATCGTGGAAATGTATGTCCGGAGAAGTAATGCTTTTGTTGCTCACACTGTGCTGACCAAACATTTAGCAGATGTTTTTAGCTTTCCCATGAGAACTGCTTGCTAGAATGTCTTGTATTAGAAGTTGCAACTTTGTAAAGTTTGATGTGCGAGACAGCGATGTTCCCAGGAACCAACAATGGATGCACTGACTGGATTACAGATTGCAACAAGAAGAGTTACCTGACGAGTCTGACAATGGGAACAGGAGAAGAGGAGCCAGTCATCATCGTGTGAAAGATAGTTTAGTTATATCTTAGATTTGGGTTTTAATTTCAATTGGATTAACTGTAAACGTACAATTTTCTGACCAATGACAATGCAGTAAGTTTCTTTAGGAAATTCTAACTTAGCCCGACTGCACAGAGGAGAGGGAGCTCTTTTCTTATTCTGACTTTCCCCGTAGCGTTTCTGTTTGAGGAGCAGAACAGTTCCTGATTACTTTATTTCTATCTTTGACTTTATTGCTTAAATTGCTAATTGTGGATCCTGACCCCTTAGAGATTGCTTAAATGGGTCAGCTTAGAGTCCCCATGTCTGAGCCATTCCCTTTTTCATTGCCCGTTGCTGAAGCTGACCAGACGGATGTCCTACTGAGAAAGAGAATCGCAGCTTGTTGATGTATTTGAGGAGAGGTACAACTAAATGTTATAGTCATTGTTGTAGATTTGTTATTTGTTTTAGGTATACACCGCTATTTTGATAGGGCCCTAGTTTAGATGTTTTTCCAAATTAACTTTGACTCAAATTGTTTTGCATGAAGCCCAAACATGCTATTCTAATCAGTCGGTTGATTAGGAAGCACTGGAAATGTTCACAAATTGAACAAAGAGTTGATATTGTTCACCTGTTGAACCTAGATGTATGTCATTTCTATTGTGCAGTTATTTTTTTTATTAATTTGTTCTGTAACTCTTGAATGTCTAATTGCAAATGCTTTGTTTAAATTAAGATTCTTTAGGAGATTTGGTCAGCCGGTGTTATTTATGTATGTTTATCATTTGGTTTTGAGACTAATCTACTTGATATTAGCATTGTTAATCTAGGTAAATACACTTTTTAACTCTACAAAAGGTGTAGTTATTCATGGCCACATGGGTCATGGTGTGTAGAGATTATTGATTACAAAGTATTTAATTATGTTTATTGGTTAAGATGTTGTATTATTGGTGAATTTATGATTTATGGTGGAATCACTCTAAGCGTAGTCAAAAGGTCCGTCGAACCTCTAACGTGTCCCCTTATCAATTAAACTATACGAGACCAAATAAGGACTGATGCACTCACAAGCACCATAGAATAATTTACTCCATTGCCCTGATGGAGAAACTGGTCACCCGCAAAAAAATAAATCAGTCCTGTATGTTGTGCATGCGCTTTGTACATTGTGTAAACGGTGATCAGTGTAAAGTGTTCTGTTTCTGCTTTTCCATAGAGGTTATAGTGTTGGAAGCAACATGGATGTCTGTCTAGCTTGTTCCTTTGGATGATGGCTATCCTCTGCGAGTAGTTCAGGGAGAACATAGTATTATGTCATTCAACTGTGTGATATGCTGAACGTAAAGTCTTATGTGTCGGATAATAATATTTTGTTTACCAGTCATAATATTCAACATTTCAATGTGTGCGGTGAAAAACAGTAGAATGTTTAACCCCTTGGTTGCCATGGAAGTAATGGTTACGTCCATGGCTGCGCCTGTGAGGTGCCATTGCCCAGCCCTCAGGAGAAGCGCTAGCGCTCCTCCCGAGGGCCGCCCCCGCCACCCATGCCAGGGCTGGAAGTGGATGCGATCGGGCAGCAGGAATGCCCACTAGGCACCAGGGAATTTGTGTGTGTGTGTGTTTCTTTGTTTTGGAGAGCGACCCCTTGGACAAGGGTCGCTCTCCTTTGGGGGGCAATACCTTATTTTGCCATTTCTGCCCTTATTTTTAGGCCGATCTGCCCCCAAGGGGGTAGAACGCCACTAGACACCAGGGATTGTTTTTTGTTATTTGTTTTTTTGATGTTGGGGGGTGGCCCCTTGGGCAAGGATCCCCCCATGGGCCCAAATGCACTGCTGGGCAGTTCTGCCCCCTTTGGGGGCAGATAGGCCTATTTATAGTGCCTGGGATCATGTGGGTGTGTCCTTTGTGTTGGGGGGGTGGCCCCTTGGGCAAGGGTTGCCCCCCAAAGGGGCAATGTGATGTAGGCCATTTCTGCCCCCCTCGGGGGCAGATTGGCCTAGTTTTTGTAGGCCCTTCTGCCCCCCAGGGTGGGCAGAAACCATGAAGCCGCCAGGGATTTGTTTTTTTCTGTTGGGGGGCGCCTCCTTGGGCAAGGGCCGCCCCCAAGGGGCAAAAAGTACTATTGGGCAGATCTGCCCCCCTTGAAGGCAGGTCGGCCTATTTTCTTTAGGCCTTTCTGCCCCCAAGTGGGGCAGAATCCCCATAGTGCCAGGGATCGTGTGTGTGCTTTGTGTGTGTGTGTGGCCCCTTGGGCAAGGGTCTCCCCCCAAAGGTGATAATGCAATGTAGGGCATTTCTGCCCCCCCCGAGGGCAGATTGGCCTAGTTTTTGTAGGCCCTTCTGCCCGCCGGGGGGGCAGAAACCATGAAGACGCCAGGGATTTTTCTTTTGTTTTTTTCAGGCCCATCTGATCTCAAGGGGGGCAGAATCCACTTTGCGCCAGGGATCATGTGTGCGTTTTGTGTGGGGGGAGGGGTGGCCCCTTGGGCAAGGGTCGCCCTCCAAAGGGGCAAATATATTCTATGGCATTTCTGCCCCCCTTTGGGGCAGATTGGCATATTTTTTTAGGCCCATCTGCCCTCAATCAGAGAACACTAGACACAAGGGAACATTTAAAAATGGTTGGTGGCGGGGTGTTTGTCAACTGGCGAAGTATTTGCATTTATGATAGCAGTTTATTTCTTCTTTTTGTTCTAGTTCAAAGCTTTTGCTTCCTTTGCTGTGGCTTGTTGCAGTTGTGGCAGTGGTTGTCCTGCGGTATGCGTAGTTGCATGTTTTAGGTAAGTAAATAAATTTACTCCAAAGGAGTATTGTTGCCATGCATGAATGACATGTTTGTAGGTGGTGTACTGAATGCAGGATTGTGTGTGAAATTTTCTTTCGATTTATGCACAATGATTATTGTGTTGTCTTATGTCTAATTTGCTTTTTTTCTCTTTTCAGTGGGATATCATTGGTGATTGCTTTGTTTGTGCAGAGTAGTTGCTGGTGAGTCAAGCTTTTTCAGGCAAGTGAGCGGTATAGTTTTTGAGTTTATAACTCTTTGTGATAAAGCTACACTTTGTTTGTTACTTATCTTACACAGTGCTGGTTGTTGGTGGTGCATTTGTCCAGTTAATTTTTGTAGGAAGGATCATGGCTAGCCTTAGGATGACCGCTCAGCAGGTTGTTGGTGTGCTTTTTCAGTCGTCTTCTGACCATGATTTTGAGACTGACTCTGCATCTGAGGCAGAGGAGGAAGTGCAAGATTCTGGAAGTGAATTTTCTGATGATGAAGCCACTCTCAGTGCTCATGAAGGGCCTGTTTTAGAGGAGGACACTGATGTGCCGATGGTACAGGAGCCAGCGGCTGAAAGGCTTACCATTGGAAGGCCTGACACGTGGGTTGCACCAAACATGGAGCAGCCACAGTTGCCTGCGTTTACTGGTTTCCCAGGGTGTCGAGTTAATACAGAAAACGTTTTGCCCGTCAACTATTTTGAGTTGTTTATGGACAATATATTTTTGGAAGAGATTGTTGAGCAGTCTAATTTGTATGCAGAGCAGTTTTTGAGGGACAACACTGCTAGACTTAGGCCACACTCTAGAGCTAGCTGGTGGATTCCCACAAATCTGAAAGAGTTGAAAAAGTTATTGGGTTTAACTTTTTTGATGGGGCTGATAAGGAAGCCATCACTGTCTTCATATTGGTCTACCAGTCCCTTCATGGCAACTGCTATATTGCCTGCCATCATGAGTCGTAACCGGTATGAGCTTCTTCTTCGGATGTTGCATTTTGTAGATAATGCTTTAGCCTTGCCACGAGATCACCCTGATTCTGACCGTCTTTTTAAGATTAGACCTGTCCTTGATCATTTGGTAGATCGTATTTCAGAGATCTATGTTCCAGGCAAAGAAATATCTGTAGATGAGTCTTTGGTCCTGTTCAAGGGACGTTTGGTTTTTAGGCAGTACATTCCAAGCAAGAGGGCATGTTATGGAATTAAGATGTATATGATGTCTGAAAGTAGTACAGGATATATTTATAATTTCCGGGTCTGCACTGGTAGGGATTCCAATATTGACCCCCCTGGTTGTCCACCCTGGAGTTAGTGAGAGAATTGTGTGGGAACTTGGTAGACGACTGTTTAACAAAGGTCACGATTTATATGTAGGTAACCTTCACACTGGAGTTCAGTTGTTCAAGGAGTTGTTCAGAGTGGACACTGTTGCTTGTGGCACAATCCGCTCTAATCGGAAAGGCTATGCAAGAGAGCTTGTCTGTAAAAAACTTGAGAAGGGACAGTGCAGTGCCTTGCGGAATGATGAGTTGCTTGCTCTGAAATTTGTAGACAAGAGGGATGTGTACATGCTAAGTACCATCCATGATGAGAGTACTTCATCTGTGGCTGTTTGGGGTCAGGTTTCCGAAGTGCGCAAACCTGTGTGCATTTTAGACCATAATAAGCACATGGGTGGTGTTGATAGAGTAGATCAGAGGTTGGAACTTTACAGTGCTGCTCGTAAGTCTTATGTTTGGTATAAGAAATTAGCAGTTCACTTGTTCCACTTGGCAACGTTTAATGCTTTTGTTGTGTTCAAGGACAGTTCTCCAGAGTCAAGGATGACATTTGTGAAATTTCAGTAGTCTATCATAGCTAGCCTTGTTGTGCTGGAACAGGCAAGAGTTCCTAGAGAAGCAGTGGTGGAGGATGTGGCTAGATTGAAAGACTGTTACTTTGCTACGCACATTCCTCCCACAACAAAAAAAGAAATTCCTGCTAAGAGATGTAGAGTCTGTGCTCGAAGAGGTATCAGGAAGGAGACTAGGATGTACTGCCCTGATTGTCCTTCAAAGCCTGGGGTGTGTGTGCATGGCTGTTTCAGGAGCTACCACACACAGAAGAATTATTGGGAAATTCCGTGAGAGTAAACTGCTGATTTATATTTTTATATGTTCATTTTCACGGTTGGCATTAGTCATGTATTCAGTTGGAGCTTTTGTGTTTGTAGTTTTGTACTTATTTATGAGTAGTGTTTTTATTGTTGTTTAAAAACAAAACAAAAAAGTGATGGTGGTGTGTGTGGGGTGGCGCTTGGCTGGCGGTGGGCATGGGGTGGCCCTTGGCTGGCGGTGTGTGTGGGGTGGCGCTTGGCTGGCGGTGTGAGTGGGGTGGCGGTGTGCGTGGGGTGCCAGCCAAACGTCAGTCCACACACACATCAGCTGCTGTAATTGCTGTATCAGGCATGTGGGCGTATGAAAGTGAACGGCCCTTGAGTGGCGCTGTCTGTCGATGCGAGTGTTGTAATGTGCTGGGCCCGTGGTTGGCGGCGTGAATGGTCTTGTGCATGTCATGTATGGAAGGATGTGTGAATGGACTGTAAAGCGGTTGGTGCCTTGTCGTGGCTTTACAGCTTACGAGTTGTGAGTCATTGGTTCCGTTTTTTGGCCTTTCAGTTATTAACAGTGCCTTTCATTTTTGTGAAATCTCTTGTTGATAAAAAATGATCCACTGAACCATCACTCACCCTCGTGCCAAATCCAACCAGTATGTGTGGTAAAAATGGCAAAACCTGCTCCGCTGTAATCAGGCGTCGCAGCACACCTGTGACACACTAGGTGTCTCGGTGGGACCCGGATGATGAAGCATGCCACCAACTTGGTTGGTGGGTGAGGGGTCTTTTTAACATAACCAAAGTGCGTTTCTTTTCACAATTTTAGTGTTTGGAACAACACATAAGTAGGTGGACACATAAAACTTATCTATTGAAAAACTACCTATGTTTGGGGGGGCGGGCACCTATGTTTTTGGTCCCAGGTGCAGCCTTCATCTGGGGAAACCTACCAAACCCAGACATGTTATAAAAATAGACACCCCAAGGAGTCCAAGGAGGTGTGGCTTGCCTGGCTCCCCCAACACTTTATTTACCCAGACTCCTCTGCAAACCTCAACATTTGCTTAAAAAAGCATATGTTCCTCACTTTTCTTTGTAGGATCACCGCTGCTGCACAAATTTCCTACCACCCAGAGTTCCCCTCAGTCTCCCAAGTAAAATGATACCTCACTTGTGTGGGTCCCCAAAGCAGAGTCAGCCTAAAAGATGTATAAAAGAAAAATATGTGCTTATCAAGTCGCTGTGCTATCCCCTCAATCTTAACAGGTTTCAGGCACCTGGGCCACCCACACAAGTGAGGTACCATTTGTATCGAGAGACTTGGGGGAACGCTGGATGGAAGGAAATGGAAGGAAATGTGTGGCTTCTCTGAGATTCCAGAACTTTCTGTCACCGAAATGAGAGGAAAAAGTGTTTTTGGGCCAAATTTTGAGGTTTGCAAAGGATTCTGAGTAAGAGAACCTGGTCAGAGACCCACAAGTCACCCCATCATGGATTCCCCTAGGTGTCTAGTTCTCAAAATGCACTGGTTTGCTAGGTTTCCCCAGGTGCCAGGTGAGCTAGACGCCAAAATCCACAGCTAGGCACTTTGTAAAAAACAGCTCTGTTTTCTTTGTGAAAATGTGATGTGTCCATGTTGTGTTTTGGGGCATTTCCTTTCGTGGGCACTAGGCCTACACACACAAGTGAGGTACCATTTTTATAGAGAGACTTGGGTGAACGCTGGGTGGAAGGAAATTTGTGGCTCCTCTCAGATTCCAGAACTTTCTGTCACCGAAATGAGAGGAAAAAGTGTTTTTTTAGCCAAATTTTGAGGTTTGCAAAGGATTCTGGGTAACAGAACCTGGTCAGAGCCCCACAAGTCACCCCATCTTGGATTCCGCTAGGTGTCTAGTTTTCAAAAATGCGCTGGTTTGCTTGGTTTCCCCTGGTGCCGGCTGAGCTAGAGGCCAAAATCCACAGCTAGGCACTTTGTAAAAAACAGCTCTGTTTTCTTTGTGAAAATTTGATGTGTCCACGTTGTGTTTTGGGGCATCTCCTTTCACAGGCGCTAGGCCTACCCACACAAGGAGGTACCATTTTTATCGGGAGACTTGGGGGAACGCTGGGTGGAAGGAAATTTGTGGCTCCTCTCAGATTTCAGAACTTTCTGTCACCAAAATGAGGGGAAAAAGTGTTTTTTGGGCCACATTCTGAGGTTTGCAAAGGATTCTGGGTAACAGAACCTGGTCAGAGCCCCACAAGTCACCCCATCTTGTATTCCGCTAGGTGTCTAGTTTTCAAAAATGCGCTGGTTTGCTTGGTTTCCCCTGGTGCCGGCTGAGCAAGAGGCAAAAATCCACAGCTAGGCACTTTGTAAAAAACAGCTCTGTTTTCTTTGTGAAAATGTGATGTGTCCACGTTGTGTTTTGGGGCATCTCCTTTCACGGGCGCTAGGCCTACCCACACAAGTGAGGTACCATTTTTTATCGGGAGACTTGGGGGAACGCTGGGTGGAAGGAAATTTGTGGCTCCTCTCAGATTCCAGAACTTTCTGTCACCAAAATGAGGGGAAAAAGTGTTTTTTTGGCCAACTTTTGAGGTTTGCAAAGGCTTCTGGGTAACAGAACCTGGTCAGAGCCCCACAAGTCACCCCATCTTGGATTCCCCTAGGTGTCTAGTTTTAAAAAATGTGCAGGTTTGCTAGGTTTCCCAGGTGCCGGCTGAGCTAGAGGCCAAAATCCACAGCTAGGCACTTTGTAAAAAACAGCTCTGTTTTCTTTGTGAAAATGTGATGTGTCCACGTTGTGTTTTGGGGCCTTTCCTTTCACGGGCGCTAGGCCTACCCACACAAGTGAGGTACCATTTTTATCGGGAGATTTGGGGGAACGCTGGGTAGAAGGAAATTTGTGGCTCCTCTCAGATTCCAGAACTTTCTGTCACCAAAATGAGAGGAAAAAGTGTTTTTTTGGCCACATTCTGAGGTTTGCAAAGGCTTCTGGGTAACAGAACCTGGTCAGAGCCCCACAAGTCACCCCATCTTGGATTCCCCTAGGTGTCTAGTTTTAAAAAATGTGCAGGTTTGCTAGGTTTCCCAGGTGCCGGCTGAGCTAGAGGCCAAAATCCACAGCTAGGCACTTTGTAAAAAACAGCTCTGTTTTCTTTGTAAAAATGTGATGTGTCCACGTTGTGTTTTGGGTCATTTCCTTTCGCGGGTGCTAGGCCTACCCACAAAAGTGAGGTACCAATTTTATCGGCAGACTTAGAGGAACGCTGGGTGAAAGGAAATTTGTGGCTCCTCTCAGATCCCAGAACTTTCTGTCAACGAAATGAGAGGAAATTGTTTTTTTGGCCAAATTTGGAGGTTTGCAAAGGATTCTGGGTAACGGAACCTGGTCAGAGCCCCACAAGTCACCCCATCTTGGATTTCCCTAGACGTATAGTTTTAAAAAATGCGCAGGTTTGGTAGGTTTCCCTAGGTGCCGGCTAAGGTAGAGGCCAAAATCCACAGCTAGTCACTTTGTAAAAAACAGCTCTGTTTTCTTTGTGAAAATGTGATGTGTCCACGTTGTGTTTTGGGGCCTTTCCTTTCACGGGCGCTAGGCCTACCCACACAAGTGAGGTACCACTTTTATCAGGAGACTTGGGGGAATGCTGGGTGGAAGGAAATTTGGCTCTCCTCTCAGATTCCAGAACTTTCTGTCACTGAAATGAGAGAAAAAAGTGTTTTCTTTGGCCAAATCTTGAGGTTTGCAAAGGATTCTGGGTAACAGAACCTGGTCAGAGACCCACAAGTCACCCCATCTTGGATTCCCCTAGGCGTCTAGTTTTCAAAAATGCACAGGTTTGGTAGGTTTCTCTAGGTGCCAGCTGAGCTAGAGGCCAAAATCTACAGCTAGGCACTTTCAAAAAAACATGTCAGATTTCAATGTAAAAATGTGATGTGTCCATTTTGTGTTTCCTGCTGTGAGCAGTAGGTCTAATCACACAAGTGAGGTACCATTTTTATCGGCGAACACAGAATAGCAAACAAGTGTTATTGCCCCTTGTCTTTCTCTACATTTATTCCTTCCAAATATAAGACAGTGTGTAAAAAATACGTCTAATTGAGCAATTCCCTGTAATTCACATGGTAGTATGGGCACCCCGGAATTCAGAGATGTGCAAATAACCACTGCTTCTCAACACCTTATCTTGTGCCCATTTTGGAAATACAAAGGTTTTCTTGATACCTATTTTTCACTTTTTATATTTCAGCAAATTAATTGCTGTATACCTGGTATAGAATGAAAACCCATTGCAAGGTGCAGCTCATTTATTGGCTCTGGGTACCTAGGATTCTTGATAAACCTATAAGCCCTATATATCCCCACAACCAGAAGAGTCCATTAGATGTAACGGTATATTGCTTTCAAAAATCTGACATCGCTGGAAAAAGTTACAAAGTAAAACGTGCAGAAAAATGGCTGCTTTTTCACCTCAATTTAAATATTCTTTTATTTCAGCTGTTATTTTCTGTAGGAAACACTTGTAGGATCCACACGAATGACCCCTTGCTGAATTCAGAATTGTGTCTACCTTTCAGAAATGATTAGCGTTCTGGGACCCAGCATCGGTTTCTCACCCATATCTGTCACTAACTGGAAGAAGGCTGAAAGCACACAAAAAATAGTAAAAATGGGGGATGTCCCAGTAAAATATCGAAATTGTGTTGAAAAATTGGGTTTTCTGATTCAAGTCTGCGTGTTCCGGAAAGCTGGGAAGCTGGTGATTTTATCACCACAAACTCTTTGTTGATGCATTTTCAGGTAAAAAAAAAAACACAAGACTTCGTCTGCCGCCCTTTTTTCTAATGTTTTTGAAAAAAAGAATTTTTTGCTGTATTTTGGCAAATTTCTTGGTCTCCTTCAGGGGAACCCACAAAGTCTGGGTACCTCTAGAATCCCTAGGACGTTGGAAACAAAGCACACACATTTGGTGTGGATAGCTTATGTGGACTAAACGTTATAAGGGCCTAAGCGCGAACTGCCCTAAATAGGCATAAAAAGGCTTGGCACCTGAGGGGGAAAAGGCCTGTCAGCGAAGGGGTCAAAAAAGGGATGTTCAGTATGTGTCTGTAGCAACTTGGGTCTTTCAAATCTAGAGAGCTGATTTTAAAAACAGGTTTCACAAAAGCAGTCTTGAATTTCAGGGGGCCCAATAGACGATCCAAGGAGGTTTTCAAAACAGATCAGTACAAAGGGACAGTAGATAAAAGGCCAGTTGTTAAACACTGAATTGGCATACGCAGTTGGGGGGGATCCTGTGGTTCTTTTTTTTTACAAAACATCTTTGAAAACAAAAGGCAGATATTTTGACAGCCTAATACAGGCTTCATTATCTGAGTAGAATTCATTTTCTTAAAAAAAAAAAAGTATATTTTAAACACAGAGAAAGTTACTTGTTAAATAAATGTGACCGAAAGCACTCCAGCAGTATCCTTTGAGATCTGCCGGTGATAGTCAAGCATTCAAGGGCCAGATGTAGCAAAATAACATTTTGCGACTTGCAAATAGCGAGTCATTGCGACTCGCTGTTTGCAAGTCGCAAAATGTTATGCAGAACGGTGTCTCAGACACCGTCTGCAAGTCGATATGGGGTCGCAATGACCCACCTCATGAATATTCATGAGGTGGGTCGCAAATTGCGGCCCCATACCGACTATGGGCACTCGCAAACATGGAGGCCTGCTGTAGTCAGCAGACCTCCGTGTTCGTGACTGCTTTAAATAAAGCAGTTTTTTTTTTTTAAGTGTAGCCCGTTTTCCTTAAAGGAAAACGAGCTGCACTTAAAAAAAAAACCGAAACCTTTAGTTTCGGTATTTTTTCAGGTCAGGGAGTGGTCCCTTGGACCACTCCCTGCCCTGAAAAAATGTTTCTGGGTCCAGTCACAAACTGGAAGGGGTCCCATGGGGACCCCTTCCAATTTGCGAGTGGGTTACCATCCACTTGAAGTGGATGGTAACTGCAACACCATTTGCGACCGCATATGCGGTCGCAAATGGTGTTGCATACCACTAGGAATCGCAAATAGGAAGGGAACACCCCTTCCTATTTGCGATTCTGAAATGCATTTTGCGAGTCGGTCCGACTCGCAGAATGCATTTCTGCATAGGAAAATGTGATTTGCAACTCGCAAATGGCAGTTTTTGCCGTTTGCGAGTTGCAATTCCTTTCCTACATCTGGCCCCAAGTCTTTTCCTTCTAAATTCTTTCTTGACGTATCAAAAACACCATCAATTAGCCTCTTTTGGGTATGACAATAATATTTTTCTGTTTCCTGACAAACATTTTGTTTTTACAAGCGATTGCCATATCTCTTTGTGAAATGCCCTTCGTATGGTAGGAAAAAGGCACAGACAGACCACCACAACAGCTGTATTGTTTGTCTTCCAATTGTCACTGGTAAGAGTATTGTCGTCTATATACAAAAATGTCCACATGCACCTAAAGGACAGGGCAAAGATCAGGCTGCTTGGCCTTCAAGGAGCCCAGCAAGGATGCCAAGAATATGCCTTCAAGGTGACCTCTCTGCCGTAGTTTGCTTCTTCATCTCAAGAGACTCCTTAGAAGGAGATGTAGAGAGAGGTCTTCTAAAGTAATGCAAAAACTCGAAGTTGAGGTTCAAGATATTGTTGCTAGTTAAGGCTGTCACATGCAGGCTATCAAGAGCAGTCCAAAATCCAAGATAATCAATGATGACAAATTACTGTATTCAGTGTCCAACCTCAAAAATATGCGATACTGAAGCATACATCTGAATTAAAAGGGGACTTTGCAGTGGCATGAGGGCGTAAATTAAAGAGGAGGGAAATACTTGACACTTTGGATCTGAGTACTCAAGAAAGTATTTCAACATAACAAATGCTTGCACTTCTGTGTAGATCAACTTAGCAAGTATTTGATCCTTTCTCAGCGAGCAACAATGGTGTGTTCTCTTCTCCCAGAACCAATCAGAAGTATTGAAAATGAGCTATTCCAAATAATAAAAATGCATAATTTCAATTGGGAAATCTGTATTCCTAATGTATGAAGTATTTTTATTCACAAATTGAGAGGCCTAGTAGGTTGCAAATCGATCTACCTCAGGAATAATAATGAGGTAGGTCGCAATTTGCAACTCATTAGGAATTGCAGCAGTCACAGGCCTGTTGAGGTCCGCAGACCACCATTTCTGTGATAGCTTATTAATAAAGCAATCTTTTTTAAATGGAATGCGTTTAAAAAGAATAAAATGAGATGTAGAGCTTTTGGGGCATATTTATTATGGTTTTGCATCACCCCTCCGCACAAAGGGGCACAAGGGTAACTCGAAACCTGAAACTGATTGATCTAGGCTCGCAAGGGCACCTGGTGTGGCCCTGAGTGGCTCGATAAATCTGGAATAACACAAATTGCTGCCTTGATTTACTCTTGCCTAGGGAGATGTTCCATGGGTGGAGCATGGGAGTTCACAGCCATTTACCCCTAATTTTGGCGCATTCCTAGATTTACCAACACTGTTAAACCTGTGAATGCGTCGAAACGGTATGCATTCCCAGGGGAGGAACAACAAGTAGCTTTACTTCCCCTCATTGTTTCCTCTTTTTACAGAAAGAGGAAAATGCCTCTGAGGATTTGTTAGAAATCTGGTTTCTGGTTGCATGGGGTGTGAGCCCTGGGCATGCAGTAACCACAATACTATCCAAGGTTAGGCACCAGCAAACCCCAAATTAACCTGTGTTTACCCTCAGTCTCAGATTAGTCCCCCTGAAGATTTACCTTGTCAAGAATTGTACCAAGAGCCCCATTAGCGGGAAAGAAGTTCACCGGGATGAAGGGAAGCTGTCACTGGTGATGTTTGGCAGGGCATGAGGAGCAGGCCCAGTATCGCGGACGGGCAGGCTGGAGCCTCGTAGTGGTGATCCACATGGGCGAATGATGCTTGTTGTGTGAAGAGACAAACTTGTGGCTCCTTGAGCTGGATTTCCAGGTTAGTGACGAGGTTCCAGAGCGAACAGGCCAGTTTGCATTCTGAAAGAGCCCCAGATCTTGACTTAAAGAGCTTAAAAACCACTTCCAAGGTTGCAGGACCTCAGAGGTGCCTCTTTGGGGTCATGTGCTTGTTAAAGTCAAATCCAGGAGCTGTTGGGAGCTTGTTATGTCCCTGTGCCTCAGATCAGGAGGCTAGCAGACTGGCCTTTTGAGTCACTCTGGGTTCCCAGGTTCAAGATGGGTTCCAGGCCCAGTTCCTCTTTTCTGTGGCAAGAGGGTAGCAGGCAGCAGGTCAGCAAGGCAGCAGCTCCTTCAGAGTGGCAGTCCGATAGAGTGGTAGTTCTTTCACCAGCACAGCGATTCTTCTTCCTGGCACAGTATTCACAGATCCAGAAATGTACTGAAGTGGTGGAGTCTAAGGTCTTGTATTTATACTTATGGGGCCCTGGTTCAGGAAGGTGGGAGAAGCTTCTAGACAGTGACTTTGAAGAACAAGGAATTCCTTTCCTCGCCTGCCCAGGCTCCAAGGTAGCTGGAGTTGCAATACAGGGGTATTAAGTCCTTTGCGTGTGAACAGGACAAAACCTATTTAGGTGTAAGTAAGGTTGTGTCCAGCTTCTCCATCACATCCTGCCCAGGTTGACCCATCAAATCACATCTAATCTCCCATTGTGTTTGGCTGTCTAGGGATAATATACAAAGCCCAGCTGTCACCCACCTCAGACAAGCAACCAGAGACAGGCAGCAGGCACCAAATGGCTTAAGTAAGAAAATGCTAACTTTCTAAAAGTGCCATTTTCAGAATTGAAATTTAAAATCCAACTTCACCGTAAGTTAGGATTTTAAATTGTGATTCCAGAGGGACCAAACAAGAAAAAGTAATCTCTTCCCATTTGAAAGTTACATTTATAAGATGCAATAAGAGTTGTGAATGTTGTGCAAAATGGCTATTCGCTGTGGTACAGATCTTGACTTTTATTCAGGCATTTGAAGATGTCTTCTCAAACTACGGTCCTATTGAGTGAACTTCCAAAATTATGGAACCTCACTGAGCAAGTAGAAGTCATACAACTAATTGATAATTTAGACAATAGCAACTTAGTTTATTACAATCAGACTTCAGAGCAGGCAAGGGTAGTGAAATAGAATTTGCTTTGGTAGTTGATGACACTGGCTCCATCACTGATCAAGGAGGGTTGACATGATTGTCTCTTTTGAAATAGTCAACCATGACATCCTGATAATTTGTTTTTAGAAAACATCGACATTCAATGACAAGGGTTGCTTGGTTTGCCTCCTTTGTCAAGGATCATGTGCAAGCAGCGGTGCCACCCTCTACAGAGCAGAATCTCACTACATTTTTTCTGGGGTTACACAGGGCTCTTCACTACCCCTATTCTGTTCTTCATTTATGTTTTCATTAAATCCTTTAGCGGCTCCACTGTTTCAAAAGCTGATAACACCCAGATTATTTTTTGCCTAGATCAAAACTCCTATAGATCTGCTAGGAATTCACCTTACTGTCTTCTAGCTGTTCAGTATTGGACATCCAAAACATTCTTCCAGCTATATGCATACAACACAGAATTGTGGATGGTAGGAAAATACCCAGAAAATTGGTTGAATCTCTAGTGGCCCTCTCACATGCACCTTTAATTCTGTGAAATCTCTTGTATTTCCTTTGGACTCACAGCTTTGTGTGTCATCAGATATAAAATATGTAGCAGCATACTGCTTTTATCAGTGAAAAAGTAAGAAAAAGCTCCTTTTTTCTTCCTAATCTTAATGAACAAGAAGTTACCTCTAGTGTTTGATCAAGATTACATTACTCTAATCTTCTTCACCCAGGCCTTCCTGAGATTTTGCTCCATCACAATCAGCGGGTGCAAAATTTTCATATGAGAGTAGTCTATAGGTTAAAAAGAAGTGACTAAGGCTCATTTCAGTCTGTGTAGAAACAGAAAATGTCATCCAATATCGTTAACCTTATGCATAATATTTTTAGATTTAATTAGCACCAAGACACCTTTTTCAGGTGAATGTTAACACGTTGTAAAATATTTTTATTCATTCATTCAATTTTAACATTTTCTTCAGCAAAGACTCAACACTTTGTTGCATTCGGCTCCAAAGAATGGCCCAGCACAAGAATTAAAGCTTATGCTCAATCTCAAAATTGCTAATTAAATGGATGCAAAATGAGAAATCCATCAGGTCCAACCTCAGTTACATCAAGGTGACAGAATCTACAACCTTGTTGTACAGAATTCCTACTTTCTAATTCCAGTTTCAAATAAATATGAACATGTGCTTATGGTGGCAATACTTATTACTATTACAACAACGTCCTTCTTTTTGGAATAAAGTCAGGGCCAAGAACGTTTTTTGTCATTCAGGCAGTAGTGGCTGGGCACATCAGAAAGATAAGACTTTTTATGCACTTACCTGGTTAGATGCCTCTATTCATCCTACAGTGCTTGGGTCTAGGGGCAAACAGGGCAAAATCAAAATGTGTCCCATTCCAGTTCATCTATTTCCTGAGAGTGTTCCTAGATACTCAGTAAGCAAAAGTGTAGCCTTCTGAGGACAGACTTTCTTCTATCCACCTAAAGTGTTGCAATCTTCTTGAGCCTTTGCATCCAATGGCCCAGTAGATCTATTGTCTGCTGTGGTTCATAGCATTGTGCACCTTACTAGCTTCCCCACCAGCAGGACCATGAATTAGGACATTGCAACAATGCCTGAAATATAAGCGATTCCAATTCTCACACAGCTGTTAAATCAGATTAATGCTCAAATACGCTGCAATACAATTAATCTCTTGGTGTTGCTGTTCAGGGAATCTTCTGAAAGTGCTTCCATTTCTTCAGATAAAACTTCATTGACAGTAGTGAGAGATGCTTCCATTCTGGGAGGGGAAGCACACATTGATTGTCCACAGATGGAAGGCACATCAAGGCACTGAAAACTTTTTTTCAGCTATCAAGACAAACTCTTTTTTGACTGAGATATACAACACAACATCAAATCATTGTCTGAACAAACTGGGAGGAACCTGATCCACAACACTAGTTTTTAAGGCTCAGACCATCCAGAACTGGATGATTGCCAGAGATCTCCACTTTCCAGCTATTTATCTCTCTGGATTTCAAAACAAACTTTTTCTGTGAATGGAGGTTTCCCCAGGTGGATCTAATCACAAATGCGGAAAACAAAAATCTCCATCCCATGGCTCCAGGTTCTAGCAATACAAGCACTTTAGGGAATGCTCTTTTGGTAAGCTGGTTGAAGACATTGGCTTATAATTTCCATTAATACATATGATTCCACCCATCATCATTACAATGATAAGAGACAAGGTTTGGGTGATTCTATTAGCCCTGGAATGTGTATGTCAGTAATGGTTCACCAATCTTCTACATCACTCAGAGTGTCAGAACAAGAGGCTGCCTTGCAGGCCTCATTTCCTATTACAGTTCACAGTCAGATCCTGCATCCCAACATTCCATTGTTGAAATTGGTAGCCTGGCTCCTCAAACGTTATAATGTGGGCATTTATATATTTTCTTCCATAATGTATGTATATCTTGAAGGAGGTTATGCAGTGCTTTGATTTAAAATCGAAAGGGTTCTGCATCAGTTGCATTCAGAATACCATCGGCCCAACCTGATGCCTGTAGAAGGTGGTACTCTATTATCCTATCTATTTGATCAAGGTAGGGCAGCAGTATTTCTTGGTTAAGATACATCTGACAGTCATTACCTATTATAGACAAAATGCTTTACAACCTCTTTTTTCAGAGTTCCTGTGATGAAGAATTTCCCGGAAGGGAACATATTTTCTCCCAGTTAAGAGACCCTTTCCTTCATCAGGCATTAACATCTTGGTCTTGAAATTAATGTGCTTTCCTTTTGAGCCAATCCATAAATCTACCTAAAAGCATTTTTCTTGGTGAGCAGAATGCATGAGATTCAGGTATTGGGCTGTATTGAACCACAAGCAGTTTCCCACAAAGATAAAGTTGTTATAAAGAATTCATTCAACTTTCCTCCCGGAAGTAGTGTCAGACTTTTACATCAAACAGATTGGTTCCATTCCAACCTTTTTCTAAAACCACTCCCCTCAAGCAGAGACATCTCATTTAGGAATGAGCAGACCATAAGGTTTCTGTTGACAGAGCTCCCACTGGCTCAACAGACTGACTCATTTTTCTAATGCCCTGACAGTGATCGGGCCATCGGATAAAGGGCATTACTCTACACTCCATATTTATAGTGGGTGGTGTAACATCTTTGTGTTTGTCATGTCTCTTTTTCTGTCTATCACACAAGGAAAAACCATTCTGTACTTTTAAGGAAACTGCTTTGATAATACTTTCCTCCATGATGCAGGGATGACCACTAGGCTGGTGGCCATCTCTAAATTTTATGGATTGAAGTTCTTCAGGATGGTGGAGATAATGTCATCCGCCACCCTGACAGATAGAGTACCATCCATCAAACGTAAAATCAGGTCTTTTGTATGGCAAAGCCAGAATTCTTTCTGAATTGGGTAAAGTGGCTACTCCTGTAATACTAAGTAAATGATCCATTTCTGAAATATATAAAGTAGCCACTAGGAGGCCCCTTCATACATTAGTAAGGCATTATTGTTGTGGCTTGAATTTGAAGGCAGATGCCCAAGTGGGCCAAGCTTCCTTACTGAATCAATGCACACAGAGGATGTTTTTATTTGTCTTGCTCTCTGCTGTCTGCAGGTATGGGCTTACTTCAGTGCTTGTGATTACCTGCAAAAGCTCCCTGCAAGCCTAGTTTTCTTCCAAGGGAACCTTCATAATAGTCATATGTCAGTAACTATTTCTTCTTAGATATCTGCTGTAAAGGTGTATACCAAACAATAAAATACAGTTGAAACATTGATTTATTGAGGATCATGGTCAGCAGTAGCACTTTGGCTCAGTTAAGGTCCAAACAAACTATAAAAACCCTCTGCAATACTTTACTGATTGTTCTACCATCTTACTCACTTGGTCCCTGGAACAGCTCATTTGAATTTCAGGTCTAATAATCTCTATCTGAAGGACTGTATTGAAAAGCAGGAGAGCATAAGCTCTGCACATGCACAGTGTGTTTTGGGTGAAGAATTTCCCATCAAAAACCTTTTCTTATGAGATAATTCTCCATCTAAAAGTGGATTTTCATGGGAGTGTTTTTCAACTGAACTTTTAGTCCCACAGTTTTAAAAACAATTTTCGAACTTTTCCAGTGGAAACCCTTTGCAACGTCACTCGCTAACACACACATGCACACACATACCATAATCAGATAATGAACCATTACCCAAGAAAATATCCCTTTATAGTGGTCTAGGAATCCTAAAAAGAGTACAAAGTATGATAAGTGCAAACACACCTTATTTTTATTTTAGAAATTGGAAGCATCTTAGTCATCATTCTAAAAAATATTGTTGGTTGTATTTATACGTAGTTCAAGAAAGCAGTGAAGACGTGGCTCTTGTCAAAATGATCCCATGAGGAGCAGGTAGACCCTCTTGCCATTGCTACATAGAGATAGACAACATAGAACTCAGGATCATACCCACCTCAATCTGGATCTGATATACTCCATAGATGGTGGGTGCATTTACATTAGCTCTCCTTTGCTTCACTTCATGCATAATAGCAGCTACATGCTCATAGAAAACACCATATGGCCATGCACAGAAGACGAAAATACTTTCCAAACACACAACATTGCTTTCACACACTTTCTCTTCATCTATACAGTATCACTTCAGGCATGCACAATATTCCACCCACACAGTTCGATTCAAGCACTCCCATGAAGAAGCACGAAATTTGTCCACAAATGCACATCAACATTGTTAGACCTGTCATCCTTGGCGTGGTTTTCCCTGACTTTTTTTGCCTGCTGGCTTCCTGTTTGCTGACTTTGATTTTGTTGGCTTTAGGACTCTGGGCATTTTACCACTGCTAGCCAGTGCTAAAGTACATGGGCTCTTTCTCTAAAACATGATACCATTGCCTTATCCATGATCTGCATATTCAATTTACCTATAAGTCTCTAGAAAAGTATACTACATGTGCCTCAGGAAAAAATTAAATGCTACTAGCGGGCTTGCAGCACTGATTGTGCTACCCACTTCAGTAGCCCTTTAAAAAGGACTCAGGCCTGCCACTGCATAGCCTGTGTGTACAGTTTTAACCTGCCATATCAACCTGGCAAGTTAACCCTCTGATCAGGGCCAAACCTTCTTTTTTAATACATATATCTACCCTTAGGTAGACCTTGGAGAGCCACAAGGGAAGGGTGTAGTGCATTTAAAATTTGGACATGTACTTTTGAGTTTTACATGTCCAGGTAGTGAAAAACTCCTAAATGTGTTTTTCACTGCTGCAAAGCCTATCTATCCCATAGGTTAACATTGGCCTTATTGCATTCTGTAAGAGTAATTCCCAATTGGGAAGAGATGGGACTCCCAAGTTTGGTGTCTCGGGAATCACAATTTCAAGTAACAACTTACTGTGACGTCAAATTTTAAATTGTAATTCTGAAAGTGCCACTTTTAAAACGTTGCCATTTTCTCACTTTAAACCATCTAATGCCTTCTGCCTGTCTCTGAGTACACATCTGGGTGGGTGACAGCCGGGCTCTAGTCCATTCCCTCCAGATAGCTACACAGAAAGCGAGCTTAGGAGTGACTGAGTGGTAATCTGCATGTTGATGGGCCATCTTGGGCAGGATCGGAGGGAGGAGCTGACACACCTGAATGGGATGTGTCCTCAGCTCTCTCAAAGGGCTGCTTAACTCCCCGTAGTGTGTCTGAAGCGAGGGCAGGAAGGGCAGGGACATTTTGCCCTTCAAAGGCCTCTCTTTGAAGTCTCCCCCACTTTACAGACACAACTGGGTATAAGAACTGGACCTCTGACCCTACCAAATCATTATACTTCAGGACCTGAGGATGTTCTGCAAGGAAGAATGACAGGTGTGCTACTGAAGGGACTGTCACTCCGGTGAAATCTGCTAGACTTTGCTAGACTCCTGCTTGGCTTGGCCTGCCCTGCTGCCCTCCTTGACTAGGAGTGAGAATGATAGGACCTGCATCTCTACATCCCGAGAACCAAAGTGACTCTAAGGGCTTGCTGACTGCCTTCTGTTCTGAAGTCTCAGGGACATTAAATACTTGATTCAACCCTGCTACAGGTTCTGTACTCTGCCAACTGTGGGTCCTGCCCTGCCAAGTGGTGCCAAACTAGTCCTGAGCCCTTGGAAGTGGGTTCTTCAGCCGTTTCTACTAAAATCCATGCATCACCATTGTTGCGCTGGTAGGAACCGATGCATCTTCCGTTGACACCAATGCATTGCCGGTGAGGACAAAGACATTGCATCACCAGCTGCGTGGCTCAAGGGCAATACATCGGCTTCATCGCAAAGGATTTGACACTGCACCTCTGCTCAAGGACACCACATCCATGACTGTGCAGCTCAAAGATGGTGCATCCCTGACTGCGCAGATCTCATTGCCTTCGCATCATCCCCTCTGCTCCTTGCATCAGCTCTTTGTCGTCAATGCAACCCTCCACACAATGTACTTTTTCAGCAAGAGACAGTTGGTCCCTGTAGCCGGACCACGCTCCATCGCGGTCAGCCTGAGCTTTTGGATTTACTCTGGTCTAGTGCAACCAGATTGCAATGGTTGGAGCTTTAAGCTTCTAAGCACTACATTTTTCTTTACAAAATGAATATCTCAACTTCTACTTATTGAATTTTTGTCATTTTGTTCTTGTTTTGCTTTTTAAATTAAGATCTATTTTTCTAGCCTGGAGTAGTATCTTTTTGTGTTTTTTTTTTAACTGTTTAACTGTTTGAAGTGTTGCACAAATACTTTATGCACGGACTCTTCAGCTAAGCCTGACTGCTCTGTGGCAAGCTACCAGAGAGTGAGCACAGGTTAATTTATGCTATATATCTGACTTGCCTTGACTAGGATTGTGGTTCCTGCTTGGACAGGGTGCATATCTCTGACAACCAGAAACCGAATTTCTAACAAACACTCATGAGGTGTATGACATGCTATATACATGCAAATGAAATGCAAGACAGGCAACAAAGAGTGATGACTTCAAGTTCCGCTTTACAAATGCCAAATTAATATGGGATTCCCTGCTACTCAAGAATCAACCAATGGCTGAAAGTCCACAATATGCGGTGGCAAACAAAGAATGTACAGATTTCTGTGATAGTTTTCCTTATGAATATTAGTCATATAGAATTCTGAATTTGCATTCTGTTTCTCTAACTAGCCAAGCTTTAAAAAGTTCCAATTTGAGTTCAGATTAGAACAGGTCATGAGAAAAATTATATGTAATAGTGCTGTGGTCCAGTCACCTACAGATCCATTCACCATTTATCTCTCATTCAGATACTACAACAAAGTCGAAGTATATAATTGGAGTACCAAGTAAAACAAATGCAGCCTTGCCAAGAATAAGGTATACATGGCTATTAAAAGAAATCCCACACAGCTATTAAAAATGTATTTGACCTAAAATGTGAAAGTGTTGCAGAATAATAAAAATCTAACAGGCGAAGGCAGAGACACTAGATAACACGCCTTATTTTTAATACAAAGGGCAAGTTTGATAATCAACTAACAAATATGTTCAACAAATGACAAAAAAAAGCAGTTTAGCTGAATGAGTTAAGATGAATTTGAATGTCACCTCAGCCTTTATCCGTTTATATTCGTATTACTGAGCCAACGTAGCTCTTTATGTCTGGTCCTTACCAGGAGCCTCGTGTAGTGCTATGAGTCCCTGCCCAGAGTGGTGCTTCAGTAAATCATGACAAGGATGCCGATTCTGTTGGTGCCAAATTACAATGAAAACATTTCTTTTTTTTGATGGGTGACATGGTGCATCGAAGGCAAAGTGCTTAAAGCAGTGACATTTTTTGTATTGTTCCTGTTCAGTTCACTGATATAAATTGGCCCTTGTGCAGTGCCTTCCTCTCAACAGACTCAACAACCCATTTACCTACAGGGAGTCCCGAAAGACCGTATGACCCAGGGATATATTTAGACTGTGGCAGAAAAGGGGACCTATACTAAACTTGAGGTCCCCTGCTCTATTTAGAGTTGAGGGAACTGCCATGTTTCTGACAGCAGATCCTGCTTGATTTCCAGGGGAACACCTTCGAATGACATCCCGAACCACAATCACGATTGCTGAAAGAACATAAACAAATCCACCCTATTGAGCGCAGACACGCTGCCATTATTTTTTCCTATCCCAATAGGAGATATAAATAATACCCACCTCTACCAGCCCATAGAGCGTGGTAGGGCTATTATGTTTTCGTTTTTCAACAGCAAACACTGGCTTTGGAAGTTGGCTTTTTTAAAGATAGAAAACTCTGCTGTGCGAGTGCCATGTTCAAGCCATAGCAGTGGTTGTGCTGAAGGTAACAGAATGTCACATGCCTGGAAGAGATTTCTAAATATGGAAGACTGTACTCCGACTACAAGCTTCAGGTGACATGACAGAACAAAGTATTGCCAGCCAAGGCCTAAATAAGACTCTAAGGGGCATATTCATGATGCCCCTAGCGCCACCTTGTACCACATTTGCGTCATTTCTTTTTAACGCAAATGTGGCATTAAAGTGGCATATCCCACATGCCATATTTACAAAGTGGCACAATGCAAGCATTGCACCACTTTGTAACCCTTTGCACCACATTATGCCTGTGTCAGGCATTATGTATGTAAGGGGGCGTTCCCATATAGGGAGGCCCAGAAAAATGGGGCAGTGAAATTTACTAGATTTTTCTGCACCATTTTTTGCGTCATTATTAACGCCTGAAAACAATGGGCCTCCTTGTGTTTTGCTGCGTTAGAGCCATAATTTATGGTGCTAATCCAGCAACGCGCCACGTTAGTGACATAAATTATAATGCTAATGTGGGAACGACCGCCATGATGTCCTTAAGGGGACACAATGGGCCACTAGAAAAGTGATGCATCATGAATGATGCACCACTTTTCCATAAATATGGCCCTAAGTGTTTTAAAGTTTCTCTCATTGCAGTACCGTCGTTTCGTATGTCGGGGTGGGGTTGTCCCTTCAATTTCGTCCTGCGGTATTTAAGTCCTCCTTGTCAATACATAATTCATTCTTAGGTTCGCATGAATCCCCCCTGTTCATGTATTTTTCAGAACCAGGCGATATTTTTATATGTACATTAAAGGAACCAACTGTTTAAAGCTCCTTCACGCATATCAAGTTGAAAGGATGTTGCACGTGTTACATGACTCTACAGACCTAGGCGGGTGATGAAACCAAAGTGTCCCTTGGCACTCGCTTTGACCCTCCATTATTTTTGCTGTTTTTCTTAAGCAACATAGAAGAGGAGATTTATTAGAACGCGGCCCCGCATGAAAGCAGAACAATTCAGGCCATTTCTTTCAGGTCATTTTGCCAGATACATTTTCCAGTTCCCAATTTTTTCGAACACCCTGGAATTATGAGAGGAGTGGAAAAAGAGCACGAGGAGCAGTAGAGGGTGTTATACTATCAGAAGAGTGGAAAGAGTCTGGATTAAAAACTGATAATAGTGTGCTATTCCATTACATAATTTCTAGATTTTCTATATCACATTAATGTTTTTGTAATGCTTATACCTTTCATTGTCTCTGATCATGAATGGGGAGTGTGGGGATTTGGGGCCAGATGTAGCAAAATGACATTTTGCGAATTGCAAATTGCGAGTACTAGCGACTCGCAATTTGCAAGTCGCAAAATGTCATGCAGAAAGGTGTCTCAGACACCTTCTGCGAGTCGGTATGGGGTCGCAAAGACCCACCTCATTAATATTAATGAGGTGGGTCGCAAATTGCGGCCCCATACCGACTATGGGCACTCGCTAACATGGAGGCCTGCTGTAGTCAGCAGGCCTCCATGTTAGCGACCTGCTTTTAAATAAAGCAGTTTTTTTTTTTTTTTAAATGTAGCCCGTTTTCCCTAAGGGAAAAGGAGCTGCATTTCAAAAAATCCGAAACCTTTTGTTTCAGTTTTTTCAGGGCAGGGAGTGGTCCCTTGGACCACTCCCTGCCCTGAAAAAATGTTTTGGGGTCCATTCACAAAGGGGAAGGGGTCCCATGGGGACCCCTTCCCGTTTGCGAATGGGTTACCATCCACTTCAAGTGGATGGTAACTGCGACTCCATTTGCGACCGCATACGCGGTCACAAATGGAATTGCATACCATTGCGAATCGCAAATAGGAAGGGAACACCCCTTCCTATTTGCGATTCGGAAATGCATTTTGCGAGTCGGATCCGACTCGCAAAATGCATTTCAACATAGCAAAGTGGCTTTTGCGAGTCGCAAACGGCGTTTTTTGCCGTTTGCGACTCGCAAAACCCTTGCTACATCTGGCCCTTGATTCTTACTGCACCTTGTAAATACCCCCTATCCTGAGTTTTCCCTTGGCAAATGGGGCATAATATCTAGAATATGGAGCTTACAGCACTCAGTTTTGCTTGTACTGGTACCTGCTTGTCATTTCCACTGGTAGACTGCAGCAGATTTGCTGAGCCAAACTTTACCTAGGAAAAACTGAAAGGGGGAGATGCAGTTATGAACACAAAACTGCGAATTTAGATTTGTATAGTGAGAGCAGTTATAGCACATATCAGATTTTAACTCCACGCTCCTGATTAGCATTAAAGCACTGAGGGTCAGTTTTAAATTTAAAAAACCTAGGGCCAGATGTAGGTACAAACCATTTTGCGACTTGCAAATTGTGAGTCCTTCCAACTCGCAATTTGCAACTCGCAAACTGGTATGCAGAAAGGTGTCTCAGACACCTTCTGCGACTCGCTATGTATAGGCACTCACGGGGATGGTGGCCTGCTGGGGACAGCAGACCACCATGTCCGTGACTTCTTTCTTAATAAAGCAGTTTTTTTTTTCTTTTTGCAGCCCGTTTTCCTTAAAGGAAAACGAGCTGCAAACAGAAAGAAAAACAAAACCATTTGTTTCGTTTTTTTCTGAAAAAATATTTTTGTTTGCATTCACAAAGGGGAAGGGGTCCCCATGGGGACCCCTTCCCGTTTGCGAATGAGTTACCATCCACTTCAAGTGGATGGTAACTGCGAGTTGATTTGCGACCGCTTTCGCGGTCACAAATCAACTCTACATCGCGATGCGGTTGCAAATAGGAAGGGAACACCCCTTCCTATTTGCGAGTTGGAATCACATTTTGCGAGTCGGTACCGACTCGCAAAATGTGATTCTGCATCGCGTAAGGGCTTTTGCGCCTCGCAAATGGCGTTTTTCGCCGTTTGCGAGGCGCAAAAGCCTTCCTACATCTGGCCCCTAATGTTTTGTTTTCAGTGTTGATTATGGAACGCGGTGGTATTTGTGAAATACCTTGTTGAATAGAATTGTGTGATCGCGGAAAACCGATTTCATCTTTAGGAGGTGCAAATTGCCTGTTTTCTAAAAAAAAATAGTATAATTCACGCTTAGACTTTAAGCCATAAAGTGCTGTCACTGCACCCAAGTACAAATGAATGCATATCCACAACATAATATATTTTATTTGGCTAAAATATTTATTATATCTGACCATGACATTCAGGCAAAGCAAAAATGGGAATATGAAAAAATAAATTACAATTCATTCCTAAAGTGCTAAATTTCGAGCTAATCTACCTTAATTGTAATTCTATGCCCTGCCCTAGTGAAGACTATGGGCCTGATTCTAACTTTGGAGGACGGTGTTAAACCGTCCCAAAAGTGGCGGATATACCACCTACCGTATTACGAGTTCCATAGGATATAATGGACTCGTAATACGGTAGGTGGTATATCCGCCACTTTTGGGACGGTTTAACACCGTCCTCCAAAGTTAGAATCAGGCCCTATGTGAGCTTGGTGAAATCACTTATTAATCTCTTCCTGACTACACCCCACAAACAACGTTGGATTTTCAAATATTACAGTTGGCTGCTAATCCCGACTCCAACCTTCTGCAACAAAATAAATGCAGTTTTCAATTGGCCCAATTTCCTCAGCAGAGCTTTCATCCAGTCCTATTTTTGCATCAAATACCGCTTGCCATGATGGGTGGGATAGAAATAAAGAGAAAGAGCCAGAGAGAAAAAAGAGGGTGAAAGAGAGGGAGACAGCAAAAGGGGACTAAGAGAACAAGGAGGCTGTGTGAGCCACAGTGCGAGATAGAGATAAAGTTATAAACAAGAGAGGAGAGAGGGAAAGAGCAGGAGGGGGTGGGGACGAGGGCGACAGAGAAAATGAAGCGACAGAACTGTTTACTATAACAGCCAGCCTCCTTTCTGAACACAGATCTGCTTACAGGAGCTTTTGCAGCCTTTCAAAAGCACCTGCCATTCATTAAAATTTGTGCAAGGCCTGTCAACCGCAGTTCCCATTACTGTGCTTGAGGATTTTCCACAGAGGCGCCACTTATGTGTGCAGCAAGACCCATACTCCATCAGTAATTCATATTTTTGGGGCTTGAAGGATAGGGCGTGATTACCAAAATGGTGACTAACCAG
This sequence comes from Pleurodeles waltl, assembly GCF_031143425.1. NCBI lineage: Eukaryota > Metazoa > Chordata > Amphibia > Caudata > Salamandridae > Pleurodeles > Pleurodeles waltl. Next base: position 228,799,639 of record NC_090449.1, read on the forward strand.
TTAACTTGTAATTCTAGGCCTGATCTAACTACAGCTGGAACACTGAAATGCAGAAGTAGCTAGAAAGATTGCTCTGAGTACCTCCTGTTTTTTTTGCCCAGAGATAAAAGTTTTGCTTTCATCTGTCCTTCGAAAGGACTCTTAGTCATGCTTTTGAGCCTTATTTAAAGTTTGGTGGTCAGAGCACAGTCTTCAGGATGGATAAGGACTTTACCTCCACCATCTGACGGACTACCACCTGCCAAATTTAGAGATGACCACCAGCGCTGAAGTGATCTCTCTCTACAGTGATGGGAACCATCATCGTCCTTTCAATGTACTAAAAGTTTACTAGATGGCTACTGTAAGGTTTGACAGAATTACACCACACATTCACCTTGTTTTGTTATTCAATAACAAACTCCCAAAGTGGAGAGTGTTTTTGAAAAACAAATACGAACGACTTCCCATAGCCTGGGAGTTTCCCCAGGATTTGGAGGGCATTTTTCCTGTTCCTCGCTGCCAGGTTTTTAAAAACAGAAAAAATAGAAGACATTACACTTTCCACTCTAAGCACGGCGGTGTAATACCCTTCCTCTGACAGCTCCTGCTCGGTTGGGCCATCAAAGTAAGTATTCCATTAAAGGAGCCTAAAAGAGCTCCTTCAACAGAATACCTATGGTCTGTCCATCTCTAAATGAGGCAGATGGAACGAGATTTTGGCAGACAGGGTGCTCCATCACATTTGTGACAGAAATTCCTATCTGCAAACTCTAAATCGGGTCCTTGTGTCCATAATGAACTAAGAAAAATTATGTTTGTATCACTTACCAGATATTAAACCCTCTACTGCATAATTTTCGTAATATGCAGTTTTGAAACAAAACAATTTTAGTTTCTAGTTCAAACAATTCAAATGCTACTAAAGACACTGCATATGGAACCACTTAAAACCTGACATTTTACAAAATGTATCTGATCGCCACCTCTAACCTGTTGATTGCTGCTGTCAGCCATTATGGAAGTGGAAACATTTGCAAGATGTTTATAATAGCCTCAATGTGTGACATGGGAGAATGGTGCTTCATATTTAGATGTCATTCCGTCATAGGGAAAACTATGATTCTTTCTTAGTCATATAAAATCGTTGTTCTCTATTGATGCAAATTCATGCTACCAGAATACACTTCTGATCTGAATGTCACATACCTACCATTACTGTATGTTTCATGGAATATTTGAGATAAAATTGCTCAAACTGATTACGACTGAGTGGGTACTTTTATTGCCAATTGTATTAATGAATATTGACCACAGAATATTGGGGCACAAGAATATTGAGTGACAAAATATTGAAAAGTAAGTGCATGTAGGGAAGTATAAATCATCTTATCCTAACTCCACATCTATGTATCTTGAAGATATATGTACCACGTAGGTACTTATATGTGAGGTCACATATAGAAAATGTAGACTTACCTTTCACTATTTTTTTAAATAACTTGTTCCTATAATTGTTTCAATCGATATTCCGGGGTCGGTATTCAGCATCCACATCTTACTGCCTGCAGTGTTTTTTTACTGTGTGCCATATTAGTGTATGAGATAATATCCCACATTATAGAACCCCACTGTGTTATTGCATGGCACAGTTTTGACATATAGGCCCTCATTATGAGATTGGCGGTAAATCACACTTACTGCCACACTGACTGCCGCCAACTTACCGCCACCGCGGAGGATATACATTCACCATATTATGACACACACATCAATCCGTCACTATTCAGCCACATACACAAATCCGCCACACCAAAGGTCAGTGATAAACTGGCAGTATCAAAATCCACACCGTTACGCCAACAGAACAACGCCCATCACATTATGACACACAAATCACCACGGCGGACATTCAATGGGGGTAAACCATTGGTGGTACATACAGCTGTGCTCAAAATAGACACCCACCAACAAAACAACACCACATTGGACAATTTAAATAATACACACTTGACACCCATACACACACCACACCCACACCACTATAAAACACACACCCACATTACCCACAACCCTCTACGATTACAAACTATTGCCAGCAGAGACATCAAGACCACAGACACAACCAGAGCCACACACTACCTACACCTTTACACCACCCATGCACCCCACATCACACACCCCAACCCATTACCCTACACACCATCACCAACATACCTCACACAACACCCATGGCACCACAAAGACACCCCTGATTCACAGAGGAGGAGCTAAGGGTCATGGTGGAGGAAATCATCAGGGTAGAGCCACAGTTATTTGGAGCACAGGTGCAGCAGATATCGATAGCTAGGAAGATGGAGCTATGGCGGAAAATCGTGGACAGGGTCAACGCCGTGGGACAGCAGCCAACAACTAGGGATGACATCAGGAAGAATTGGAACGACCTACGGGGAAAGGTACGTTCCACTGCAGCAAGACACCAGCTCGCTGTACAGAGGACTGCCGGTGGACCCGCACCTCTTCCTCCACAACTAACAGCATGGGAGAAGCAAGTTTTGGCAATCATGCATCCTGACGGCCTGGCTGGAGTAGGAGGAGGACTGGACTCTGGTAAGTCAACTCTTTACTACTATCACCCCCCTACCTGCATGCCATCACATACCTCCACCCTCACCCTTACTCCCATCACTCAACCATGTCCCACACACCCCACCATTGCATTTCACTCATCCCAGTGCCATGCCCTGCATGCCATACCAATGCATGGACACCACTCACAACCCTGCATTGACACCTATCACTAAAGCATGCACACTAGAGAGAATCAGCTATCCCACCACATACCAATGTACACAAGTGAAAGCTGCCAGGGCAAATACAACCAAAGAGGGCAAGCCATGGATGCACAATATGTCAGACACACAGAAACAATAACACATCATTAACATTCCCACAGGTACCCCAGCCAATGTCACCGGAGAGGAGGTGCCAGCAATATCCAGTCCCCCCACTGAAGAGGCCCACAGTGATGACAGCAACTCTGGTCTTCTTGATCTGGATGACTAACCTGGCCCATCAGGGACCTCTGGACAGTCGGTTACCCAGGCCCAGTCACACACCACCACCAAGCCTTCCCCATCAGGAAACACCACCACAGCACCCACCCAGCGTACCCACACCTCTGTCCCCAGAACACGTCAATCAGCAGTGTGTCCACCTCTACAGGAACCCGAGGGCACACCTCATACCCAAGACAATCAGTGACCTGGGGTCAGTGGCAGTGGGCACACGGTTCGGGAGACAGAGGCACAGGACAACAAGGAAACTGGGAGGAGTGCTGTGCGCAGAGATCCTGGGAGCATATCAACATTCCCAGGACACGATAGGCCAGATCCCGGACAATGTGCAGGAGAAAAGGCGGCTGCAGGAGGGACAGTACCAGGGGATCAGGGAGGCTTGCAGGCCATCAACATCACCCTTGTCTCCATAGCAGGGGTGCTGGCAGACACGGCCAATATTATGAGGGAGGCAGTCACACAACGGCAGGCCCCTGCCACTTGCGAGACATCTGAACAGTCTTCCACCTCTGCTGCCGCCAGTGAACAGGAGGCCCCGCCACAGGGCCAACAGGCCACCAGCACCCCCCCCCCCTGCAGAAGGATCGCAAATGTTCCCTGCGATCCAGACAGAAACCAGAGACATCCGCCAGGAAATGAGACTCTCCTGATTGTCACCCTTGTGTCGCACCCTGTCACCCTGTCCACCTTGAACTGCCATTGCTCCCCTTCCTATGTCCCCTTGGACAATGTACCTGTGCTACAGACTGGAACAATATCCTGGACTTTCCTCCATCATCACCCCATCCCATTGCACTTTCCCCTCAATATTTTAACACCTCAATAAACACCCTTGGTAAAAAATAAGTATAAGTATGTCGAATTTTTAAAGTATGTATTCATTTAACCAGGTTCAAACATTGCAATTCAACTATAGAGTAAATGAGCATATGTTAATGACCTGTAGCTGGCTGCAGTGATCATACCAGGAGCTATTGTGCGGCACCAACATCTGTAAAATGAATTGCCAAAGGGTACAGTAGGTGGGCATAGAAGTGGGAAATAATAGCATGCCAGTGCCACAGAAATTCAAAATAATTTCATTGAAATGTGAAGTAACACTGTCTTACCTGTGTCATTGGAAGTATTGTCGGATGACTGATGTTCTGTTGTCCTCATCCTCATCCTCTGCTTCCTCATCCTCACTGTCCACAGGGTCCACTGCTGCCACACAGGCATCTCCAGCCTCCTCCTCCTGCAGAAAAGGCACATGGCGTCTCAGGGCAAGGTTGTGCAGCATGCAGCATGCCACTATTATCTGGCAGACCTTCTTCGTGAGTAGCAGAGGGATCCACCTATTAGATGGAGGCACCTGAACCTGGCCTTCAGGAGACCAAACGTCCTTTCTATAATCCTTCTGGTTCGCCCATGTGCCTCATTATAACCTTCTTCTGCCCTTGTCCTGGCATTCCTCACAGGGGTCAGCAACCAAGATAGGTTGGGGTAACCAGAGTCACCTGCAATATTGAGGGAGAACATTTAGCCACACACTATCCCATATGGCCCACACCAGACCCATACACCAACATATACCGGGTTGGGAGCAGGTTTCACCTATTAGCCACACACTGTGCCTCTGTAGTTGGGGCATCACATTTGGGATGCTGCTTTTCCTCAGGACAAAGGCATCATGTACTGACCCATGATACTTAGCATTGACGTGGGAAATGTACTGGTCCGCCAAGCACACCATCTGTACATTCATAGAGTGGAAACTCTTACGATTTCTGAACACCTGTTCATTTTGACGGCGGGACAAATGCAATATGTGTTACATCAATCGCCCCAACTATGTTGTGGATATGTCCCATTGCATAGAAGTCGGCCTTCACTTTGGCCAAATCTTCAACCTGGGGAAATACAATGTGGCTGCACATGTTTTTAATCAGGGTAGACAACACTCTGGTCAGCACATTTGAGAACATTGGCTGTGACATTCCTGCTGCCAAGTCCACTGTCTCTTGGAAAGAACCAGTTGCCAGGAAATGGAGCACAGATAGAACTTGCACAAGAGGGGGGATCCCAGTGGGGTGACGGATATCAGATATCAGGTCAGACTCCAATTGGGCACACAGCTCTGTGATTGTGGCCCTGTCAAGTCTATAGGTGGGGATGATGTGCCTGTCCTCCATTGTTGCCAAATCCACCAGGGGTCTGTACACGGGGGTATGTCTCCATCTCCTATTCGTCCGCAGCAGTAGCAATCTATGGGGCACAAGAGTGAGGAGCTGGTCACAAATTGAACAATGGGGCTGCAACAGAACATTGCATGCTGTTAACTTGTAATGGGTCAGTGTGAATTGTCCAGCATGTCCAAATTTAAACAGTGACGCAGCAATTATCCAGGGCCTGCTCCCCTCACCCTGAAATGGTGTCCACCTGTCCTGTGTGGAGGGACAGGTGAAAGTGAGGTAATTCCGCTGACGTTGTGTGCCGTGGCGGGAGGCGGTTGGGAACCTCCAGGCAACTCCTCATTGGTTATAATTGGGCCCTATTGATTACAGTGGCCAATGGTGATTTACGCTGGCATTGACGGTATGCACCGCTGTGGACGTGACTGCCATTTTATATCTGATTCCTCACTGGTTACCTGATCTTCAACAGGAGAGGACCTACACTGCATGTGGTGCTGTGACTTGTGTCTGGAACCTACCATGGCCCGTGTGACTGGGGAAAGGGCCCCTGCCTTCACTTCAGCTTTGTTGGAGAGAGTGGTGGATGGGGTCCTACCCCTGTACGGACTGCTTTATGGGCCTCCAGACCAACAGGTTAGTACACTGTGGGCACAATGCATGTAGCATGAATGCATGGAGTGGTGTGTGAAGGCCTCCTGTAAGGGGGGTGGGTAGATGTCCTTTGGGTGGAGTATTGGTTGTGTGCTGGGCCATGTGTGCAAATGGTGATGTGAAGGGGTATGGTGGCCCATATGTGTAATAGGCAGGCCTGCTTTACTAATACTATTTTCCTGTGTGTATTTTCTCTGAAGTTCAGAGCCCATCAAAAGAAGGGTATATGGCGTGCCATCACCAAGGACGTGCGGACCCTAGGGGTCTACGGCAGGCGGAGCATCACCTGTTGTTAGCAGTGGGAGGACCTGAGACGCTGGGCACGGAAGATGGCGGAGACCCAGCTGGGGATGGCTCCCTACGAGAAAGGTGTGCCCGTCAAACCCTGACCCCCTGATGGCCCGCATACTGGCGGTGGCTTATCCAGAGCTGGATGGGCACTTGCGGGCATCACAGCAGCCACAAGGGGTTGAGTACAGTGCCCATCATTACTACTAACGCCTGGTGGGGTGGTATCCGGGTGGTGGATGTGTGTCAGTGGGTGCCCTTAGGCCAGGCCTGACATTGCAGTGTAGGTCCCCTGGTGGCTAGGGTTCTGAAGGGATAATCCTGCTACCTAGCTCACAGGCATCCACTATTGGTCAGGGCTGCGTGGGTCCCAGGTGTGCTGAATTTGCCGGTGTGTGCCCTTCCCCATGCCTTGGTGGCTAGCAATATCACTGGTAGTGCAAGGCATAGTGCGTAGGCCTGTTGCCTGCATGTGACAGTGCTGTGTACGCCAACGGTGGTGTTGGTGAAACCACTGACCAAGTGTATCCTTTGTCTCTTCCCCCCCTTCTTGTTTTGTCACCCTGTCCTTATGTGCATTAGCATCATCTGGCAGAGGAGCAGAGGCACTAGTGACGGAGGGAGCTGCATCCCACAGGACCCAGGAGGCAGAGTCCACCGATGCTGAGGGCACCAGTGGGATGGAGGGCGAGGGGAGCACCACGGCAGAGACTGGAGGGGACAGTTCTGACACAGATACCTCCCCTGATGGAAGTTCCCTGGTGGTGACGGACACCTCTGTGACCACCCCAGCTACAGGTACATCCGCCACCCCCATACCAGCACCGCCCTCCCAGCAGCTCCTCAGCAAGTTGCCCATGCCCGCTCACCCAGTAGGGTGGACATCTCCTTTGCCCCAGACACCTCAGGTCCTGCCCCAGTGAGCCCTGCTGCCCTAAGTTAGGAGGCTATTGAGCTCCTGAGGTCCATCTCTGTAGGGTAGTCAACCATTGTGAATGCCATGCAGGGGCTGGCAGCTCATATGGAACAGAATAATACATTCCTGGAGGGCATTCACACTGGCTTGGCGGCCCAACAGAGATCGATCTAGGCTCTGGCCTCCTCTCTGATGGCAGCCATTGTCCCTGCTTCCACCCTCCCCCCTCCAACTTCCTCTTCCCAATCCCATTCTCCTCAACCCCCAACCTATCCCAAGCACACAGGCAGACGAGCATGCACACAAGACACCACACAAGAGTGGTACAGGCAAACACAAGCACCACATTTCATCCCACAGGCACTCACACACACACCATCCAGATGCAGACATACCAACATCCACAATTTCCACTGTGTCCCCCTCCTCCTCCACCTCCCTCCCAGTTCTGTCTAAACTCACATCTGCATGCACTACATCATCATCCACTACCAGCATCACCACCAAACATAGCAGAACACACACCTCACTGGTAGACACCTCCACAACAGCCATGCACACGTCCCCTGTGTCCTCTCCTACTGTGTCTGTCCCTAACCTCCCAAGGCACACAAACGCTAGCACTCAGACACCCAACAGCCATCCACCTCACAACAGCATCCAGCCCATGCACCTGCACCCAAAATCAGCAGACAGACACCTCCTACAACCACTCCCTCTTCCTCCACTCCCAAACCTCCTCCCTCTTCCTGCCCCAATGTCCCTAAAAAACATTTCCTATCCACCATTGACCTCTTCCCTACCCCTCCCCCCGCCCTGCACGTCTGGCCAGGGTGGGAAGAACCCAGCCAAGCACCTCAGCCACCCAGTCCACGGGCCCAGTCATCACCACACCCACTTGTGGTGGTAAAGGATCCAGAGCACATGTCCTGAGGATGAAGGAGCCTGCACCAGGCAGCCTCAAGGTAAAGGAGCCTGCCACAACTGCCGGAAGGAGCAAGGAGCCTGTCCAAACTGCTGCCAGGAAGACAAAGGAGCCAGCCCCAGCTGCTGCCAGGAAGACTAATGAGCCATCGCCAGTAGGCAGGAAGGGCAAGGGGCCTTGGGCAGGAACTGTGACAGAGCGCCTACCACCAACCATGGTTGTGCAGTCATCCGGGTTGCAGGGGATGGGCAGGGGCCTCCTCCCCCCCAGCAGCATCACCACCATCAGTGAGCAGCCATCCGAGGTTGCAGGGGATGTGCAGGAGCGCCCCCCTCAGCAGCAGCAGCACCACCACCACCACCAGTGAGCAGCCATCCGAGGTTACTGAGGATGAGCAGGAGCCTCCCACCAGCAGCTGCAACACCACCAGTGAGCAGCCGTCCAAGGTTGCAGGGGATGGGCAGGAGCTTCCCCCCGCAGCAGCAGCACCACCGCCACCACCAGTGAGCAGCCATCCGAGGTTGCAGAGGATGGGAAGGAGCCCCACCCCAGCAGCACCACCACCACTAGTGAGAAGCCGTCCGAGGTTGCAGATGATGGGCAGGAGCCCCACCCCAGCAGCAGCAGCACCACCACTAGTGAGAAGCCGTCCGAGGTTGCAGGGGATGGGCAGGAGCCTACCTCCCCCCAGCAGCAGCACCGCCACCAGTGAGCAGCCGTCACCACCGGCGGACGGTATGTAATCCTGCCTCCATGGGCTGCTGTGCAGCCTGCCCCCTGCAAATCCAGTGGGTATTACACCCACCTGAGAGATGTGGCCTTGCACTCCCCAGGATCAAGCACAGGGCATGTTGTCCCCTCCAGAGCATGCGGGCAAGTCACCCACTTGAGAGACTGTGGTCTTGCACTCCCCAGGACCAAGCACAGGGCATGTTGCCCCCTCCAGAGCATGTGGGCAAGTCACCCACTTGAGAGACTGTGGCCTTGCACTCCCCAGGACCAAGCACAGGGCATGTTGCCCCCTCCAGAACCAGTGGTCTTGTTCCATCTGCCGGATGAGGTGCCCCCGTACTCTGTCCCCCTGAGGTGCCTGCCTAGTTCCAAAATGATGCCCCTGCAGTATTCTCTCTGTATTGAGGCAGGTGCTATGTGTGTTCTTGGAATTTAGCCTGTGGCAATGTGGATGACCTACATTGTGGACTGGGCTGTGTCCCTTTTTTTCTGTACATATGTATATATCTATTATCTTGCCTCACTTATTTATCCTGATGTATTGCTCTCATTACATTCACTTTTACAAAATCATTTTGTCCTTGCATTATTCATCCGAGGTACGGGGTAAATATGTTTTAGTACTGCAGCTGATTATGTGTATGGTGTGGGGGGGGTGCTGTGCGTGTGTTTGTCACTCTCGTTTTCCTCCCCCCTCCCTTGTGTGCTAGATGGCTGTACTCACCCTCGTCGTCTTCGTCATCGTTGGCGTTCGTGGTGGAGCCACATGTAGAAGACCATGGGGAAGACATGCAGTTCAGGCTCCATGGCGGCATGGTTGTTCCTTGTGTCTCCAATGGTGAGTCCTTTCCCTTCTGAGGTCTGTTTCCGCCAGGCTTTTGATGTCATTGGTACCGCCCCGGAAAAGGTGGCGGCTTCCTAGGTCATCATATTGTGGGCGGAACATTGACTTCCGTCTGTCTGTAGGCAGCTACCGCCGTGGTGCCTGTTGTCTCTGCCCTGGCGGTCGATTTTGTACATTGGCTATCTATTGGAGATCTGTCCGCCATGGTCATAATGTGGTGGTAATTATCACTGGCTTGTTGGCGGGATTACCACCACTTTAACACCAACCGCCAGGGTTGTAATGAGGGCCACAATCATTCTATTTATGCAGTTTTTACTGAGCAGTATTGGTATTTTATCAATGTTTTCTTGTGAAATTTTACCACACAACTAAGAATGGTGATCAAAATGTTCTCAAAGCAACAGGTATTTTATTGGGGGCGCTGAATGTTCAGAAGAAGCCCCAACATTTTAAATATCTTTTGATGTCTGATAGTTTTAACAATAAAGCTCCTTACTGAGGCGTATACACAATAAAAATGTAATGTGTTACAGTGTCCTGCATGACAGTTTAACTATCAACACAGAGTAAACCTCAAACTGAAAAGGTTTTTAAAAAATTAATAGGATGCTCAGAGTAAAATGGTCACTTTTTAATATGTGATGGTAACATTGTATATGTTTAACACAAACTCTCTGAAAGGTAAAAACAACAGTCTCAATAAAATGTAATTCCTGTTTTTCCAAGCACATCTAAGGGCCTAGTTTAGAGGTTGGCAGATGAAGGACTTCTGCGTAACGTGGCGGTGCTCGCCTGTTTTATTTAGACTTAATATTGAACTGTACATCCTTGAGCTGTCATATTTAGAGTTTATAGATACACAGGCAACAATAAGGCCAAAAAGGGCAGTACCTGTGGGTAAGACAGGAGATTTTACCCCCTTAGCATCATTGATGTTTGTAGACAAGTTCTCTATTACTTTTGTATCATGTCTACATTTAAAAAAAAATGATGGTATTTGGGCTCCGTGCCACCTGACTATGACATTATTTCATACGTGTCCGATCAATAAATACTAAAAAGCAAATGTTAGTTTCTAATTTTCATATTATTTGCTATGGTTTATTTGAAATTACGTAATTTTAACTATAAACTGACTAGTAGAAACAACCACAGAATGACCCTGTGTACCTTTATGTAACAAAATCTCTGCTGTCTACTTCACATCATGTATATGTAATTTTAGGAGATAGTAGATGTGCTCTGGAAATAGGAGCTTGCAAAAAATGCAGCAACTATCAGACTATTTTTTCAAGCTATGCCGTCTAAAGCTCATTAACTCAAATGCAGTCTTTGTAAGATAGTACATGTGCTCTAGATTTTGAGGGTAGTCCAACTGACATAAATGCATGAAAATACATCAGTGCCTGTAGGGACTAGAAATTTAAAACAAAATAGGGATTGCCCGTATTAGTGCCAAACCTTGGACTCTAATGCTAATTTAGCAATTTTTTAATTACCTGGAGTTGATGCAGGACTTAACATTGTCCAGAGAGTAGGACTTCTTAAACCATAACTAGTCCTAATTATTAACATGTACATAAGCAATATTATCCAAGGTGGAGAGCTTTCCTAGGTAGTTATTGACCTGTAATGCAGTCAGGGGTTCTGAGGTACCTTAGTCAAAAACAGCCTGGGAGTGCCTTCCAACTTTGATAATACTGATATTGTAAATCAGATCCTTAAAATATTGAGTACATTTCTCAAAATTGTTGTTACATGGTGTGTTTCTCATGGAAATTATGGTACGTCTTCCAGAACTAAAGTGAGGGCACACTATAGCCTTATAGTCAGCCACCAAGGACTGGTTGTTAAAGGACCTGAACTTAAGTTATAGACCTGCACCGCAAGCGAGGGCCTATAACGGGGGAGAAGGCCTTAACAACCGGTATAGACTGAGGCCAAAGGGCTATAAGGCTATTAGAACATTACACCCACTAAGGGTAAAATGTTCTAAATTAAAAAGGGAGAAACATGAAGACAAACACTGGATCGTTGGAGATCCGGGCTTATATCAGCCATTTTAAGCCCAGAGCTACTCCATTATCTTCAGTGTAGTTATCAATATTCTAATGTTCTAATTTTCTATAAATTCACAAACATCTTCCCTAGCCATGTGAGAAAAATTCTGACATGCTTAGTAAAACATGTGCTTCTAACAGCAGCACCAGTTGTCTGTCAGTTGACTCCCGATTTTTCTATGAAGCTTCACCACATATTTCTATTGAGCAACTAGACTGCTACCATTTTATATTAAAGTTAAAGGTAAGGCCTTCTGGACCCATTTGCTGGAACAGGACTGAGTGAATTTAATGTCTTTCCCACAGGGCAGGCTGAAGTAAATGGACATTTAGGTGTTGATGCAGATATGAAAAAAATATGAGAGAGAATTATGGCCTTTCTAGTCATATATGGAATAACATATTTAAAAAAAAGTCTAAACTTCATTAATGAGAGATTGCAACCTAAGATCAGCATTCCCTTTTAACCATCTATTTCTTCAGACTATACATGATCACTGTCAGTTAAAACCCCCTGAAACTTAAAATGGTAACCTTTTTAAAAGACATAGAAGGTTTTTAAAAACAAAATCACCACTTAAATGTTTGGGAGTAGATTTTCTTAGAGCCGCTGGAAAATATTTGAAGACAGACGTCACTTTAAAATGAGTCGTTTTTGGGCCAGATGTATGATGCATTTTTGCAGTCGGCCCTTTTGCGTCCGCAAAAATACATTTTGGTGTGTATGAATTCCAATTTGCGATTCGGTAGCTTGTATGTGCACTTGGATGTGCACTTCACTAGGACCATTGCCTTGTCACACTCACTTCATGGTTATGCTGGCAGGGTCACTGATACACATTGTTGACTTGCACCTTGCAGTGTACACATTCATAGTATGCCAGTATGCAGCCACCCAATCCCATTCAAGGCCTGCTAGGTGCCAGTTGACAGTCAGTACTTACCCCCTTGTGGCTGCTGTGCTGCCCTCAAGTGCCTATCCACCTCAGGGTAGGCCACCGCCAACATGCAGGCCATTAGGGGGGTCATGGTCAGGTCCCTCAGTCATTAAGAGGACATCCCCAGGTGGGCCTCTTGAACTTCCGGGCCCAGCGTCTCAGGTCCTATCACCATTTTCTGCAATGGGTGCTCCACTGGTATGGATCTCCAGGGTCCACACTTGCTTGTGATGGCCCTCTAAATCCCCTTCTGATGGGCGCTGACCTCGATGGGTGACACAGACAGGAGGAGAATGTGATTAGGAGTGGCACTACATCAACAGCAGAGGCCTACATACACCACACACACACACACACACATCGCCATCCACATCTGTACAAATGGATCACACTCCATATATCCATTCCCCCAGCATGGATGCACACCGTGACCGGTATGGCACCGCCACTTACAGCGACCCACCCCTATCACACATAGCAACGGCATGGGGATCATTTGTTCCTCTGGTGCACCATACAGCAGTTCATACAGGGGTAGGACTCCTTGCACCAGTTTCTTCAGTTCTTCCTGGGTAAAGGCCAGGGCCCTATCACCTGCAGGACGTGGCATAATGGCTCCCAGAGGCAGTGCACAGCAGCTCACGAAGTGGCGGTCTTGCTTGCAGGAGTGTCAGGAGTCAAGTGAGATAGTTGGCAGAAAATGACGGTCACGGCCTCCGCGTGCAGGACCGTCACCGCCAGCGGTGCTCATCATTGGTCCCAGTCCCCCATAGGCAGAAATGGCACCCAATGAGAAGTTACAAAGCTGTTACGACCACCTACCGCCATGACGGCATACGCTGATGGAATTGCATCACTTCCAACTGTCCTGTGCTGCTGGACAGGTAGCTGCCATTTTATGTACAGTTAATGGGTTTATCTGAGAAATGTAAGTGCGTCATGACACTGAAATGTCCAGATTAGTGCATAGGCCTATGTTTGTATGTCATACACGGCCACATACATGTGGGATACAACACATATGTAACATGGAGTGAATATGCCTCTACATCCTAGCCCGTTGGCTGTTATGCTACCTATATCACTGTCCTATGTACATGAATGACCCATGCAGGACACACATGTGCATATGACCTACCCCATCACACAAGTATTGTTTGACACATACCATGTACAGGAACAGTTATTGCCAGCATGCATGCCATTAATGATACATTAATAATACATACCCTATGTAGTTACTGTCACCCGTTCAGTCATGTCTGCATTGTTTAGTGTGTATCAAAATATGTTGGACTAATAACATGTTTTACCTGCACATCACATGAAACAATAATTTACCTCTCCATCCTAGATACCATGTAACGAAGAGAAGGAGGAATAAACCAGTGTACCGTCCAAAAGTCAACCTCGCCATCTTGGAGGAAAGACACATTATGCAGACCTACAGATTGAATCGTGCCCCCATCATGGAACTCTGTACTCAGTTGGAGGCTGATCTACTGCCTGCCATCCACAAGCCCAATGCCATCCCTCCCATGGTCCAAGTGTTGTCAGTTGTGCACTTCCTTCACACAGGGTCCTTCCAGTTTACTGTGGGCTTGGCTGCAGGGATGTCACAGCCCATGTTCAGCATTGTGTTGTGGGATATACTGTCAGCTTTCCAGAAGCACCTGGACAGATACATCTGGTTTCCCTCACCTGCGGATTTGGCCACTGTGAAGGCTGACTTCTATGAGCTGGAACACATCCCTCACGTAATAGGGGCTATTGATGGCACCCATATTGCTTTGGTTCCTCCAAGTGTCAACAAGCATCTATCGGAACTGGAAAAACTTCCACTCTATAAACAACCAGTCGTATGCTTGGCTGACCAGTCTATCTCCCAAGTGACTGCCAAGTTTCCAGGATCTGTCCATGACGCCTACATAAAGAGGAATAGAATTATCCCAAACATGATGACACATCTACAACAAGAGAGGGATTGGCTAATTTGTGGGTATCTGTGTGGCTGTGTGGCTCTGTTGTTGTACCTGTCAACACTATCTTCCATGTGTCAGTATCTGGTTTCTAACAGGTCCTGCCTCTATTCACACAAGAAACTCTGGTTATCCTAATCTTCCCTGGCTGTTGACACCTGTGAGGTACCCTGCCTCTGATGCAGAGACACATTACAACAAGGCCCACGGAAGGACTAGGTGTGTGATTGAAAGGACTTTTGGCCTACTCAAGGCAAGATTTCGATGTGTCCACGTCTCAGGAGGTGCCCTCCTCGACAGTCCCCAAAAGATGTGTAAGATAATTGTTGCCTGCTGCATGCTCCACAATCTGGCCATCAGACATCACATCCCATTACTGGCATATGACAAGGTGGCTGCTTGACCTGTGGGTGGTGATGGACACATGGAGATTGATGAGGAGGCAGATGAGCATGGTGCAGCTGAGTCCAGGACAGAGTTGATCAATCAGTACTTCCAATGACCTATAGGTATGTTGTCTGTGTGATTTCGCAAATGACATCTTAGCACTTGGATACAATGAATGTTCAACCTGGCCAGGTTTATTAGTGGGGATGCCCATATATGGCTGATGGAGGACGACTGATTGTCTGTCTGAAGCAGTGCAAGTGGTCAATACACTGCCGTTCTGACCATCTATAGGTTGGAAGGTTTACATCTACTTGCAACAATCCTGTTATGTGCAATGTGTCTTGTCATCTCCTGTCCAGATGTGAGGCAGGCTATGGACTGCATAAAGAGTTTCATTACATATCCTACCTGCTGATTGAGGCATTGATGGCAAGTTGTGCCTGCATACAATTGGAGATGTTGTTTACAGCCTATTCCAGGATGTCAGCTACATGTTTTTGGTTCTGAAATTATTGTATTTTTTGTATATAGAGGTGCAATGTGATGTGCCCTGTTTCCTAGGCATATGGCAGGTTCCTGCATATATGTTTAGGGTAGCACCTTGACTCGCATCCTGATTTGTGTCCCTTTGTTGTCGTTTTTACAGATTGGACTACTGGGTCTACTCTGGTGTGTACCTCGGCTAATGACTCTCCTTTGATACCACTAATAAGCCATCTGTCATGTCCTAAGTTCCCTGCAGAGGTTGCATACCTCTACTGTGATCTGCACTGGATTTGGGTTGACGTAACATGCCATTTAAGTTTGTTGACATTTAAACATCATACAATGAAGAAATGCATTTTCTGCGTTTATTGTGCTTATTGCATTCAACAGTTACTGAGTGGGGTCATACTGGATGAAATCCTCATAGTAGATAGCCTAGCTGTAGGTACTACAGGTCCAGTGTCCAGGGGCCATAGGAAAAGGTGAGTTATGTCATTGAACAGTCAACAGGGTGTATCAGTGGCACACAAGGGAGAATGTTCAGGGAAGGTTCACTTCCTGGTGGTGGTTTTTTGGCATCTGCTTCAGCAGATTGCCTGGATGGACGACCACATATTCAGGGGGGTTTCTCAGCTACAGAGGGAGGGACCCCTGACAGGGCCTCCAGTCCCCTGGCTGCCGCAGTAGTAGGTGGCTCAGATGCTGGGTTGCCAATGGGAGGGGCTTGCTGGCGGGTGGAGGGGGGATGCAGGATTCTGGGGAGATCCCTGAGCACCCCTGCAATGGTGGCCATGGAGGCATTGATAGTCTGCCACTGCTCCATGGCCTCCTGGTGGTACTCCCTCTGCAGCCCTTGGTTTTCCTCCAAGATGGCGATTATTTGGCCCATCTTTTCCTGGGATTGCTGGCATGCAGGCAGGACTTGTGAAATGGACTCCTGGTCAGTTGGCTTCCTTGACTACCCTGTCCACTGGCCCACAGGTACCCTCCCACACTCCCTTCCCCCTTGTGCCTGTGCCACGGTGTGCCCACTCCCAATGTTACCAGGACCTTCATTGTCTAGGGTTGGAGGGTTTGACTCTGGTCCCTGTACTGCAGGGCACACAATTAATTGACCTGTCCTTGTGACACAGGTCTGGGAATGAGGGGTTGGCTGTGATGTTGTTGCCACTAGGTGGGGGGGGTTGGCTGTGGGCAAGGTGAGGCTGGGAGTGGAGGCCTGACCAGATGTCCCCGATGGGCCAGGTAAGTCATCACTGTCCGTGCATCATAAAGCGTAGTCGTCACTGGGACCTTCACCCTAGGGAGGACTGGCTGTCTCTGGCATTGTCTCCATGGTGCCAGCGGCTGGGGTACCTGTGAAAGGAGTGGAAGAGTGTTACCTGGTGAAGGTGTGATTGGTTGTCTGTTTGTCTGATGCATACAGTGGCTTCACTTGATTCCCACTTATGGCAATGAAAGATGCAGCACTGGAGGCATTATTTGTGGATTGTGAGGGGGGCATGGGAATTGCATAGCTGTCTTTGCCATGAGTTTTCCTCATTCTATGCATCCAGTTGGTGTGGGGGTGTAAGGGTTATACATGCAGGTGTTGTATTGTGTAGCCCGCAACCGCGACGGTCGTGCCAAAAGACTGCCAAACTAGGAATGAGGGCCTTTATTTCTCCTGTCTCCTTTTTCACAGTAGTTGCATCTTCCGGGATGGATGTGCACAGGCTTCAAAATACGTTTTTTCTTATGAGTTTAACGTAAGAAAATAATGCAATAAACTTAAACTACTTATTTGTGTTTAGAAAAATGTTCTGTTTAACTTATACTTTGCTGCTCTCAAGGTTAATACATTAACCATATTTTAAAATAAATAACATTATAAATCAGACAGAAGAATGAGGCTACTATTCTGAAACACAGTGGAAAATGTCATGAATTTCGTAGTCTTCACATTTTAAACCTATAACACACACACATATAGAAAGGAATGATTTAGAAGGCTAATTTATTTCAGGCATTTGTAGCAGCAGAGATAAGAAATAATTTAAGTACATCTTTAACTTTGTGTATGAAAAAGTGAATGATTCTAAAGCTGTCTTCTCTAGCACCATGTCTCCCACTGTCTCACATTCTGACAGCTAGGGCAACATTTTAGTTTTTAATTAGAACACAGATATTCACCGACAGTTATTATGGGAAAAAGGTATGTTGCTGTCTGGATTGATACTGTAATGAGGCTTGTCTTATGTACCATCTATGAATCTTAAGGGTAGATACTGACAAACTAAGAGCCAATACGAATATACTTTTTTGTGCACAGCTCACTGATTTTGAATTGGACAACAGAATAGGATAGAAATCCACATATAATGGCCTTGGGAAAATAGGGACTGCCTATCTTCAGGAAGTTCCTCTGACTTTATAATGTATGTGTTAGGACTCGCACTCATGCACGCTTCTTGCTGCACCCTCAGAAAATAAATCAGCATTTATGAAGAACAATTAAACATGTCATGAATGTGTTTACAGCACAGCACTTACCTGTAACTTGTGAAGATCACTACATTGCATGTTTGTTTATATTGATAAAAGCAAGTGTTGTTTTATTTGTGAACTGTGTGCCAAGTGGTTTATGGAGACATCAAATTCCTTCATATGAATCATCAGAGGTGTTTGATGACTCATCACCAGCCTGTGTCTGATGATTCATCACCAGTCTAAAAATAGAACTGCCAAGGTGTTTCCTGTGCTTGGCTTTGAGTCTTCCTTCGCCCGCAGGTGTTCCTGGTTCAGCTGGACTTCCGTGATTTTTTCAGGAGTCGTCTTTTTCAGTGCAAGGCTTTATCGGAGCTTCCCTCTCTGGAGCAGACTACTTTCCCAGCGGCTGGAGAACTTATGAGCAGTATTTCATCTTCCTCAAATAATCGAAACATTCCAGGAGAAGTTGGTTTGTGAGTAATTCCCCTCTCGTCTCCCTGTTTTTAGCCTTCTTGAGGTTAGTGAACTTTTGGTGCATTATGAAAGACATTAGTCGATATTGAAAAACCCGTGATACAAGACTATTTTCCAAAGACAGGTTGAGAAGTATTTTTAAAAGCAGCATTGAAGTTAAGTGTTCTCTATATATCTATGCAAACTTAAACATTTATTCTGATTGCTTTGGAGCAAGTCTATTGTGTGAAAACAAATAACAAAAGACAAATTCATAAGTTTGATATTATAACGATTTTGTTGTGAGTTACAAAACCATGCTTAATAGTTGAGCAATCAAGGGCTAATAATTATTGTGACTTTGCTGAAAGACTAGGTGACTGCCCAATCGAATGATAATAATAATTGTTATTTTGAAACAATTATTTTAAGACTCTGTGATATTTGTAGTTCTTTTGTTTCTTATTTGTTTTTGGTCTTAGAATTCCTGTACCAAGCCCTGAGGCAACTTTCTTAGAACAACAGTGACGCTCCTTTGTGAACCAGAGCTTTGTTTCTCTTCCCTTCCCAAATCCCTGTTCCCTACCCCTTTCCTCCTGAGGCTATTCGCTCATTCCCTGTTCATTTCAGGTGCGAGAGAATAGTGTTTAGGGGTGAGGGTTTTATTCTCTTCGCTCCCGCTGAACCTGGAATTCAGGTGAGTGGACATGGGCTTGTCAGTATGCTATTGGATTTGCTTTAGTAGGAGCCCTACGTCCAGCCCCAAAATACTTGTCCACATTCAGAAATTGCAAAAGGGTGATATTGTACACTTTGCTGTATATCAAGGGATGATCTGAATTTTCAAGGACAATTAAACAATAATGCAACGTGTACAATATGACCCCCTATTTCATTTAACCTCAAATGCTCATACACGTCAAGTAAGGCCATCACTTTTAAATTAATCAGTCTTAGAAAATCATATTGTTTTTTAAGGGAAAAGTATTCATGTGCAAAAAGAAGTAAGCAATGCAACAAAAAAAGAATTAAAATTACATTTATTATAGAATATTAACAGATAATTAGAGAATATATTTTAAAATGATATAACAGTGCATATGTATGTTAGTTCATATACAATTGACCATCACCTTATGGTTTCAAACAACAAATTAAAAAATGTAACCCATCCACACTCGTATTTGCTCATACCTAATATGTATGAAAGGATACACAAGGAGTAAACACAAATCAGTGGGAAAGTATGGTGTTTCATTAAATCTTCACATCTAAAGAACAAAGTTGTGAGATTCTTGTAAAATGAGCCTACCTAATTACATCTTAGTACACTTGTACAATATAAGGCCCATGTGTTCAACATAGCACAGGTGTGAGAAATTGGGCTGTTGGTTGGAGGGGTGACCCTCTGTTCAAGCAATATCCACAATTCCTGTCAGGGTGAACCACAAAAGTATTAAATTAACCTGTGCTTACCCCTCTGGCAGCTTGGCACATGAAACAGTCTTAACTTAGAGTCAATGAGTAAAGTATATATGCAGCACACAAACAGTAATAAAGTGAAAACACACACATGAGAACTCTGCACCAACTTAGAAAAATAGTGTAAAATTGAATAAATTATTTAGCATCAAAACAGAAAAAATATAATCAGTAGAAGTGGAGCTATGACGTTTTAAATTTGAAGTAAAATCTAGTTACTAAAAGATTAAAGGGCCAAGCATGGACATTTACTCGTGCAACAATGAAAGAAAGTAAAAAATGATGGCCGACCACGATGGAATGTGTGGGTCAGATACAAAGATTGGATGAGCCCAGTCAGCGCTTACCTTCAGACTTAAAAGAAATTTAATTGGGATGTACAAAGCCCAAACTGCGATTCGGTAACTTGTTACAGAATCGCAGTTTGGGTTTTGAGATTCAGTATTAGGAAGGGTCGTGTCAAGGGCGTCCCTTCCTAATAGCGAATCTAAAGGTATGTATGATTGTTTTGTGACCGCAAATGCGGACGCAAAACAATTGCAGTTAGCACCAATTTCAAATTGGGACCCCTTCCCTTTTGTGGATGCAAGCGAAAACATTTTTTCATAGCAGGCAGTGGTCCCATTGTTTTCGAATTGCATTCTGTTTCCCTTAAAGGAAAACGGTCTGCATTTAAAAAAAAATACTGCTTTATTTAAAAGCAGTCACAGACATGGTGGTCTGCTGACACAATGTGACAAATTGTGACCTAGCTCATGCATATTCATGAGGTAGGTCATTTGCAACCCCATTGCGAATCGTAGGCAGTGTCATTCACACTGTTGTACATCTGGTTTTGCGACTTGCAAATTGCGATTCTCTAAGACACACAGTTTGCAAGTTGCAGAACCGGATCTTCGTACATGTGGCCATTAGTTACTTTTTGAGAAGTTCAAAAATTTCCAGCAGGATGAAGCAGGAGGCTGTAGCTGATGAGAGTTCCACAAGGCCAGGTACTACTTTGGAGACGGACTGCTGAACAGGATTTGCTGCTCTGGAGAAGAATGTAATAGGAACTTCCCCAAGTCAGACTGAGTGGCGATGCACCTAGGGTGGTCAGACAAGCAGGTTGGTTCAGATCTTCCCTCAGTTCTCAGAGAACTTTTTGCCAACAATTTGGGTTTTTGACACTCTGGACACCTTTAGCACTAGCACCACCACCACCAAGGGTCCAGGACTCAGAGGGTACTACTTTTGGGGTTAGGACTCACTCAGGATGGGTCCAGCTGAAGGTTTAGGATGGGGGAGAGTCTCTTCTGTCCCTGAGGCTCTGAACAGGAGGCCAGCAAACTAGCCCTTTGAGTCACCCCGGCAGTCCTGGGCAAAAGTGATAAAATAAGGCTTGAGAAGCAGGGCAAGCATCTCAGGGTTCAAAGCAGTCTCCAGGCAGCAAAACAGTCCTTCCAGGGGCAGCAAAGCAGCAGGCCACAGGAGCAGGCAGTCCTCTGAGAGTGCTTTCGCGGGCCCAGAAAGTGAACTAAATGGTGGGACTTGAGCCCCTTTTTTTCTTAAATGGTGCTTTCTTTGAAGTAGACGTTTCTAGAAAATTGACGTGCTTGAAGTTTCCTGACTCCCTTGCCCTGGCTCCAAGCTGGCTGCATGAGCAATGCAGTGGTGAAAAGATCTTTGTTTGAAGGCACAGCTTATTCAGTTTCAAGTGGGATTGTGCCCAGCTGCACCCCCCCCCCATCCTGCCAGTGAATGACCCATCCAGGCACACCTAATCCCTCAATTGTGTGGCTGCCTGGGAGAAATAAAAAAGGTCCACCCTAGCACTTATCAAATGTAATAAGGCAACCCAGTGTTATCCTATGGGAAAGGTAGGATTCATAGTAGTGAAAAATGGATTTACGAGTGTTTCACTACCAAGACATGTAAAAATTAAAAATACATCTCCAACCTCTTACTTACAAGTCATCCCATACTATGGGCTTCCTAGGACATGATGAGTGACAGACATGCAATAAAAGGGAGGGGGGGGGGATAAGGCTTGGCAAGGATGTTATATTACCAAGTAAAATTGGAAGTTTAAAACTGCATTTAGGATACAATGGCAGCCCTGGCACATGTTTTAAGGGGCTACGTAAGTGGGTGGCATAATCAGTGATGCAGGCCCACTGATAGCATTTAATTTACAGGCCCTGGGTATATAGTGTACCACTCTACAAGGGACTTAGAAGTAAATTAAATACACCAACCAGGCGTAAGCCAATATAAAATGTTTAGGGAGGGAGTTCAAGCACTTTAGCACTGGTTAGCAGTGGCAAAGTGCACAGAGCCCTAAAGCCAACGAACCTGAATTCAGCAAAAATAGGAGCGGTAAAGGCAAAAGGTTTGGGGGTGACACTACAGAGTGGGCCACGTCTAGTAACAGGTATTGCATATTGTTGGTTTTCATTTCACCATACTTAAAAGGGTAATCACCATCAGGACACAAATACACTATCCTACACAAGAACCCATTAAGATACTTCATTTTATGTGCTGACATACATTCAGCATGGCCCAGATGTGCTTTTAGCCTGCTACTAGAGTACCAGCAGTGCTTGATTCCATGTGCACGTATGCATGCACACACACTCAAACACATGCTGTCACACACCCACACATAAACACACACACACATCCTATCCATTTATCTACCTGTAGGGCAAGAATCATACCTCCTGGCTGTGGAGTAAAGACAAAAATAGTTCTGTGGGACTCTTTTTAGTTCGGGTCAATATGTCTCTAACTCCTTATACTGATCTTCAATCAACATTTATGTTCCAGCAATAGGTATAGTTTAACATGCACAGTAATTCAAAGGTGTGCAGACTGTGCAGTGTTCAAGTGTGTGATATTGTGCAGTATTTACAATGATGGCTATATACAAGCTGGGTGTCTATTTCAGTTTATAGATGATAGATTTTTGTATGGGCAAAAGAGCTGGGTCATGTGTTATAGTATACTGGCTTTGAAGTGACATTTAAGCAATTTTGTATGACCCTCGGGCCTCACTAAGAGCTTCATGGACAACCAGAGACGTTGACACTTTCACAAAACAGAGGGGAGGAGCTAATCTATTTATAAGT
Source organism: Pleurodeles waltl (assembly GCF_031143425.1). Taxonomy (NCBI): domain Eukaryota; kingdom Metazoa; phylum Chordata; class Amphibia; order Caudata; family Salamandridae; genus Pleurodeles; species Pleurodeles waltl. Next base: position 228,822,598 of record NC_090449.1, read on the forward strand.
GGAATCTCCAGGTCTAACTCTAGGAAGGACTTAATCTTCTTTTTTGGTAGAGGCCATGCCTTGGCAAAATGCATAACATAATGGCATATGGTCCATTAGTCTCAATCCCATAAAGAATGGAAACTGTTCTAATACTACAATTTTTAAACATGTATTCCAATGTTCTCTACAAAGGGCTCCATAAAAGGCAAATAAGCAAAGGAACAAACAGAAATGTTTTCAAAGGCAAACTTCAAACCTATTATACTCATAAAGGATTTATATACCGTCCATTTGAACGACTTTCACTGTTTCCTAATCAACTTCAATATCCTGTGTATGAGGTGCAATTGCAAAATGTAATTGTTGATTATTAAAAGCGATGGTGTGCTGCACACTGCTCAGCAGCTAATCGTAGGCTGAGGAAGGCATTCACTGCTACGCCCCCAGGTCTGGATGGACGTTCGAGAGGCCCGTTTGGCCTATAAATGTGCTCTGAAATGTAGAAAGGAGGATTTTCGAAAGTGGGACTGGGAGCACTTGGAGGTTGCCGCTATGGGGAAAAATAGCAAGATCTTTAGGGACACCATCAAAAACATTAGAGATAGAAATGCCCCTGAAAGTCCACTTTTGCAATGTAATGTCTTGGGATCTGACTGGTTCTTACTTATTTGCACCATATATTATATAGAGGAGGATGCTGGTATAGTCAGTTTCCTGGAATTTAGATTACGGATCTCTCCTCCCTTTTGTGTTCTCTTATCCGAAGCTGAATTGGCAATACACCAGAGTTTAGGTGGGAAAGCCTCAGTACCCGACAGGGTCCCAGTGATCCTTATAAAATGTAAAGTCGACTTGTGGGGCCCATTGATTACTAATATGTTTAATCAGTCCCTGAATGTAAAGATTTCCTGATCATGGGCCTTGCCTACCATTGTACCAATATTCCAGAAGGGAGACTGAGCCTCACACAAATGTTATAGACCGATTTATCTAATCCATAGCATAGTAAAAATCATAGGCAGGGTGATATTTAACCGCCTTTCTCCATTCCAGTTTGTATTTCGGTCAGGACTGGGTACAGTAGAGCAATGCCTACATTTGAGTCTGATACTCAACAAATACAGGTTTGGGGAGCACGACCCACTGTACCTGGCCTTTATGGACCTCTCCCCAGCTTTCGATCATGCAAATTGAACTAAACTGTTGATGATACTATTGGACCTGAGGGTGGAACTACCTGTAGTTAACTTTCTGCAGTTGCTGCATGTAGATCTCACAGTCAAAGTGTGTTTGAAGGCCCACGGAGATATGACAACAGAATTTCCTCTTAAACGAGGTGTCTATCAGGGTTCCATTATGGCACTGTTCCTTTTCACCATCTACATAAATAAATTATGTTCTGAATTGATCTTGACTCCCCTGGATACCCCTAAGATTGCCCACACTCAGGTGCCGGCATTGCTATATGCTGACGACATAGTTTTACTCATGCATACACCCAGTGAGTTACGGTTGCTTGTTGACTGCTTCGTCTCTTTTATGAGTGGTTTGGACTTAACTACTAATTTCAGGAAGTCTCACATAATGGCGTGTGGGCCGAATAAAAGTAACATCTCCAGGCTCATACTAAAGGGTCAGTCCTTGAGTAGTGTGAATGGCTTTCGTTATTTAAGTGTATTTATAACTCTAAGGGCTCCTGGCAGTCTCAGTTGAATCAAGCACAGCTTTAACTTAATAGTGCGTCTGGAGCACTGTTTAATCTTCCTCGAGAAGGGGGAAAGTAACAACTCCCCCCTTCTTAAATATTTATAATGCACAGTGTGGCCATGATTTGGGGTTATTGTAATACATTTGCCCTTTAAACTGAAGAAGATCGTATTTGTGGAGGACCTTGCAGATACCTCTGTCCAGTTCAGTTCAATGACAAACTGAAAGTAAAGTATAACTTCCTTCAATACTGTACTGCTAGAAGGATGAATTCCGATGTATGCAAAGCATTAGTTTTACATTTTTATATATCACTTGGAACTTCTGAACCCACACTATATTTATCTGTACCCCTTATGAACTGGGAGAGGTCTCTTTTGTTTAGTTTCAGAGCAGGCACAGTTTGGGGGCTCCTGTGCTTCTGGGGCGCTAGTAGTCCTTTTCGAGGCCTAATCGCACTTTGGCCATACGATGACCATGGGGAGCAGTCATGGTTACATTTCATGTTGTTCTGTACATTTTTTAATCTCCAGTTCAGATATTTCCTCAAACCATTCTTAAACAAGCTGGACCACCACAAATGTAGAGAAGCACTATTCAACTTACAATTTTTAAACAGCCATGGAATATGCCAGAGAGTAAGCTCCTTCCTCTGGGCCACTGTGAAACACAGAAAGTCAATAGAGGGGTAGCTTGGGATATGGCCACTTTTATGCTGTCTATATACAGAATTTGATAAAGGTATTTGCTGGTGCTTTTATGAAATGCCGGGTCTATTAGCCAATTTGTATGATTGTTTTATGTTAATATTTGCATAGTTAATACGTGCGTTTGTCCAGAGCTGTTGCGGCTTCCTTGTATATATGGTTGTGATGATTAATGCTGCTATAATGTGTAATTATGAATTATAGCTGACTCAGTTACAAGTTTTATCGTGAAATTGTTTGTTTTAAACTGTGTCGAATTCTCTTTTATGGTCATCATTTGCCCGAATAAAGATTTTATGAGGGATATGGTGGATGGTAATTGTTGACCATTAAAATTAATTACAATACAAACGACTCATATGGATAGTTTTTGCGTATTACATTTCAGCAGAAGAATTTAAAACACATAAAAGATTTCACCAACTTCAAAGTCAATTGGGTCATGGTATACACTGAAAGTTTCACTGTTATCACTCCTCTCAGATTTAAAATAGGTTTCAAATAAAATGTCCTTTTATGCCTAACCGCTAGACGTATAAAAAAATATTTGTGCTCGAATGTTTTCTTATTTTTGACAAACAGACAATAATAATACAGCTTGTGTATGAGAAAGCTTCCATAGACATAGTCATCTCTGCATCCCAATAAAAAAATTAACTCCTAGCTGCTCATTCCCGACCCCTCTTGTGTCTGCTCCTGCTTGATCTGTTCCACCCCTATCTCTCTCCCATATATCTCTTCCCTCACTCCTCCCACTAGCACCACCCTCTTGTCCCTCCTTCTTCTTTACCACGTCTGTCCATCTTCATTTCTCATGTCTGTCACTCCCTCTGTTTCCTTCCCATTCCTCTTCCTCTAACACCTGCATGACACTCCTCATTTTGTTGTCCACACAGCTCTCTTTCTTCTTCCCAAACCTTTCTCTTTCCCATGCATCTTCGCTTCACTTCCCACTCCCACTGCCACTTCTCGTTTCTCTCTTTGTCTTTTCCTTGTCTGTGCCTCCTTGCTCCTCCTGACCGCCCTTCCCTCCTCGCAGCGTCTCATTAATGCTACTGAGACCAGCTTTTTTTTTTTTTTTAAGTGTATGTCAAGGGAGCCTGTATTAATTAAGACTCCCTTTCCATCCCATTTTCCTTTTTACAGAAATGAAAGGAGGTGGTTTTTGAAAACCCCCTTGCCTTCATTACAGTCCTCTTTTTGTTTGGTTCCTGTGGAAAATGAAGTTTGGGTTACAAGTGACCCTTCATCATAGTCCTTCATTTCTTTCTATGTCATAGAATGGATAGAAGAAGTACAGTGAATACCCATTTGCTTTTAGACCGCCATTTCACATAATTACACAAACACCAATTTAATGAACGTGAGGGAGCCTTTATTATAGGGTGGCTTACATTTCTACCATCTGACTGGTATGAATGTGCCTAGACTGGGTTTCTACAGGTTAGCACATTAAACCTAGGCCTATTGGCATTGCCAAGCATTGTCATAATAGTGATCATTTTAAAAGCATAGACAGTGATGTAGTAATAGTGGCTTCTTTCTTACATATGCTTGAATACCTGGAGCATGCTTGCTTGAAATACAAATCTCCACTTACAGCCATGGCGGAGTCTGTGCAGGAAAGGGCCCCAATATTTCCACCTCATCTTCACTTGACTGGCAACAACTACATTCATAACACTTCTGACAGCAGTTTCTACAAGTCCATCTGCACAGTAAAATGTCCGATATCTTAGAAAGAAGACCCTGAATTACAGGAGAGAGAAGAAATCTGCATTATAAACATAAAAATGTGAAGTCATACATAGCAACAAAATGTGGTTTAATGATGACATATTGGAAAATAAATATTTGCCTATGATTGTCAAACACTTTAAAATGTTGAATCGATTCACAGAGAAAAACCACAAAATTAACCCTGTGGACATATTGCTCTGCATGGCTGTGAATCTAGGAGTTTTGAGAATTTAGGAGCACACCCAGTAGTAAACTTGGACAGCTGGCCCAGATGCAGTTTCCAGACACATTACTGGGAATATTGTGACATTCTCTATTTTCATGTGTGTAAGTATACTTAGGGTTTAAATACAACTGTGCTTCTTTTTTCCTTTCTCCGCGGGTGAAACCTCTTCCTGGTACCCCAAAATAGTTTTGCGTGTTTTGTTTCCCATCCAACCGTAGAAATAGAGTTACTCTATGTCTATGTTGGAGAAAGTCTCCAACCATTTTCAAGATGGGAAAGGGCCAGAGAGAACGTTGTGACTGCCCTTAAACTCACACGTCTGCTAGTGTTCACGAACTCTGAAGGATGTCATGCAATCTATCTTGTGAAGATAGGATTACCACATCCCTCCAGATCATTATGGACACAGCAGTTCTAGCTGTACATGTCATGATCTAATGTATTCCAAGTGTTGTAGTCTTGTTTTGCTTTATGTGAACGAATTTGATTAACACACAAGAAACTGATTTGTAGGAGAAAAATTCAGGACTAGAGACAGTGTCCAAATGGACCTGGAGGGAGGTGGTCACTGTGAGTAAACCACATAATTGATGGATCTAGTGGTCCAATATAGTAACTGTTCCCATAATGCATCTCAGAATGAATCAGACTATTTTCCACAATACGGGGCACATGCAGCTGAATGAACGGTGATATCCTGTGGAGAATCATGATGTGGTAGAGGAAAGTGGATAAAAAGTTACACTTTTTTCTCTAGGGATAATATGTCATCACTAATGTGCTCCTGAGGGCTAACACCCTTAGAGGATACGGGAGATGACCCACTGCGAAGTGGAGCATAAATTCAATTGATTGACTAGAGTGAACAAAGTCTACAAATTACACATTCCACTGATGAACGGAATAGACACTGAAGGTGCTAACCATGTTGCCTTGCACACATTAAACATTTGAAAAAGCATTCGTAAGTTCAATTGCACTTATTCGCATGCAGACACACCAGTTAACAAATTTACTGGAAAATGGTATGGCATAAAAGGCTCTTAAAAAGGGTGTGCATGTGAAATGAGTGTTGTGTGTTACGCCTTACAACATAAAGCCATAAAGTACACTTTCGGTTGTTTGGTGATACAAAGCATGCTTTTACCACGCATGTCTTTTCCATGCAACTTTTACTAAGCATTGTAAGTACAAATAATGTAAGTTAAAGCTCTCTCTCTCTCTCTATATATATATAAATATATATATATATATATATATATATATATATATATATATATATATATATATATATATATATATATATAAGTATATATATATATATATATAATGAATAATAATAATACCTATACAGATTTTAATTTACTCCTTAACCACTCTTTACCACTAATCACCCAAAACGTAAACTTACTCTTACCAACCTTTATCATTACCGACCACTAACCCTTAAATTTACCCTTACTGCCCTTTGCCACATCTGTTCTGTTGACAGAGGTCCTGTTCTGGCAAGAAAGGAACTTTATTGAATAAGCTCTATCTTGCCAAGAAGGAAAGAGGCTCTTTCCTTCAGTACCTGACCTTGGATTTAGGATCTGCTCTGCCAACAGGCCCTGGGGTGTGGGGCTTTCCTGTGGTGTGTGGTGCCTTCTCACATGGATGTGCTGTCAGTATGGGTGCTACCAGAAGGGTGACTCGAGGAGTGGACTGGGGATGATGATTATTAATTTAGGCTCTGATTGCTATGCTAGATACTTCCTAATGTTTGTAACCTGGCATGGAAGACATCAACATCCATGTACAGCTCTGTTAATACCCTTCACCAATGGAATTGGGATGCTGCCCCTTTGCTGAGCACTTGGAGCAAGTTGCTGTAGGAGCCTTCCAAGCGAGGGGAACTTGCATAATCTATCTGAAGGAGAGTTTTTTAAACCACAATGTTTCTGGCTTTAAAATGCGGGACCACTGATGCTTCTTTTTTTTAAGGAAATTTATTATTTCTGGTTTCTATTTAATTTGCACAGTGTTTTTAATCAGTGTTTTCCTTATATTTTCTGTAGCCGTAGACTGTCTTCTGCATTTATAGCGATTCATAGTTTAAAGAAAGAGAATCTTGTTACAAGTGATGCCAAATATTTAAAAACAAACCCTCTTCCAGAGTCTTACTGTGAACAGACTTAAGTTGATGGAGACTGGGCCAGTGCTTTAAATTGGCCGGCACGCACAGGCTTTGAGTACTGGCACTTCTGATTTTTTTTTCCATGGTGAGTGTTGGAACTTCTCCAGGACTGAGAAGAGTACCGGTACTCACCAGGGCAAGTCGGGTTTGAGGTGAAATGGTCATGTCAGCATGCACGGTGTCTCTACGATAGTGCAGGCTTTCATAGTGGCCATTTTCCCGTGAGAAGCCACTGCATTAAACGCGGCTGATGACGATATCCTAGATGCTGCAGTGTGGAAGGAAGGGAATCCCTTCAAAGGGAGCGGCTTCCAATGACTGTTCCCTTCCTTCTTTGTCACTGCAGCTGTGAGCACACAAAGAGGATCATGCATATACAGTCAAACCCAGCGAGGGGATTAGAAGAGAGTCGTCTTTACCCCCTGCAATCCTGCAGCAAGCCTGATCTAGGAGGCATTGGGGGGGGTCAGACCCTTGCCACAACTCCAGGCGCTGACCTTGGGGCGCCATGTTTTTAAATACATTATGGAGTTCTAAGCACCTGCGGGGGAATTCCTTGCCCCCGAAAATCTTCAGGGGTCAATACAAATGTCGAGACAACTCTGGTGATTAATGGGCCTGCTGGAGAGAGATCGAAGTTTTATCTATAAAAGTTTTGACTCATCATAAAGTAGAGCAAAGGGTTCATATGCTGCTGCAAAGAAAAGTGTATCAGGCAGATTACAAAAGTGAATATAATTTAGATAGTTTAGTGGGTTACTGCGTTGGTCAGAGAGGCCATGCCAGTAGAAAAGCAACCAGGTGGCAACCCTAATTTATACAGCCTTGAACCTTCGAGTGTACACAAGGATTCCGTCAAATCTCGTATAACCAGGGCTTCAAGGGGCTTGAAATGGATGCAATAGAGGACCCTATATTTATGTCCACTGGAGGAGGTCGCCACTCCATAGGATGACCAGCCTTTGCCCAAATTGTAGGTGAGGAGGGGGGCATAAAGAGAAAAGGGGTAAAATGAGAGACATAGGGAAGAGAACAAAAAGACTTATAGAAGGGTCAGCAGATAAAAGGCAGAATAGTGAAATGAGAAAAAGGTGCACATCTTCCCAGTGTGATGAAAGCAGGCGCTTTTAGACTTGATAAAGGAAGTGTGAGATTCTCATTGTGCCTCCCAGTGGGTCAAAAATGTGTTCAGACAACATGCACATCCAATCCTTGACCTCTCAGCGGATTGTACAGAGCAATAGTTCCTTATGTGACAGTTTTAATTATGATTCTGTAGGTAAGTGCAATATTGATAACAGCAAAAGACAATGTTGCGTTTAAGGGTGAGAAGAGAGAATGAACGTGCACATGTGTATGCGTGTGAGAGGGTAGGGTGAAGAGGAGTTGAAGCAAGACTGTCACAAAGATGGCGATAATGTGAGAGTTAAAAGAATGCCACTAAAATAGAGATAATCTGAAAGATGAAGGATATCAGAGAGGAGAAAAATTATGCAAATGTCTCACAGTAAAATGGTGTATAGCAAAGAATGGGATTAAAGGACAAACTTCAAAAACCACTACTCCATCCAGATTTTGAAACGTCTAGTTCACAAAGTCATATTTTCAGAATTGAAACATTTTTAATTGATCTAGATTTCATCAAATGTCCGTCCCTAGCTCCGCCACCTAAACATGCCCACTGGCCCAGTCCCCACACCAGCAGGCTAATTTGGTGAGTACCTGCACTTTTTTCCTCCCATTTAAAGCACTGGACTAGGCTAAGCAAATGTCAAAATTGTTTGGGGCGCATTTTGCAGGCCGAGTAAAAAAAGCATTTGCCAATGTGTTTGCTACTGCCAGGAATAGGACACAATTGCTGTGCACTAATACTGCACTATCACACAGTATTTATTTCATGAATTTGGCAGCTGCGCACGGGGTGGTTAGAACAGACACTTATTCAAATGGCAGGATCGTGAAAGAAGTCATTTATCTCTATATGTCTGCTTACTCTTAGTAATTACATACTAACATTTTGCTTAATGCGTGTTCTATTTTCCTGCCTTAAAATCCAAGTGCTGACAGAAAGTGTCTCTTTCCACCCGGAACTGTCAGAAGGAAGGGTATGGAAATGCCCTCTTTGAATGGTCCACTTGAAACACCATTGCCTGAAAAGTGCTCCATCTGTCTAGGTTGATATCTTTAACAAAAAGATTCGTAGCCCATCTGTTATCATTGTTACTGGAATTATGCGGCAGGGGTAGATCAAAATATAAAGGTGGTTGACTAAACTATGCGTCAAGAAAAGGATAATTATGCGACCTAATGTGGCATATTTTGTGATTGTATGGCTTATAATTGAGTAATTTCTTCACAGGTTAACATTGTCTGGACAATGGCGTGACTTCATTAGTGTTAGTGTCACATCCTTATACAGCAATAAGAACCTGTAAGATCACCAATCAACCTTTACTTAGGGCTGTCAACTGCACAGCAATAAAGGCTACCTGATTTTAGTACCCTTTCAGCCATTTGAGCCAGAAGCAATTTTTTGTTAAAATCAACAGATGATAAAGCAAATTATGGGTTATGTGGCAAACTGGGCTAACCCATAAATATGCGAAAAATGCGGCAGTATCATATCAGTGGCCTTGTCTATTATATATGTTTTTGCAAAATGTCTTCGCTGTAAAAATCTTTCTAATATATATTATTTAGATTATCTCCTTTTGTTGTTTGATATCCAAATGCCTCCAGTGATTTTGGAGACTGCAATGTTATATGATAAGATAATGCCGATAGATGGGCTGCAAAAAGATTAACCTTGGCTATTGTGAACTCCGTGCAAAATAGAGCTCATCTTCCCTAGTACACATCAGCGCACAAGCAAAACGAGGGGCCCCAGCTATGTGAGTTTGACACACTAGAATGCGTGGCAAAAATTCTGTTGAACTTGTGAAATATTGAATGCAGCACTGCATAAGCAATGGATTTCCATTTAATTGTATTTTATTGCTATAGTGCTCAGATCCAACAGCTAAACAAAGACTAATTAGAAAAGCGTCACAGACAGTATATTACAGCACGGTTGTGATAAAGTTGCACTGCAGGGTGAGTCGACTATGTGACAGGGAAGATTATAGGCCGTTGGGAATGCCTCATGGTCGAGATCAGAGTTTGAAGAGGTCCAAAGACGTGTAAGGATGGAAAGGAGTGCTCGAAAGAGGAATCGAGTCCCTCTGCTGAGAAGAATGAAGATCACAAGGAGGAGAACGAAGACCAATCAATATGGGGAGGCGGAGCCTAGAGAGTGAAAAGAGCTAGCGAGGCACAGATCAGAAGTAAAATATGGGCCAAGTAGTGACTTTTAAGCATGGCACATGAGAAATAGATTTGGAGAGGAAAAGATACAGGCACTGGCAAAGCCAATAGGTCTCAGATTTGAGACCTATTGGTTTTCCAAAAGCCTTTTGGAAATGCTGTGCTGCATTGGGAAAAAAACACTTTGTGCAGCATGGCCTAAAGGGAAAAAAGGGAAAAAAGACACAATGGATTGGTCAACAGTGAACGCCTCATTGTATAGATAAATGCATATGTAGTGATGTATGCGCATGTATCCATCATCACACATGCGTGCTCCTATGAAATAGCAAGGCTGCCATTCTTTTTTCCAACCAGAGAAGGATCAGTAAATTACAAAAAATTAAAACAAAGTAGTGTGAAAGTGCTTCTTTTTAGAAGACCACACGGGTTGGGGGCAACAGAGGAGGGGTTGTGGGAGACGGTAAGGGGTTAAAGTAAAAATAAAGGCAAAAGGCGGAGTAAGCTAAAAGCAGCACATGAGGAAGAGATCAACACAAGGGCGAGAGAAGAAGCCCAAAAGGGATAGCGAACATGGAGTGATCTGTGCCATAGAGGGAGAACTTTAGTTGTCAGTAAAGAGGTCTAGTCTTATGAAAGGACTTAAACATGACCCTCTTAGTCATTTCAGCTAGTGCCGGGCATCCAAAGTGGCAGAAGTAGGCGAGTAACGAGGCCCTTGTGATACAAATCTGGCTGCTGCATTTTCAATTCGTTTTAACTGATTCAAACCATATGCAGGGTCCACCACGAATAGAGAGTTACAAAAGTCGAGCTGACTTTGAATGGTTGACCATGTTGTCACCTGCCATGCTGAGTCAGGCAGCAGCGGCAACATGTTCCTCAAAACACGAAGCAAGGCAAAACAGGTAGCTGACATCTTTTAGCAGTGCTGATTAAAGAGAGTTTCACATCCAAGTGGAATCCTAGATTCTGAACGGACTCAGTCAAGCAAGGGCCAGGATCACCTATTGCCGGCCAAAAGTCCAAGAGTAAGGCTTGGACCAGGCTCCTGTTAATACAGCGCTGCACTTCTCTCTTTTCTTTATTACATTTCAATGAATTAAGCATCGGACAACCAAAATGTCTCTCATGCATTGGTAAAACACTTCAAAAGAATAAGACATAGAGAAGGCAATAGAAATAACCAATTGAGTATAGACTGCATAGTTCACAATTTTCACTCCATGTGATCTGATATCTTGGACAAGGGACAAATTACAGATTTAAAAAGGTGGCGCTTAGGGCAGAACCTTATGATATGCTCTGTTTCAATGTCTTAAACTGAGGCTTATAAAGCAGAATATGTACCGCCTGATGTCTGCCCTCCAAATAAGATCTACACCATTGCAAGGCAGACCCTCCAATGTCTATCTCAGCCGTTGAGAGAGTAGGATGAGTTGTGTAGTGTTGTGGCCGGAACTGGCCAGCACCACTAGAATGGAAGCGGAAGGGGTGGGTGAGAGAAACTCCCCTCACCGGAGGTGCGAGATGGGTCGCACCGGGATGACGGAGAGAAGGGGTTATATAGGAGTGAGAAGGTGGGAAGATTGTAGAGTAGGACTAGGGAGTTAAAATAAAGAGTTGTTACCAGAACACTGCCTCCGAGTGTTTATTGCAGATCGCGCGCCTGCCACGGCGCAACATCACATTGGCGACGAGAGTGGGCCTACCATACCTGGTAGTGGCACCACCCACCGCACACCCAGCAACAGACCAGGATCCGTTGGGCACACGCCTTGACGCGAGCAAAGCAGAGAAGTCTGACCAGCTTTCCTTCCGAGCCGTCACGGACTGGTTGACCAACGCCACACCGAATACCTGTCTCAAGGCGGTCCCACCGGTTCTGATCTCAGAAGCCGCCAGGGGTGTGCCAGCAGCCGCCCGCGCCGACAACCGGCACCGCCGCCAGACACACACAGCGGCTGCACCAGAAAGGGCTGTGCCGCACCAGGAGAGCAGTGCGCGCGCAAGGAAATGCCCGTGCAGCCCCTCAGCTGCTGCCCGACTGACGTCGCGGCTCCGACAGCCTGCTACAGCCGGCGCCAAACACGCAGTAGCACTTTCACCAGAGGAGCGCCCCGAACGTGCTCATGCGGCAGCGTGCAAGCCCAAGTCCTGCACTCCACTGAAAGCAAGCCCCAGCACCCAGAACCGGCAAGGAAAAAAAAAAAAGAAAAGAGAGAATAAAGTGTGAAAATAATGACTGCATTAAGCGTTTTGTCCCCCCCGTGGCCAGAAGACCTCGTACAGGCCATCTAAAGGAACTACCAATGCACAAGCCGTACCTTTGCAAGTCTCTTTCCCCCCTGCTTCTCAAACAACGCAAGCAAGGTAAAGAGGACACGATAAACAAAAAAAAAGTGCATGTAAGGAAATAAACAAGTACGAGAACAATAAATTAAATACTTACCGTACTTTCAAGCGCACACTCGCCACCTCCTCACAACCGTTTGCCCCCCCCCCTTTTGCAATGGCTGGCATACCACCACTGGAACCTTTCACCATAACAGGTGCACCCCCCACCCAAGCTGCGAGGTGGAAAGTCTGGGTGGAACGCCTCAAAACATACTTTGAAGCCCTAGATGTCAAACCAGAGAGATGCAGGCCCCTCCTTCTCCACATTGGTGGAGCAGACATCCATAAAGTGTTTAAGTCCATAACAGAAGCGCAGCCACGGACCTACAAAACTCTAAAAGGGGCAATTACTGCGCATTTTGAGCCATATGCAAACCCGGACTACGAGAGGTTCCTACTACGCCAAGCCTGCCAAATAACTGATGAGTCCGTCGACGTCTTTTATGCCAGGCTAAAGAGTTAGCCAGCACCTGCACACTGCCCGATGAGGAGGATGAAATCAGGGCACAATTTATCCAAGGGTGCTCGTCATCAAAACTCCGAGAGCGCATACTACAACAACCAAACATGCCAATGAAAGACATTCTCACACTCGGACGATCTCAAGAGCTATCAAGGGCACGAGCGGCCCACATGGAACAAGCACCAACATCCCAAGGAAAAGCAGAAGCAGCCAATGCAGTGATAGCAAATGCACTGCGACAAAAAGGAGACAACTACAAAGGAAAGCAAAGAAGCAGATCATGCAAGTGGTGCCGCGGCCCAGCACCACATCCGACCACCTGCCCTGCGTGGGGAAAAATTTGCAGCGCATGTGGGAATACAACCATTTTGCAAAGGTCTGCAGATCCACACCAAAACCAACGGCCAACACCGCAAGGAAAACCATCAAAATGGTTGAAGCCACGTGAGATCCAGACTCAGACAGTGACATGGACAATGACCAACACACAGTCAACGTAATACACGCCGTTAGGGGACAACGCCTACCCACATGTCAAGTTAAGGTCCAAGGCTCTCCAATCCCAGCACTGGTGGACACGGGTGCGTCCATAAACCTAATGGCCATGGACATATACAACAAACTACCCAAACCACTGCCGGCACTCCGACCCACAAACATACAGGTTTTTGCGTTTGGGAACAGCCGACCCCTATAGATAGCAGGGTAATTCACGACAGAAATCTCCCATGATACCACTGGAATAGCCACGAAAGGGTACGTCTCCAAAGATGGTGCAGGATTCCTACTTGGCTGCCAAAAGGCCCAAGACCTCGACCTGGTACACTTTGCATTTAGCGTACATGTGAATACACTCAATGACCTAACGCAGGAATTCAGGACACTGTTTGAAGGTATCGGCTGCCTAAAAGGGCCCCCACTACGCCTCCACATCGACGAATCAGTCACCCCCACGGCACTTAGACATCGCCGGGTAGCATTCCACCTGCGCCCCAAAGTTGAACGCGAACTCAAACTCCTGGGACAGGCAGGAATCATTGAGAAAGTCTCAGGCCCAATACCGTGGGTATCCCCCATCGTGGTCGCAAGGAAGCCCAAACAACCTGAGGCTGTCAGGGTCTGCATCGACATGCGCATGCCGAACTTGGCAGTCAAAAGGGAGAGACATCTGACCCCAACAATAGATGATATTCTCAGTGAGCTAACAGGATCATATTGGTTCTCAAAAATGGACCTCCAATCAGGTTACCACCAGATCATGATGCACCCCGATTCACGGCCCATAACCACTTTTTCCGCCCACAATGGTCTGTGGAGATACAAGAGACTCAATTTCGGCATCTCTAGCGCGGCCGACGTCTTCCAACACGTCATCAAAGAAGTCCTACAAGGACTCCCGGGAGTCCTCAACGTAAGCAATGACATCCTGGTCCATGCCCCCACTGTCAAAACGCACCTGAAGAGTTTGCGAGCCTTGTTTGCCAGACTACAGAAAAGTGGACTAACGCTCCACCAGGATAAATGTGAGTTCTTGAAGCAAGAAATCTGCTTTTTCGGGTATTGATTCTCAAAAAACAGAGTCGGACCGGATCCCCTGAAAGTTAAAGACATCCAGGAAGCCCCAGCACCCACATCAGTGTCAGGAGTCCGGAGTTTCCTGGGCATGGTAACGTTCTGCGGCCGGTTCATGAGAAACGTCGCAGACATCACGGGCCCCTACGACAGCTCACACAAGCAAACCACCAATGGGAATGGGGTAAGGAGCAAGAAGATGCCTTCCAAGCCACCAAAAAAGCACTTTCCGCTGACACCACATTGGCATTATTTGACCCCCAACGCCACTCACAGCTGGTAGTCGACGCCACCCCCACAGGCCTAGGAGCAGTGCTGGCACAGAAACAAGATTGCGGAGAATGGGTCCCCATCGCTTTTGCCAGCCGCACACTCACACCAACGAAGCAGCGGTATTCGCAGATCGAACGGGAAGCCATTGCCATCCATTGGGGGTGCCGCCATTTCCATCTCTATCTATATGGCAAGCCATTCTCGGTGGTGACCGACCACAAGCCCCTACTACCCCTTTTCAAAGGATCGTCCTCCAAACCACCTCTGAGGATTGAGAAATGGATCATACAGCTCCAAGGGTATGACTTCACACTTGAATATTAACCGGGCACAAAGAACCCGGCAGACTTCCTGTCCCGACACGATCGCCAAGCCACACCTCAAGAAGTGGAAGAAGCCCAGGAGACGGAAGAGTACGTGAGGCTGGTGATAGAACGCGCACAATTGCAAATTGCCATAGCAGCCACCCGGACTGGAGACTGGAGGCCCCTCCAACGCCCAGACTCTTTCCGTACACAAGAAGCCCAAGCCTGTTTACACGCACTATTCAACATATGCCAGGAGCTCTCAGTGAGCGAAGAAGGCTGCCTGCTGAGGGGGTTCCGCCTGGTGATTCCATCCAGCATGACGGCCAGAACTGTATCCCTTGCACACAGAGCACACCAAGGCATTGTCAAGACAAAGGCCCGCCTCAGGAACAAGGTGTGGTTCCCAGGTTTGGACAAGCTTGTGGAAGACACAGTTAAGAGGTGTCTCGTCTGCCAAGCCAGTGGCAACCCAGACCCCCTGACACCAGTTATCACGGAGCAAGGACCCTCAGTACCGTGGCAAAGAGTAAGTGCAGACTTTGAGAGCCTCCCCGACGGCTCACACATGATTATAGTAGTGGACGACTACTCGCGATATCCAGAAGTCGAGGTGGTGCACTCAACATCCGCACACACAGTCATCCCTAAGTTCGAAAAGCTGATGGCCACTCACGGGTTCTTCGGAGAGGTGCGTACAGACAATGGCGCTCCTTTCAACAGCCATGAGTGGGCGGACTTCCTAGCATCAACAAACACCAAACACCGGCGCATCACACCCCGGTGGCCACAAGCAAATGGAGAGGTGGAAAGGTTTGTTAAAACCCTGAACAAAGTCATCCGCATCGCCGTGGCAGAAGCGGAGAACCCCGAAAGAGTGATATACGCCTTCCTAAGAGAGTACAGGGTCACGCTTCACGCCACCACCGGAGCCACCCCCAGTCAACTCTGTTTCGGGAGAACAGTGACAGATGTTATCCCACATCACCCATCGTGGGCAAACCAACCACCACCGCCTGACAACTCAACAGTAAGGAGAACCAGCACTAATACACATTCGTCCAAGAAGCGGAGAGCCAGAGAAATAACCCTGCAAATAGGTGATGCAGTCCTGGTAAAAGACCGTCACCCAGGAGGGAAGTTCCGCCTGCCTTTTGAGACACGGCCGTGGACTGTGACTGCCGTGAAGGGCACCATGGTAACAGCCCGGCGAGGGCCAGAGACAGTAACCCGCAACGCGGCACTCTTCAAACGTTTGCCACAAACAGCGCTGAGTGAAAATGACGGGAGAAACACAGACAAAAGAGCAGACTCGGATGTGGAACCTGCATGCCTAGAACCCACAAGCGGAGAACCGGAAAATGCCTCAGAACACCACACAGTTCGCCCGATGGCGGAACAACCACAGAACCAACTTGCAGGAGCGACGGCACCCAACCAGAGTGCAGAGAGGATCCAGGTGTCGGACCGGTCGAGGGAAGGGAGATACATGTTGAGGCGTAACCCAGGCCCCTCTCAGCAGTATGCAGACTATGCGTGTGACTGACCCTAATAGGAGAATGTCCAAAAGAAAAGGAGACTTTTGTTTTCATTCACAAGCTATGCGGAAATGGCAGCATCTCATTTTGTGTTTCATCTCATGTTTTATTTGTTCCTCTCTTCCCCCGTTGGGGAGGGCTGTAGAGTTGTGGCCGGAACTGGCCAGCACCACTAGAATGGAAGCGGAAGGGGTGGGTGAGAGAAACCCCCCTCGCCGGAGGTGCGAGATGGGTCGCACCGGGATGACGGAGAGAAGGGGTTATATAGTAGTGAGAAGGAGAGAAGATTGTAGAGTAGGACTACGGAGTTAAAATAAAGAGTTGTTACCAGAACACTGCCTCCGAGTGTTTATTGCAGATCGCACGCCTGCCGCGGCGTGACATCACAGGTTGGAACACCATGAAGAATGTGGCAGAGATGACTGGTAATACACAACAGACAAAGTGACTCTTGTCAGCCTACATTCTTAAACCATCCAGTATCCAGAAATCGCAAGAGTGATATTGGGCAGGAGTTACGCAGAATAGGTGGATTCACACAAGGCTTGTTCAGGAGAGGAACTTCCAATGCTCTTTTCCTCTTATAAGGCACTATTGCCTCAGTTAGTGATCTTTTGCAGATGACCAAGACCGGGGCTTCTACAGAGAAGATATTTCTTTCCAAGGAGACTGATGGGGCAGTGAGAGGGGTAGTATGGGGGAGACAAATCTAGAAAAAAAATTGTACTTACAGATGGTGTTCTCATGACGATAATACTATTACCCAGCATGAGAGCAATGCCAGGATTAGTCTGAGCAGCCTGGTTTGACATTTACTAAGGGACTGGGAGTCTTTGCTTGATCTCCATCTGGCTGTGCAACGTAGGTCGGGTTGGAGACATCTAAGAAAGTATGTCAGTTTGGCTGTCATAAGACAGCCGGCCACACAGAAATGTGCACTTACAGTACCCACCACTCCTCCCAATGCCAACTGCTGTCCATCAGGATGGCCCAGCCATAGACTCAGCTCATTTAGGAAAAATAAAATGATAAAATGTTAATGACATTGTTTTATTAACATTTTATTTTTCATTTTTTGCACTGCTGAGAGCAGTGGGGCGACGCTCCTCTGTCTTAATGGAGGAGCCGCTGCTGCCAGAATTGATAGAACTGACTAGTTCCATAAACACTTCTGGACAGAAAAGGACAGTCATTGCAGTCCCCAACTACAGTACTACTTCTCTACTGCTCCTTAGTCCCTCTACAGTTGACGTGTTATAAAGCTGTCACCAATATCAATTTGTTTTTTCTAAAAAAATGAGTTTGTCACAAAGCTGTAAGTGATCGAACATCTGTCTACTACTCAGCAGAGGCGCAAGGCTGTAGGCCTCCTTCATTTATACAAGAGTGAAATTCTAAGGTGAGTATCCTTTATATGTTTTCATAAAGGTGTACATTATCCCATATAATTAGCGGTGGCTGTCCTGGAGTCTGAGGGTATCTCTGCCTTGACAGACTACAGATTTTCTGGTGCTTGCTGACTTTCTCCCGATAGGAGGATCTCCACTGTGAGTACCAACATCTCCAGTGAGGGAAGCCACAGCAAGAAAATGGGGTACAAAGCACAACAGGTTGACAGATAGATGAGTGTGATCATGGCCTCCCCTGTCAAGGGGTTACAGGAAAGGGAGATCCACCATGCACGGTAATCTGAAAAGCGGGTGAGCTTGTTGATGGCTCTTCTGTCTGAGAGGTCATGGGAGGGGTATGGGCTTCCAAGTGTAGCAGGCTGATAGGCATAGGAGTGTTGTTGTAACCTCAGGCAGCGGCCGTTAGTCATCTCCATGCATGACTCCTCTGCTGCCACTTTGGCTGACCCAGAGACTAAAAAAAGGGCTAACCTTTATTCCAAGAGGGAGTCTGGACATTTCAAGAGAACTGAAGAACAATCATTGTAAAGAATTGTTTAGTAGGCTGAGAGAATCAAAATGCCAACAACGAATATCAATCAAAAGTGTGCATAGTTACAAATAAGGACCAGTTCAGAATCTTTTCTTGTCATACAAAAGTCTTAAATACTCACATGTATTAAAGATTCATAGATGCAAACGTCTTTTTAACTATATGTAGTGCTGATGATGCAGGACATGGTGATACAGTGATTGTGTGATAAAGAGCACAACAAAAGTGTACTTGATGGATCTAGGTATAGAGCAGCAAGACCTATTCTATCCTTGTGGCTCTTTACACAACATTTTGTGGATCCAGTCCTGATTATAAAATGGCTATATTTCGACCCAAATCAGCTGGAGCCCTGGGGTTTCTTCAGGATAAGAATGGCACATCAGACAATACTGTGTGGCAGATGTCCTATGGATCTAACTCAATAAATGTAGAAAATGTCACCTGTTTCTAGCTTTAGAAGTCATGCAAAAGGTATATTTAGGAGCTGAAGTGTTGTAATGGACTTCAGAAACAGTCCGGAGATTTGGTAAACAAAGCATCAGGAAATGCTTCACCATTGATACTGACTATGGACAGAGAGGAATCTACTGCTTTGTTCACTATGTCTACTGTTAGTTTCTGAATCCCCCCAATTCATGTTTATTCTGATAAATGGGAACATCTCATAAGACAAGCTCACTGTGACCAGTATTAACGGTGAAGAAGACCCAAATAATTGCTTACAGACAAATATCCATACATCAAGCTCTCTGGTGACTAGCAAGGGAATATTGAAATATGCTCCCTAGCTCCACTGGTCCATCAAAGATAATATTCAAACAACTCATACACACACGGCCTCCATAGATGACTATAAGGAACATACCAACTGGATAGGGTCATCTAGGAACATTAGAATATTACATCAGCGCACAGAAAAAAATTACATTTTCCCTTTCAGAATGAGGTAGATATTGTGCCCTGAGCTAATTGACACAGGTCAACAGTTCAAAAGAAAGGGATCTGAAGCAGAGAAGCTATGGGCAAAAGAGTCACATATCCTGTTGGACAAGGAAAGTAGCAGACACAGTGCTTAATTTGTGCTGCTGGTGTAGGCAGTGGGCACTGGCACTCATTTTGGGGACAGGGATACAATTTACATCATCAGACTTTGACACAGGGTAAGAAATGAAATGTTGAAAAGGGAGAAAGGAGGAGAAAGATAGGAAAATAAAGGAAGAAAAAAGGGATGAAAAAGAACATACTGAAGTGAACAAGGAGACAAGAAGTGTAGGGTGATGGAAGAAACAGGTATGAGATGGAATCAGGACTAGGCAGCCTTGGTGGTCTGCAACTCCGGCACTCATCAGCACTGTTTGCAAGATCCTAAGAAAAGTGTTGGGCCCTTGTACTTCATTTTTTTAGACATGGAGCCCTCACAGGGTATTATCAGAGGATACCTCTGATTATGAATAGGTAATTTGTGACTAAAGATTTGGAAAAAGAATAAATACACTGTGCCACTAGAACCAAGCTATCCCCGTCTGAAGAGCCCTCATTAGGACAAAACTGGTCCTTGGTTGCTTGTTTTCCAGTTCTGGAAGGACCTGGCCAGGCTGTTCCTATGAGGAGCTGGGTCAAGACTGATTTGCCTATAGCTGGGTTCAAACTGAAGTGGCATGGTGGGAGAAAAACAATATATTGGAATGTGGGCTGAGTGATTGCCAGTGGCTAAGATTATTCAAGCATTCCATCCATCACCTTGTTGTTTTTCTATTTGATGCATTTACCCAAACTGCATTTTGTAGTATGTTTAGTAGTACTACAGTACTACTACTATAATACTACAAACTTCTATTCGCCAACCTCAACAGGTAAGTATATGCCTCCATCTCTCCTACCTTTTATGTGCAGAGATCTCTGCCCCAAGTACGGAGATGTCTGCAAATGTAGGCAAATGTTTTAATAGTACATGTGGGGAGGAATGGGGGAGTGAATGAAAAAGAGGAATAGTCTTGGCTAAGGGGCAGTGGTTTGGGAGAAATAAGGAGTGGGTAAGACAGGCTAGTGAGGGACATGCAGCCCACCGCAAAAGAGTAAGAGCATTGATATTTACAAAATGCACTTCTATAGTTACTGCAGTCAAAAAGGACCCAGAACATTTGTAAATGTACCCGACCTCAGAGCTGGAGTAAGTCCATCACCATCATTGGCCACTCAAAGGTACTGCAACACCACTCTGCCTTAGAAAATAATGGCAGCAGGGACTTAAAATTAAAAAAAACATAGGAAATAATGTTAAAATAAATTAAATGTATGTAAACTTTTTTAATATATATATATATATATATATATATATATATATATATATATATATATATACACACATCCATAACAGGAAGGCTCCTTTCGGGACTAAAGACCCAAGAGGGGTGGTGAGTCAGCCGGCGGAGCTAGTTGGTCATAAACATATCCAAAATTCAAAACTCCAAAGTCTACGCACACTCGGGGCACGGGCTCTGTTGAAGCAGAAGTTTGTTACCAAATCTCACCAAAAATGTTGACTGTCGAGCAGTCGTGATGTAAAAATGTAACTTTAAGGAGCTTAAATTACATGAATTTAAGTTAATTCTATAAACAGCTTTTAGTATATTTTAACACATTATTATAAATAAATAAAGAAGTGAGTTTTATTTTAAAAAAATAAATATTTGGAAAAAGTAGTTTCATTTAAAATATTTAGTTACATGTTTTTATTTTTAAATCTAGATAATAGTACTGTAGTTTTTTAAAACAATTTTAACCTACATTTAAAATGCATATGTGAAATTAATTTACATTACAATGCAATTTAAAAATATTTTAAATCATTTTTTAGCTTTAACTTCACAATGTCCTTATGCTTTACTACAGGGAGACCTTCACCCAATGGTGATGGTCTCTGCCAAATGTGCAAAACATCTAATTTGGTTGTAAAGTCACTTGTAACTTTACTGTCAGATATGACACTTTTACTGACTTCGCCTGTTTCTGTAGGTGAAGAAATGTAACTTGACACTTTTCAGTAACTTTACATTCCTAAACGGTGAATAGCCAAAAGTAGTAAGGTTACTCAAAAGTGTAAAAGTAAACTTACACATGTAGATTTACTTACTTAGTATACCATTTTGAATAGATCCCTATCACTTTTATTAAGTACATGTTAGTGCAGTGATATATAATCCAAATTACTAAATTGAAACCCTTCCACATGTTAAAGAAATACACTTTGTTGAATTTTGAAGAGACGTTGTCAGATTTTTACACAACATACTTGCTGCATGATTTACATGCCAAATATTTTAAAGACACAGCTTGTGCATGGGCTCTCTTAAAGCCAGACCATATCCTGAGCTTGCTGTGGCTTGATTCTCTCTGTAATCTGTTGGCTTGCCCACCTATACCACTTTTATGCAATCAGTATTCTTGCTCAAATGTTCAGGCAATGGTATATGCCTAGGATGTTGTACCTTTACATCATTTTCCATATAGGGGGCCCTGTGTTACCGATGTTATCTGAGAGATGACCCATCACACACGATTTATGTATATATTTGTGCATGTAGATGGTATTTCTATAGTGTGAACCTAGCCAAAAGGCAACAGGGAGCTGTCAATTGTCAAAAACAAGCAGAGAGTCAAAGAGTAATAGGAGAGGAAGATGGTTGTTGACAGATAATCTGTTGTGCTGTAATGTTCTTTAAAGAGGTAAGCCTTCAAATCTTTCCTGGTGCATAAATGGAAAAGGTTGTCTTGTTTTTTTCTTGAATATGAATATGCAGACTGATTATGTCCTGGCTACAGGTGGGCAAGACACTGAAGGCCTAAGCCAGGCTAGAGCCAGAAGCCTGGCTCTGGTTAAGGTCCTCTTGGAAGCTCGACTCCAAAACCAGTGAAACTTTCACTGGGTGTGATGTGGCCTTGTGGCTAAACCTGCTGACTTTTTCAAATGGCAAACCAGGTTCAAAATCCAGCCTTGGTTTTGTATCTTGTGAAATCCTGCAAATCCTTTTGTGCTTAAAAAAGTGCGTACTGTGAAATGCTCTTATGTCCCTGGGCAAGTGCCTACTGTGAAATGCTCTTATGTCCCTGGACAAGCTTCACACAATGTAAAACAGTCAAAAATAAAATGTGTTTTTTGCCTGTCACCCACTGTTCAATCCTATGCTCCAACAATTAAGGCCAAAGCTTTAACCTTTGATGTCAGAATGTGGTATCCATGCAGATAATGAATTACACAGTGTGAAAGTGGAAAACCTGGGATATCCATCCCAACTTCCCTGCATGACCATATTGTGTGATCCTTGGCAAATACTTTATTTTATCGAGCCACCTCGTTGTTCATTATCAGGTGTGAGATCACCTTTTCAGACATGTGCTCAGGATGTGCACTGTACAAAAACCTCTCCTGTGTTTCATTCAATAGCCCATAATTTTGCTCCATCTATCATAAGCAACTAGGCGACATGGAGGATGCCCATGACAACTGGCATGCCTTGTAATTCAAAAATATCAAGGAAGGAACATGGAATGTTTCTCAGTTCATCTTTAAAATCTCTCGCTTTTAATATTAGGGATAAAGTACCCCCTGCATACATCATAAGGATACTGCAAGACACCAAGAAGTTCCATAACCATATAGAGGACGAGGCCGAAGGTCAAGTTCCTTTATAAGGTTATGGGACTCTGAGGTGACTTGCAATATTCTTATCAAGTATGCCAGGGAGTACTTTATCCCACACAATACATGATCACACCATCTCCTTTCCCACAAACCACTTAAAACTTTGATGCATAGCTCTTTCATTTGAAAGAGCGAGCATGTTTGCAAACACGAAGAATTAAAATAAAACCTCTAGTGCAAAATTAACCACTGTTAGATATTTGATGCAAACTGATATTAGAAACAGTTCAATACAAGCCGTTTTTTTTTGTTTTTTTTAAAGAACTGCAGTAGCTCAGAATGTGTAGAAACAGGCAGAAGGAACATAGCTTTTCTCTATCTAAGGAGTGCAAAAAATAAACATTTTCTAAACTTGTCATTCTAAGATATTAAAATAGAGCAGAATTATTGCTTTAATTATGCTCCGTGAACTACCCTGCCTTTCACTTGCTGCTGGCTCTGGCAGCAGGCATTGTGAAAACAGAACTCGACTGTAATAACAGTCGAGTTCTGATGTCTTTTCTTTACAATAAGGGACATGGGGCATCACAAGTCACCGATTATGCAGGGATTATGCCGTTTATGCAGGTATTACAGAATCCCATAAATTATGAATATTTATTAATGCAGAGATATAATCTGCTGTACTAAGGTGAAAGGTTTCCACGTGTTAAAGAAAAACACTTTTTTTAATTTTGATGTCATCTTATCTATTCTACCATGACGTTTATTGAATGATTTACATGTCATATATTTTCAAAGCTGGGCTTGTGCTTGTGCTTTGACCGCCAAAGCCGCCTGTGGCTCTTATCTGGCTCAATTCTCCGTGTTAGTTTGTTGGCTCCTCCACCTCTAGTCCTGGCTGCAGATGTGCCGAGAACCACTCCATGTGATGAGCTTACCTGCAAGATAATATACCTTAGATCTTTTCATTTATTTGCAAATAGTGCACTGCTAAATAAAAGTATTATTTGGCTGTGTGGTGTGTGTGTCTCTAATGTTGTCTGCATAAGAATGTGTGCCTGTCTATATAGAGGCATGTATGCCTGGAAGCATGCCCTTTATGTGTGCCTGTAAAGTTTGTTGTCTGTCTGTGCAGGCTCCTTAACCCTGCTAGGCCTATTGGATTTTCCAATGATTGTTTACTACGACCCTCTTTTCACTCTATATCTAACAAAATGAGCCTGAACGTCCGTATTTAGAACCAGGTTCGATTTGGTGAAGTCTTTTTCTAAGCCATGACTTTATTATCTCAGGCTTGGGTTTCCCCGGAGACGAATTTATGTGTCACTGCAATTTCGACATCAAATTTAATTAAAGTGCAGTAGGCACAATCCCTGCGTTTATTTCCTAATACGGCAAACAAAATGCCACGTTGCCCCAGAACACTTCTGAAACACCTGGACACGACTTTCCAGTGTCTGGTAAGCAACTTCGTTGCAACAGACATACAAAATGTCTGTTCCAAGATGTCGTTCGCTAATTAGTAAGTGGTCTGTAGACAAAAGAAAACAGAAGCAAACCATCCATTCAAGCGGGAGATGCAGTTTATGTGACGCGACTGCTTCTGTCAGTGGATAGTGAGCACCAGCACGGATTCGGTCTCCTGTGTCTCGCGCTGTACAGGTTTTCGGTCACGTGGCCTAGCAAATTTACTCTGGCGCTTTTAATGCAATATATATCTAGTGCAGCGATAAGGCTAAGGCAGGCAGACAATTCCCCTTGATATGGAGCTCATCAAGGACGGAGAATGAATCATCAAATTAACTCACCTCATTTATTGGTTCCAACTGTCCTTTTAGACATCCATGGCAGGGCAGAAGGGAATAAAAAGGAAAGATAAAACTAGTTTAGTGAGGCTCACATAACGCAGAATCAACTCAACTGTTTATCAAGCGCGCGCTTTAATGGAAGCTATTTATAGGAGCGAGATTAAGAGAATGCGTAAATTCACTTCCATGCACATCTGCTAACCACTGTCTACACACACATTCGCCGGGAACGCACTTATCATAAAATACACTGTAGTTGATTTTTTTCATTGTTATCGCAGGATTTTTATGTATATTAAAAGATGTAATTTGGACAACAGAATTCAAGGTTATTCTTCCCACGGCCTAGAGACCCACATTTTATGCAATCATTTTTTTCAATGTTGTTCGTAAAAAATCAAAATAAATATCGAATAGTTAGCACAGAAGTTTATTCCATTTTCTAGAATAAGGTTAATCTTTACATGTGAGCTATTTAAATGTGTGCACTTTATAAATACACTCTAAATGTGGGTGCAGCTAGGGGCCCCTCAAGCACATTTATTCACAGGGGCAGCTTAGTAAATAATGTTAAGGGGGGTGGGGGGTGAGGCTGAGCTTTCCCAACTAGCAAAGAGGTGTACCCAACTGAAAAGTATAGGCCAGGTTGGCACGACTTGATGGTAATGGACAGGGTTAGGGACATTATTATTATTATTTTTTTGGAAACAGAAGGCCAGCCACTGTGAGGATAGTCTGGACTATGTTGACGCTCTAGTCCAGTCACTCCTCAAAGCAATGTAGGGCAGAGAGGCCCAGGAGAGCAGACTAGCATATGCCCATATATAACATCAGCAGCCCAGGTTTAGGATGAACATCGAGAGCATGCCTTTTAGTAGTCTACCTGCATGGAGTCTGAACACCTTTATGATACTCTGGCACACTGAATCACTGTGAGAAATTAACTCTGCCTTCAGACTTTTCTCCAGAGCTCTCACATGTGTTGCCTGTCATGAACATACCCACAACCACAACTCACCCAAACTCCTAGAAGTAACTCTGTTCACAATCAAAGAGTCATATGTTGCATGAAAAGTCCTCAGAAACACATCATAAGGAAAAAAAAACAAATACTCCTATGGAATACAAGATAATGTTAAACTGTAATCTAAACAGGGACTGCATCGCTATTATGGATTATCTCAAGTCTTTTTACAGTCGCTGTTGGGAATTCAAGCATTGTTTTTACCTGTTAAGGACATGCATGAAGGACAGGTAGAGACACATTTCAAAGTTTTTAATTAATGCTGCATCTTACCTGGAAGGACCTGATGCACTTAAAGTTCTGCAGGAGGCACACTAATGTGAAGTGAGTGATGCACACAGGCCCAATTAAATCAATTCCTGTAACACTGCCTTCACATCACACATATCTTCATGTGGTACTCTGCAATCCTATGCCCAGTCTTAGAGGTGGGCACACTATTAAAATCTGAGACAAGATGCCTGGCTTTAGCTCATGTCAAATGCTCTTAGGCCTTGAGCCCAAAATTTGATTTTTTTCAAGATCAGGATTACATTTAAAAATAAACTAATGGGTTTTATTATGTAAAAAATAATGTGAGTGGTTAATTTTCCATCGGGCAGTAAACTTAAAAGGGAATTAAATTATTTAATACCGTGGGTAAAAATATAATCAGTGAAACATATATTTTGCTGCCTTTTCAGCAGCTAAACAAAAACGGAATAAAAACGGCTAAATATCCAAATTAAATACTAGCAATCGAAAGTACAGCCAGTCATAACATATTTAATTTTCAGAAACGAGGATAATGCCTGCACAACAGAACACCTCTTCTTGTATTACCTGAGAGTTCAATGACTACACACTAATATAGTCAGGGTGGACGCTTCACATCTTGACTACCAGCAAAACACTGGAATACAGCAATTAGCAAATGAGGGATGAAATGGTAACTACGTTTGGTGCTTTTTTTAGTAAATTTTGATTCGTTTCCGCTTTGAGTCTAGAAATATAATTCCATTGAAATCTACAAAATATGCTGCATATGGCGGATAATGAAATTAGTTGTAGAAATGAAACGTGTTATCTACTGTATGTGGGTTTAATTGAACTACAGCAAAGCAGAAACAATGACACATTCACACACCTTGTGGGTTGGCACAGTAGTTTGGCAATAGTTTGAAGAGCTGTCCTCCTGCATGTTGCATGGTGTTTTGTTGCTTGGTGCTTTTAAACGTTTGGTAGCACAGCCAACAGATGCATTTTCTGTTATACTGTACGTTGCCAAATAGCTATGCCCCTTAAGGTTGTCTAGCGTTAGAGTGCTAGTTCGTATTACATGTAGAGTGCTTCTCCCATTAAATGTAGATTGATTCTCCCATATTAGCACGGTGTTACAGACACTCTGTTCTAGGATGCACAGGGCCAAATGTTTTTAAAGCATTTTTCTTTAAGTTAAACATTGTTATAAAAGCGAGTTGCAGTGCTAAAGAACCTGCTCTGGCACGGTGTTAACAAAGTGCTCTTTCATTGGGTCAAACGGTGTTAGAGACCCATAGCCACTTAGGGGGTCATTCCTACCCTGGCGGTCCGAGACCGCCAGGGTAGGGGACGGAGGAAGCACCGCCAACAGGCTGGCGGTGCTTCTGGGGCAATTCTGACCGCAGCGGTAAAGCCGCGGTCAGAAAAGGAAGCCGGCGGTTTCCCGCCGGTTTCCCGCTGCCCCAGGGAATCCTCCACGGCGGCGCTGCAAGCAGCGCCGCCATGGGGATTCCGACCCCCTTCCCGCCAGCCTGGTTCTGGCGGTTTTCACCGCCAGAACCAGGCTGGCGGGAACGGGTGTTGTGGGGCCCCTGGGGGCCCCTGCAGTGCCCATGCCACTGGCATGGGCACTGCAGGGGCCCCCTAACAGGGCCCCACATTGATTTTCAGTGTCTGCTTGGCAGACACTGAAAATCGCGACGGGTGCAACTGCACCCGTCGCACACCAGCAACTCCGCCGGCTCCATTCGGAGCCGGCTTCCTCATTGCTGGTGCTTTCCCGCTGGGCGGGCGGGCGGCCTTTTGGCGGTCGCCCGCCAGCCCAGCGGGAAAGTCAGAATGGCCGCCGCGGTCTTTTGACCGCGGTACGGTCTTCTGGCGGGGGAACTTTGAAGTAGGAATGACCCCCATAGTGTTTTTCCTGTAGGTGGCGCTGAGGCAGATATTTCCCCCCCGCATGCGGTGTCTGGCAGACAATCTACTCCCCAAGATGTTGGAGGGGCTTTATCCTTTTGTTGCACATTTCTATCCTAGATAAACATTTTAAAGAGACACTCTCGTCCATAATAGCCCGTTTTAGAGCACATTTGTCCCCGAAGTTGTGGAGCTTAAATTATACTTTCCCCTCTATGGTACAACATGTTGGACATGCAGGTCTCTAATCAGCATACGATTAGGGCTCATCCACCTCTAGGAAGCTAATGTTACAGCCTCTGTCCTGTGGGTTGCACCCTATTAGACAGTATTCCTGCACTTGGTTGCCAGCGGTAGGAGTGGAACTCTTTGCTAAGAAAAACAGTGGAGTACCTTTCTCCTTTATGTCTGTATCACCTTTAGATTGTAACATTTTATAAATCCGCCGTCCACTCTATTGTAAAAATGGTAGAAAATCAATATATTTTTGGGTGGCTGACTTTCAGAGCTTCAATTATGGGATACAGTGTCTTAAAATAACATTTACCTTGGCTTATGTAGTAGTACCCAACCTTTCTTCTAGGCTTCACAGTGTAAATGTACCTTCCTCCTATAGGTTGCACAGTATATAAGGGACACCTGCACCTCTGCTGCTCAGTGGGAAACATTCTCTTCCCTGGTGGTGCCCATTGTCAAAATGCTTTTTTTCTGAATACCAAAAAGATAATAAATAATTTCTCTGGGTTTCAGAGTATTTGACTATCACGTTCTTTAGTCTGCACAGTGTTAGAGGTTGTTTGCCTTTCAGTTGTGCTTTATTAGAAAATGTTTCTTCTGTAGACTGCAATGTTTGCAAGTCTTCTTTTAGGTTGCAATGTCATGGAAATTTCAGTTTCAGATTGCATAATACTAGACCATGTCTACCCTCTGTCAGACTATTGCTGGAACTCTTTGTCCAATAGGATATGCAATATTCTAGAGTATTTCACATTCTAGTTATACCGTAGTAGAGAACCTAGGACCTCATTACGAGTTTGACAGTCAGACCACCATACCGCCAATGTGGCAGTCCCAAAAAGACCACTGAAGTGACGGTCTCTCGCCCGCCGTATTACAATTTTACCGCTGGCCCAGCGGCGGTGTTCCTGATGGGAGCAGGCCATCAGGGGACATGGTCAGCAATAGAAGGTATATTTTTCCATTTTGTGTCGATGCAGTGGGTACATTTTGACCAAAATGTACACATATGCATGGCATGTGTAAAAATAACGTGTATATGTATCATTCCATTGCTGGAGACTGAGCCAAATATGCACTGTCCGGTCAATGGCAGAAAAATGTGAAAGGTACTTACCGGTATTTTTTTGGGTTCTTTTTTTTGGGGGTGAAGTTGCTGCTGTGAAAGTGGGGCCTTGGATGAAGGGGTCCACGTCCGAGACTGAAGGGGAAAAAAGGAAATGGGGGAGCTAGCACCCCATTTCCTTTGATTCTGCCATCTCGAAGCTGGCGGTCTCCCTGCCACAATTGGCTTGACAGAAAGACACATCGTAATGTGGACAGCGGTACCCTTGTCTATACCACCCTCTGACAGTTGCTTTTCCCCAGCTGCCGTCAAGGCGGTCGACGAATGGCTGGTGGTGACAGCAGGACTCTGGCAGTCTCTCCATCAGCAAACTCCAACATCGTAATTTGGCTGATGAACCACCTACTCAGAGGTATGGATTTCTGCCACCGCCACGATGGCGGTGACAAGACCGCCAAACTCATAATCAGGCCCCTAGTCTAATTTGCCAAGTGTTATGGAACCTTTCGCCCCAGTGCTAGAAAATATTTATCTTCTATGGTGCACAGTGGTACAGAACATTTTTCTTCTTGGTTGGGCAGCAGTGGGAATCCTTTCATCTCAAGGTTGCTCATTTTTGGAGAGCTGCTTCCTGATAATGTTTCACATTGCTAGAATGTTTTACCCTTTAGGCTCAAGAGTGTTTGAAGTTTGCTCTTCCTTGCGCCATGTGGTAATTTTTAAACTTCTAGGCTAAAGTATGTTGGCTACCTATTCAATTCTAGATTTCAGAGTGAGAAATAATGTTTCAGTTGATTTGAAAATTGTTAGAGTGACATTTCCATCTAGGTTGCAAGGAATCATAGGCTTATTCTCTAAGTACACAGTTATAGATATTTATACAGGGCAACCTTAATTAAGAGCAAAGATGCAGCCATGATATGAGGAATTACAGTAGTCCAGATAAAAAGAATCAGTGCCTGAACGCTGAAAGGCATACCAAGACAATTTTTTGAGTGATCCAAAGGAAAAAAAAAACAGGTGGCAATGACCTTTTTTACTTGTGCCTTGAAGGAGAGAAATAAATCAAAATAACCCCCAAGGTGCAGGTTGAAGATCATGGATAAAGTGGAGAGCATAGCTCTAGAGGCCACCAGGTGGCAGTCGATACGGAAGGACTGCTGCTAAAATAAAAACTTGTGCCTTGTGACTTTTTAGGTTTAGAAAACTGTTGCTCATACTAGTAGATATAGCTATCAAGCAGTCCTGAAAGTTGGTTTGAGTTGTCATTACTATTATGGCTAAAGGACACAATTATTTGTGCACAGTAATTGCGTAAACATTATGGAGAGCCCAACAAATATGACTGATGATGCCATGGGTATAATACACAATTCTTAAAGTAGGACTGAGGGACTTCCACGGGGGGGCAAGGCCAGAAATAAGAATAGAGATAACATGAATTGCTTGTTATCTGCCTGTCAAGAATCATTTAAGCCAGGAATGAATGTGTACCCAGATGTCGAGATGAAATGGATGATGACACAGGGGCATATATACAAGCCCCTAGTGCCACCGAGGCATCAGTTTTTGTAACGCTCTGGTGGCGCTGTGCCCTGAGCCATATTTACAAGGTGGCATTAAGCCACTTTTTGTGACTTAACGCTGCCTAGTATATATGGGCCTCCCCAACGCAACCCATACAACACCCATTGCTTTTTGACACTGCCCCATATTTACAAGGAAACTTAAATCTGGGGCAGTGCCAAAAACGAACAGCACCCCAGGGGTGGCGTTAGCATGGCACAATGGTGAGAAATACTTTTATTTCTTCTCATTTTTGCTTTTTCTCTGTTGCTACAATCTGCAGCACACATAGAAAGAGCAGACGGCTATTAATGATTATTTATGTGCATGAAGGGACACCATTAATGATTGTTTATGAGCATGAAAGGCCACATTCCTGTACATAAACAATCCTTCCCTGCAAAGAAGGCACCCTTGCGCTATGGTGTATGGGTGCCTGCATTGGCACTAGGCAGGTATGTTTAGCGCCAGTGCTAGTGCACACACAGGGGTGTGCCGTATTTTTGTTAATAAGGAGCATCCCTGCGTTTCTGAAGTGATGCAATACAGCGCTGCCAATTTTGGCACAGTGCAGTGCTGCCCCACTTTCTTGTAAATATGCCCCAAAATATCATAGGATACCGTGTTGAAGGATGCACTAAGATCCAGTAGAATGAGTGCAGCCTTGCCTCCTCAGTCAAAAATACGATTGAAGTCATCAACAAAAGCCAGGACTGTACTTTCTGTCCCACGTAAGGGGCAAAAACCCAATTGGACTGAGGCACAAAGACTTTGCCTTGCTGATGATAGAGACCTGTGATGTCACTTCAGTTTTTAATATTTTACCCGGGATAAACTGCATGGATATAGGGTGAAAATTATTGATAACTAGCGGATAGGGTTCAGCTTCTTTGAGCACAATTACCATCGCTTTTTCATGTCAGAAGGACTGGAAACGGTAGCCAGAGAGATGGTACATAAGTCAGTAAAAAGGAACCCATCTAAAATAGTGTTTCATAATCCAAATACGTCTCAGTGATTCGTATGCTTTAAGCCTTTATACGTTTACCTGCACCTTTTTGTTGAGGTTTTATAGCTGGTTTTATGCAGTACCACAGTAACTATCTTGTGTGTATTTCCTAGCTCACAGATATTGCCCACAGTGTCAGATCAGGACACTTTTGTTCTGGTTTCATAGCTCTCAGTTTCATTCATGAATTGGAATACGTGTTGCTAACATTTATGAATTTGCCTTGGGACTGCTTGCACTAATACATTTCAGGGGACAGTGCATTTTTTGTCCCCACAAACGTGATACCTAATTATAAGTGAATTCAATGTTTGCATGCTGCTGCATGCATCTAAAAAGGTTTCTATCAGCATTTTGCACTAATTTCGATTTTCCAGTATAATAGTGTCCAAGACATCATTTTGATGCATTAATGGAGAAACAATTTTACCTGATGATCTTTTACACATGTAGAGGCACTTGCCTCCAAATCTGTCAAAAATGTCTAAGCCCAGCAGGCCACCATCCCTGTGATTGTTTGCATTTCCAGTGGGTCTCAAATTGCAACCTACCTTATTAATATTAATAAGGTAGGTCTATTTGCTGCCCACCAGGAACTGCAAAAGAAACTCAATGGACTTTCTTACATTTGGAATCGCAATTTCCTAATTGCTATTTGCATGGAATCGCAATTAGGAAACCACACATCCAAATGTTCGTACATGTGGCCCTTAAATCCAAATAACATTGGTGCCTCTGGACAATATTATATTGGAGAGAGATAATGAGTTCCCACATATATTTGGAAACTTGTGGTCTCCACTCTTTTACTAATCTACGTTTTCGCAATGGAAAAAGTTGCCAGACAGAATGTAAAAGTGTATCAAGTCTTCTTGTATATATCTGCCATGTGTCTGTTTCACAGGCACATCAGATACAGGAAAGAAAACTGAGAGTATTTAAGCTGAGGTGGCTTAGACTCAGCATTTTCCAAAACCTCTCAAAATTTTTTAAACACCCAAAATAAACTACCCAAATGTACACTGTGACCCCCAGCCCACAACAGATGATAGTAACAGAACTGGTTCGAAGTCAAAGTTTAGTGTCCATTTAATATGGACAGGATAGAGTGAATGGAGAGAGCAAAACTGTCCCAGTTGGTGACAGAAGCTGGCTGCCGGTTATGATGACTTCTTTTGAGTAAAGTTCTCAGAATCACGTGTTTCTCTCTCCTCCAACACAGCACAGTTCCACCCTTCGCAGTGGGGCACAGCTGGAGGGCTCATGGAAAGACCTAGGCTTGTTCCCAGCCTTGTACTGCAACAGACCTGGTACACTGTCTCTCCAAGCTGGTGCTGTAGACCTTCTTCCAAATACATGGAACAGCTCCTTGAGGTCTGCGCATTATCCAGTTTAGGAAGATACTGGTGAAACAGCAATGTTAATTGAAAGGTGCCATATTAAATATACAAAACGCTGGGTAAATTGATCTGGGGACCTCTTCTTGTTTTTTCATGCACCTGAGGGGTAGAGGCACGCCCCTAGAAATCCGAAAAAGTACATATTGTAAGAATGATAGTGTAGGCAGATGCCTGCAAGTGTATTAGTGGGGTCTGGACCAAATATCTCAAGCAAGTGTATAATTCAGGTGTGGAATTAACTCCACACCAGAGCTGTGAAATAAGCCAAACTGTGTTTGGTCTCACCTTTGTTCGCCATCTGAGTTTCTGCCTGGCAGGGGATAAATGTGGATTGCATAAATCATCTCAGATGGCTACTGGGCTCTCCATGGTGAGGTTGCAGGGACAATTTCAACTCAATATGGAGATGAGCTTCCATGCTTTGCTAGAACCATTATGTCCTGGTGAGGCTATCGTGCCATATGTGCACCAAGTCATATACATTCAACCTTCGCATGCTCCCTCTGCCTATTCTTCTACACTGTGTCCTAATTATGTGACCTCCCCTTGCTGCATTATGTCATATGGCCAAGTGAAGTACATGATAATAAAAAGGACATATGCCGCTCTACCACTCAGTATGGCGTGCACCATTGTGAGGTTGGCATTTGTTGAGCGAACAGGGATGATGGAAAGAGCAGAATAGCCATCCATAAGCTATCTATCATCATTCATTACTTACAAGAAGGTGGAATTAAAGGGTTCCAGTTGTGGAGAACTGGGTGGATTTCCAAGAGATAAGGTTAGGAGACTTATTTTGCAGAAGTAAAACTAATAAGGCATAGTCCCCTCACTATGATCCCAGTTGCCACCTACTGTCTCCCTATAGCCGAAACGTGGAAAGGGCACCCTTTTCTAATATGGGTGAGGGTAAGTTTTGGTTACAGCTTACAGAGCTGCTGAGTCTTGGTCTTCACTGGTGAAGCTACACAAAAAACTAATGGAGCACCTCAAATGGACTTGCTGAAGTCAAGAGTGTGGGGGGAAACACAGTGTGTGCACTAGAAAATTGAATAAAAATGAAGGTGGTGACTGCTGGCTGCAGAGTATGGGGTCTTTCTCCCCTACATAACTTAATTGTAAAAAAAACCTATATACAAACAAATGATCTAGGTGACAGAGAACCTCTCTGTTTCTCTAATGTGGTATGCTCTTGCTTCCTTTCCTGATGCATCTTATGAAAGATGTGGTTTTCTATTGTGTACCTATTGAGTGAAGATCTCTGTACACTAACACAGCATCTATTTTAGATTAGTGTCTACTTGATGGAACCAAAAGAATTTACCACACCATGCAATACCACTTATAATTGGCTCTGCATGTACTACATTGCAGTGTGCTAGGCTAGAGGTGACACCTGTGCAAAATTTAATAATCATGGATCCATTACTGTTAACCTAAGTGTTTGCTGGAGATCTTTGCTCCGTTGATTGCATATAAGATATTTTATCATCTCAGGGACTTGTCATAGCGAGTAGAGAGTCTTTGGGCCTTATTATTGAATGAGTGGTATCAGTATCATGGTTGTGGTAAAAATTCATTACAGGGGGGTTAAATTCAGTTATAGTAGTTACCTTAGGGCATGAGTTATAGTAACTTGAGATAACTATAATGCTGAATTTCTATGGTTTTGTATTTGTAAAATCTGAACCTAACTATAACGTCCCTGTAACTTTTTAGTGAATTTCTAAGGTTTTGTAAATTCTTTTCCTAACTATACCGTTCATGTAACCCTTGGTTTTTTCAGTGAACTTCTTTAGATTTTTAATACTATTTCCTAACTACAATGTCCCTGTAATCTTTGTTTTTTTGGTGAGTTTCTAGTTTTTTTTAAACATAAAGTAATATCTAATTACCATATTTTAATTCAACCACCACATCGCATGTCCTGAGGCCACACCCTGCAGCCAACTCCACACTGCACACGGACTGTAGTGGGGGATTAGCCCCAGGGCCTTTTCTTAAAGAGGAGAGGGCCATGCAGCCTCACCCTCAACCTCTGTAAGGCCCTGGGGACCCCATCCTCCAGTGCCAAAATTAAGGTGAGGGTGCACGAGGCCCCCTCCCTCTGCTGAATTTGACAATGGGTACCCCATTCTTCAAGCCTGGTGCATTTTTTAGGAGGGGGGGCAGCAACATATTTGAGAGGGAGGTGGCATACGGTCCTCCTCCCTGGGCTGATTTTGGCAACTTGGAACCCAGCCCCTGGGGACCACCTGAATACAAAAAGGGGTTGGGGTGCTGCACGGCCCCCCTCCCCAGGCTTATTCTGACACAGGGACCCCATCCCTCAGGGCCTGGCCAAATATACAAAGGGAAGGAGATTGCATGTCCCCCCTGCCTGGGCTGATTTCGGCCCCATTGACTCCATTGACTCCATTCCTCGGGCCTGGCCCACAAAGGGTGGGTGCTCTGGTGCACACCCAGAGCACCCACCATTTCCTGGTTGGGAGCCACAGCAGGGAAATCCTAGTACGCTGAGGCCCCAGGCGGGTCCATGTATCCAGTGGGAGCTTGTATTGCTCCCTCCCGCATGGAGCAGCTAAAAATGCTGCTCCCTGTGGGCAGGAGCAATATTCACATCTGGTTCCCTGTCTGCATTGCTAGCAGGGAAACAGATCTGAAGTCTGCTCAAACATAGTAGGAGTATTTTTAAAGCTCCCACCAGCTGGGAGCAGACTTTGTGCTTGCTCTCACTTGGTGGGAGATTTCAAATTGCTCCAGCCAAACAAGAGAAAACCCAGGTTTCCGTGCCAGTGCAGGCAGGGACACCACTATGCCCAGAGGTGGGCACCCTGGGACATAGCCTGAGTCAGCCCTGGGAATGAGCCATTAATGGCTTAAGGAGGAGGGCTGCGTGGCCCACCTCCCATTTGTGTATACAACTGAGTTGTGGAGGATGGGGTCCCTGGCCCGAAATCGTCTCAGGTAGACCCAAGGCCTAAGATGGCATTTTTAAAGCTCCTGCCAACTGGGAGCAGACTGTGCGTTTGGTCTTGCTTGGTGGAAGATTTGAAATTGCTCCCACCAAGCAACAGTAAACACAGGTTTCCCTGCCCATGCCAGTTCAGAAATACTGAACATCTGTTTCAAAAGAATGCCCTACTATGGACACCTTTAATCAGTAGCAAACCCCTCACAGAACCTACATTGAGAAACTAAGCTGATATGAGTAGAGAAGTGGGTACTGTAAACAGCATTCACTTGAAAGAGAGAGTTTACCCTGTACCACACTATTTGCAGACAGTGAAACTCTCATGAGAAATGCATTACAGGTATTAACAAGTATCTACTAAGAACAGTAAACACTTTATGCAACACTTGGCATAAAACACACTATTTGCTTAAAATAAACAATGCCCGAAAGTGCTAAAGATTACACTACCTGCATCCTTCATACTGTGGTGAAAACTTAACATATAGCCCATCTTCTGAAGCAAAACAAGGTAACGTACATAGCTTAAAAGCTGGTGTACACAGTCTTCAATGTTATGTAGAAAACGTCATGCTCAGACAATTCTGTCTAATAGCTCGAGGCTGCTTACAATACTTGGGGGTATTTTTAAGAAAAGTGGCTCAGCAATGTGTGCACCGCCACCTTCATTGTACTCTTTAACGCCCCCCTACTGCCACCATGTGTGCACCATATTTAAAATACGGCGCACCATGGTGCAGGGTAGGGGGCAATAGTGTATTTTTTCATGACGCTATTGATGTACTCTGCAGGAGTAGCACTACTTCTACAGTGTACATAGGGGCCCATTATAAATAATGGAAGCCCCCTTTTCACACCTGCACTGAGCAGGCATTACAAGTGCCATAAAAAATGATGCAAGGAAAACTGTTAGACTATAAAGCAGACTAGCACAGTCAGTTATTGAATGATGGGGAAGCGCAAGGAGGTCACTGGAGGCGTGTCGAGGGCAAGGAGGTCACTGGAGGCGTGTCGAGGGCAGGAGCCCTTTAAATTTCTAATCGCGCTCCCGCCGTCGCGGGAAGCGCAAGGAGGTCACTGGAGGCGTGTCGAGGGCAGGAGCCCTTTAAATTTCTAATCGCGCTCCCGCCGTCGCGGGAAGCGCAAGGAGGTCACTGGAGGCGTGTCGAGGGCAGGAGCCCTTTAAATTTCTAATCGCGCTCCCGCCGTCGCGGGACGCGCGCGGGACGCGCCCGGGCGAAGCCCGGGCCAAGGGCGGGCCCGTCCTTGCCCGTCCGTGCCAGGACGAGGCAGGGCAGGGCCACCCCCCTGACATTCATCCAAAGTTGCATGGACATGCCAATCTACACGTATGGCTGCCTGAAGGTACTGTGTTGATACTTACTCCTAAATAGGTCCTTTTATAGAGGGCCTTTGGACCGTATTCTCCACCTATTGTTGCGACGCTCTTTCCATTACCCGATAAATACTGGAGTGGGGACAGGCTGGGCCTCTGCCTTTTTTTTTTCTTTTTCTCTAACTGGCAATAGGTCTGCTTAGTTCTATAGTGGCAGCTCAATCCATGGGAAAACGCAAGGCATCAGAACCCCCAAGGGGAAAGATGAATTCTGTAAAAAAACTTAGGAATGCGGGTGAGAACTGCACGATAGCTGAAATAGACGATCTTATTGAGGAGGTAGAGTCACTACTATGCAGTAGGACCACTATTCGGGAGGGCCCCGACAAAAAGATTACCTCCTATTACGCGAAGAAAATCAAACCAGTGGAAGATAAAGCGATAGAGATCGTTTCCCAGCAAGAGGGGGAGGCACCATCTGATGTCAGGACTGTTAGCCCTAGGGTTGCTGCAACTAGACCCTTGCAGCTATGCACCATTGATAATGGTAGGAAGAAGAGCCATATCCAGGAGTGCGAAGTTAGGTGCTCCAATAAATATACAGTCTTGGCAGAACTTGATAGTAGTAACATACAGAATGCACAAGAGGGGGAACCCGTGGATGAATTACACCCATATATCCCAACTGTACAGCTAGATAGTGAAAGGATCACTCCTTTCAATTCAGAACCAGGGAACCCTCTAAAAAATAAAACAAGATCTATAGCAGATCTTTATGATCTAATCACCGGATTAATCCAGGAAGTTAGGGATTTGAAACTTGAAGTCAGAACCTTAACAGATATTGTGGAAAAGGAGGGGGGTAGGGGCACCAATAGAGGCCAATGCGAAAGGGAGTCCCCCCCCATATCACCCCATCTACAAGGTAGATCCACATATCCTCAAAATTCGATTACTAACCCTAACCTTACCCCAGCTACAGCCAAGATTGTACAACAACCACAGGGATGCACGATAGGGGTCAATGTGGAACATATTGGTTCACGCAATTCCCAGAGAAGAAATTATAGTAACTTATGCCAAGGAACAGGGAAACCACAAAGAGATCCCCGCTTGGTAAAAGGACCCCAAAAAGGAATTTTGGAACTTACTTTGAACTCCTATCCCCAAGCATCTAATGATTATAACAAAAACACCATATGGAACCCATACTCTGAGGAGGAAAGGTCTCCTACTAGGATCAATGTTGTTCATCTGTTAAATGTTCCAAAATTACCCTTGAATAGCAGAGAAGATGAGGACTCCTTAAAAAATAAGCTTATACATTGGATCAGTGCTAAAAGACACTGTTTATCCATAATTCGATCAGATATTAGGGGGGCAGAAAGAATCCCTGGAGAGAGGGGGAAACCTGACGTTATTGCATTAACACTCAAGGATGGAAGATTAATCAGAGGTTTGATTGACATAGAACAGAGAACCCCCGCCCCTAATTCCAATGCCATGAGGTTTAGCTTGGATCCATTAACTACCAAACTTCGAGCACAAAGGCATAAACTTAACCACAATGAGGGACTGCAAAAGAGAAACTATGATCCAAACCTTGAGAGAGTAGATTGACTAATCCAGATAGATCAGGCACAAGTGGAACCCAATGGGGACCAAATAGTAGGGGAGCCCCATGAAGGGATTGATCTCCATGCTATAGGGGCAGGGAGCGCAGTGGAGCCTTTGTATGGTAGGAAAAATTTAACAACTCACCCGAGCCATACTCTCAATGCCACAAGCCTAAACGGAAGGGGTCCTATCACCATGATTTCATGGAATGTAGCTGGCTTAAAAAACAAGCTTATAGACCCCGAATGGCAGGACTATATTGATCGACACCATGTCTGTCTCTTCCAGGAGATGTGGCTTAAAGATCCACCGTATAAAGTAGGATATAAAACCTACTTTATCAGTGCAACTTCAGCTGCCAGAGGGAGACCGTCTGGGGGGTTGGTTGTATGGGCGAAGATCTCATTAAATGTTGAGATACGCATGCAAGCCACTGAGTCGGAGGACATTCTATGGTTGACAATGGGAAAAAAAAATAAGATAATAACCCACTTGTTTAATGTATATATAAGACCTAGAAAGTCAAACGTGGAGTCTCCTGAAATAACTCTACTAGACGAGCTGCTCAAAAAAATTCCAATAGGTGAGACAATTATGATAGGGGGTGACCTTAATTGTAACTATGAACCTATAATTGGATTCGAACATTTAGCAGAAGAGGAAGACCGAATGAGAACAATTCCTTACCTAACAATAGAAAAAACTGTCCCAGGCACAGTGGCCGCACTGCAAATCATGAGCCTTACATTAAACCATGGACTGAAGGCATGTAATGGCAGAGTGGGTGAAGTCGGCCTTAATCTGGTTACTTTCCAGAGAGGCAACTCAACTTCAAAAATAGATGACATTCTGCATAGTATAAGCACATGGGAAAGACTAGCGACCTTTAAAATTGATAAAAGAAGGGATAGCGATCACTTCCCGCTAATAATTGAATTCAAGGCACACTTCTTAGATTTGGACTCGAAATATATAGAACATGATAAAGTGAAGTTACAACCCACCCTCAGTAACAACAGAAGGGTTGTAAATCGGCCAGTAATACTTGGCAATCAGGTCACTTTGATAAACATTTACAACATATTTTCTGATCTCTTGGAGCCTTATGCAGAAAATAAACCTAGTGACATTCCTATTACGGCCATCCACCAGTCATTGAGCACTATGTTAAGACCTGTCCTGACTAAACAGTTACAGAATAAGCACATAAAGGAGAAGGCCCAAACCACCCCTAACAGTCCATGGTATACTATCAAATGTAGAGAGAGGAAAAGAGTACTGGTAGAGGCACTAAAGCAAAAAAATCAATTAGCCATACAGCAGGCAAGGGCCAGTTATAAGAAAACGCTGGCTATTGCCCAACGCAACTGGGAGGACCAAAAATGGCAAGACCTGCTGGTAGCAGCGAAAAGCAATGATGCAAGAACCTTTTGGAAAATAGTTACCCAT
Source organism: Pleurodeles waltl (assembly GCF_031143425.1). Taxonomy (NCBI): domain Eukaryota; kingdom Metazoa; phylum Chordata; class Amphibia; order Caudata; family Salamandridae; genus Pleurodeles; species Pleurodeles waltl. Next base: position 228,863,216 of record NC_090449.1, read on the forward strand.
GGTAGCAAAGAGGGGATATTTACTACAGACCATCACATAGACCCCGAAACATGGGTTAACTATTTTACATATCTTTACTCTGACCCTCCCACCTTCGATCTCTATCCCTCAAGACACAAAACCCCAGTGGCTTGGGGTATTTTACCCGAGTTACAGTTTAGTCTGGAGGAGACGGTGATTGCCATTGAAGCAATCAAGCCAGGAAAAGCCCCCGGTTTGGATAAGATCCCGGGGGATCTATTCAAACAAAGCATAGAAATCTGGGCACCTTATCTAAACCTTTTAAGTAATGCTATAGCAAGGGGAGGCCCAATGCCCGAGACATGGACAGGGGCAGAAATAATCCCAATCCACAAAAAAGGATCCAGGGAAGACCCAGGGAACTATAGACCAATTAGCCTCATAGACGTCACACAAAAAATGTATGCTAGACAGATCCTGAATAGAATCAATATCTGGATAGAAGAGAACAGCATAATGTCTATATACCAAGCAGGCTTTAGACAACAGACCAGTACAGTTGACCAGGCCTTTAGGCTATTGACAATAATGTGGAAATACACTAGACTAAAGAAAGGCCACCTGTATATCGCGTTTGTGGACCTGCGCGCAGCCTTTGATCTGGTGCCGAGAGACTCCTTATGGGCAGCATTAGGAAAACAGGGCATGCCGGGGAACCTCCTGGGCCAGCTGGAGAGGCTACATGAAAATACATTTGCAAAGGTCCGGTGGGGGCCAAAAGGAGAGTTGACAGACCCAATACCTATCAAGAGGGGGGTGAGACAGGGCTGTGTGCTCGCCCCAACTCTTTTCTCTTTATACATCAATGATCTGGTTCATCATCTGAAACAAAGTAACCACGACTCACCAAGATTGAATGATGATCCAGTCCCCGCCCTCCTTTTTGCAGATGACACCATCCTATTGTCTCAAACTCCAATGGGCCTGCAAACTCTACTAGATAAATTCAGTGAGTATTGCAGCTTGAAGGGGTTAGAAATAAATGCAAACAAGACTAAATACTTAACTGTTAACCCTCACAAAGCACTCAAGAGAAACATTTGTATTAGAGGGCAGGCACTGGAACGAGTTAAAAATGTCAACTACCTAGGGATACTGCTTGATGCCAAATTGTCATGGGCGCCGCACATCAACAAAGCTGCTATCTCCTTAACTCATAGCTCTATGGCAATCAGTAAAAATTACAAATGTTCAAGGTCGAGTACTGTGTCACCAGTATTCGAGATCTACAGGTGCAAAGCACAGGCCGCTGCTCTGTATGGCGCAGAACTCTGGGGATTCACAAAACTAACTCCATTGGCCACTCAGGAAAATAATTTCATGAGGGGGATATTGGACCTCCCTCCATCGACTCCGCTGATTCCCTTAGCCCATGACACTAATATGAAACAAATAGGCAAATTGGCAGCCCTGAGGCCCCTGCTCTACTGGTGTAGACTTTGGACAACCCCTGAACTGATCCAATACAGGCAAGCCTTAATTGAGATCATGGGCTTGGACAAGACTATTTCCCTCCCGTGGCTTTATTATATCAGGCAAAGCTTTTACAATTTAGGGCTGAAAATCTACTGGGATGAACCGCATATACTCACAACCCAATCAAAGATCCGACTAAAGCAAGTATTTTGGGACTTCATCTTTAATAGCCCTCTTCATAGCAAGGATTCAGGTAGACTAACCTTAAGTTTTCTGGATTTTAAACCACTACCGAGCGCTGAGGAATGGATTGATACCATTCAACCTAGACGAGCAAAAGCTTTATTTATGAAGTATCGATATGGGATTCTCCAGGTCAAGGCTTTTACCTTCAAATGGGGTCTCCTGAATGGGAGTAATCATGAGGCGACCTGCGAGCTATGTAATATGGAGACTCCAGAAACGACGGATCATGTCCTTTTAAATTGCATTGCCTACGATAAACTAAGGAAGAAATGGATCCGACCCATCTGCAGGAACGTTGGAATCAGGAACTACAATGAAGCTGCCAGATTTTTTAGATCCAGCTCGATACCATATGTTGTTTTTGGTCTAAGCCGGTTCTTAATAGCAATTTCATTCATCAGAGACAAGGCGGGCCTGAGGTTGTAGGTGCTCTAATTCAGGCAAAACTCCCAAAGTCAACCTATGGGTCCTGAAATCGATAACTGGGAGTCACCCTCTGCAATTCAATGGCCTTGGGACCTATAATCGGCCAAGGATATATCTAGCTCAGGGGACACTGTCTATGCCCGGGAGGACCGTAGCTACTGGGAGGTTGATTAAGTTACCTAGAATGGTCATTGTCACCTATGAAACTTGTTCCTGGATTCTGATATTTATTTATCTTTTATCCCAAAAAATCTCCTCCTAGTTAGGCAAACAAGTGCCTGATGGCACGGGAGGTAAATTTTATGGGTTTTACAAATGAAATACTGTAATCGATTTTTACCTACTGTTTTTAAGATCAATATCAGATAACTTGTTTCTAGTAGATAAGTGAATATTTGCTGCTGCTAGAACAATGTGCCTTTTTGCATCACTCGATCGTATATGACCTCTAAGCAATATAGGCACGTAAGAAAGAAAGGAATCGTTGGGCCCTAGGGATTGTTAATCACTTTCTAAAAATTAGTCAAATAACCCCTCACGTGATGATGGTATATATATTGCTAAGATTGTAGAGGCAACTTGAACCTACTGGAGGCAAATAGTCATTCAAAAGCATATATCCTACTTTCATAATGGTTACTTTTTGAGCTAGTCTATAGTTAATGATACTACTAGCAAGATAGCAATTTTAACTGTTTTTGTATTAAGGCTTATACTTTAGGGGTATTTTATAAAATTTTATAATATTTATATGGCGATCTGCATGATGATGTGTACTGTATATTTTATAGTGTTTTAGTGATTAATTGTTGATTTTTTAATAACATTTATACCCATAACTCGCCTATTTGTATTGTATGGCCCTGAGGGAGCTTTGGTCTCGATCAGTTTTTAGTGTTTCTTTGTCTTTTTTCTTTTAAAAAAGTGTCTTTGTTTCTTCTAGAAATGTAAGAATTTTGTCAGTATGCTTTTATGGTATTGTTTTACCGAAATAAAGCTGTAAAAAAAAAAAAAAAAAAGAATGATGTTATCAGTGATGTCATCAATGTAGTAATCTGAGATGTCATCAGTGATGTCATAAATTAAGTCATATAACATGCCATGAGAGATGTACTGTGTGAGATCATAAGCAGTACATGGCAGGGGCGCAAGTTATAGTTAGCTCTCTGCTAACTATAACTGGTGAATTTCTGTGTTTTTTTGTTCAAAACGTTAAAGTTGTCACTGACAAATCCACCTAACTATAATGTTACTTTAACCTTTGTTGTTTTCAGAGAATTTCTAAGGTTTTTTTTTTAAACAAAAACAGATATTTTTATCACACCTAACTATAATGTTACTTTAAGCTTTTTTTTCACTGAATTATTTGTAAGTAATATTTTATTTCCATACTTAAAGCTAAAGCCCCACTGCACATGTACTTTGGATGTGCATGGTGGGGGGTTACCACAGTGCCTTCTCTTCTTCAAAGGGGAGGAGGCCACATCACATTCCTCTCCAAACCTTATTAGGCCTGGGAAACCCATCCCCCAGGGCTTTTTTATTTAAAAGGGAGTGGGCTGCTTGCCTCCCCCCTGACCCTTGTTAGGACCAGGGGACCCCGTCTCCCAGGGCCATGACTAAAATTAAAGGGGAGGGAGGCTGCGCAGCCCCCCTTCCAAAGCCTTGTTAGACCCTGGGGAACCCATGCTCCAGGGCCAGTTCTAAAAATGAAGGGGTGTGGGCCATGCAGCCCCATCCCCAGCTGCTTTTGGTCCTGGGCACCGCATCCCTCAGGTCCTGCATTTTTTTAACATGGGTACCCTGGTGCCCACCCCGGGCACCCACCATATGGGTGCCCTAGGTGTGGCAGCAGGGGGAGTCAAAAGACCCCATCTCCCCAGCTAGCTCCCTGTATGCCACAGGAGTCGGCATTGCTCCCACCCACAGGCCGTAGCTACTAATGCTTCTCCCTGAATGCAGGAGCAATATTTTGATCTGTTAGCCCTGCCAGCATCAGCGCGGGCAGGGAAACAGATCAAAAGTTTACTCCAAGCGGACAGGAGAATTTTCAATTGGGAGTGGACTTGGTGTTTGCTCCTGCTGGACGAGAGTTTAAAAAATGCTCAGGCCGAGTGAGAGCAAACACAGGATTCACTGTCTGCGTCGTTGCAGGTAGGGAAACTACTATGCCCCAGGGGTGGGCTCCCAGGGACATAGCATGCGAGCCAGCCCCAGAGATGGGGTCCCTGAGGCCATTATTGGCTCACGGAGGGGGTCATGTGGCCCCCTCCCCATTTTATAAAATTTCAGCCCCAGGGGTGGACTCCTCTGGGCATTTAGAGGCTCAGGAAGGGGACCCACGTTGCCCCTCTCCTTGTTTTGCAACATTTCTGCCCCAGGGGTGAGCTCCCCAAGACTTTTAATGGCTCTGGGAGGGGAGCCACACAGTATTTTTCTAATGCTGCTGGCAGCCAGTCCGAGCGCTCGCTCCCACAAGAGTCTGACTCCCACGGAAGTGAGATGGCCCAAGGGAAATAAAGCTCCCTGGGCCAATCAGACTGCTTCATTTTTAAATTAGGGCTCTGAGGAAGACCTTGTTGGTCAATACGCATGAGCTTGAATAAAACACCTTTAAAGAAGCATCTCAGAGTGTGGGCTGTTTCTGTAGTTGTACAGACAAAGGAATTATTTGTGGATATATATATATGTATCCACATATATAAATATATATATATGTATATCTACATATACATCCAAAAAATAGCACTCCGTCTGGGCTCATTCGGCCCTTGAGGGGTTGTGCATGAACCAGCAGAGCAAACCGGTATGAGATCTAAAATCGAACAATGACAGTAATAAATGCACACTCACAAAGTCAGGGACAGTAACGCTGTGGCAAGTTAAATCATGCAACACAACACGTTTCGGCTGAACTCTACAGCTTTGATCACATGCACTTGTCAACCAATCTGAAAGGCATAAATAAATAAATGTTCATTCACATAGACACAGGACAGCGAGAAAATAATATACATGGATAAATAAGCAAATACATAGCAATGTCTCAAATTATTATTTTGGGAAACAATGTCTAGAGAATTGAAGTTAGAAACAAGTAATTAGTCTATACTTGCATAATATTTTCCTCCAGGAAATGGAGACAGTAGGTGAAAAATATCAATAAAATGTAAGGCCAATGTAACACAACATCAGCAAATCGTACTTCTGCCAAAAAACATAAATGTGTACATAAAACACAACCTCCATTAACAATAGTATTCCCAAGACACTCTGTTGCATATTAATTAAATGACATAACGATGTATAAATGTCATGTAATAAATTAGGCCACACCTGTTCTATATATATCAACAATATATACCAACAATTAAAAAATATGAACATAATGCCCAAGTGGGCAATCACATGTGCTGAACTTGTAAATAAAAGATAGTAGGCATGCAGTGGAAGGCAAGTGCAAAAAATCCTTATCTTTGAATCACCACACCCGTGCAGAACATATCTTAAAGTGCAGGAAAGAAGGAGAAGTGACACAAAAATCCATATCATAGCATCTATCAGGCCCCCTTCTTCCTGTAAACAAATACATATGTAAATATAAATAAAAAACTTCTATGTTATCAAAGATGTCATGAGTCCTGTAATTTGTGGGGTAATTAGCAGTGCCTGGCGAGGGCACGAGTTATAGTTACCTTAGGGCACGAGTTACTTGAAATAACTCTTCCCCGGTGACCCACTTCTTTTAAGTTACATTATCCCCGGTAGAAGGCAGATACTGGGGCCGCAGGACTCCTTGAATTATTATATAAGGATTTTTCCCTGGGGAGGTGGTAGTCCCCAGGTCACAGGATGGCCGCACGTCCCCCAGCATACTATCAAAAGTTAGCCCCAAAGAGGTGACGAACCCCAGGGTGTGGGGTCTGCACAGCCCTCCCTATTAATATAAAAGTATTTTGTCCGAGGGAGGTGGTGTGCAGCCATGCCCTGCAGCCAACCCCCCATGCAGCCAATCCCACATTGTGCATGGCCCTAGTCTGTGTGTGATGAGTGGTTGGCTGCAGGACCTTTGGACAACCCCCTGCATGCAGCCAACCCCAGACAGCCCCGGCCTTTGAAGTGGTTGTATGAGTGTGTAGTTGGGTGTGTGAGTGGGTGTGTAAGTGGCTTTATGGGTGTGTGAGTGAGTGTGTGTTGTTGTGTGGGTGTGTGAGTGTATGAGTGAGTGTGAGCGCATGTGTGAATGAACGTGTGGGTCTGTGAGGGGGTGTGTGAGTGGTTGTTTGAATCTGTGAGTGGTTGTCTGAGCATCTGTAAAGGTGTGTGAGTGGTTGTGAGGGTGTGTAAGTGGGTGTTTGTGAGTGGGAGCATGAGTGGCTGTGTGGGTCTAAGAGTGGGTGTCTGAGTGGTCTGTGGGTCTGTGAGTAGGATGTGAGTAGTTATATTGGTGTGCAAGTGGATGTGTGAGTGGGTGTGTGAGTAGCTGTGTGGGTCTGTGACTGGGTGAAGTAGTGGTGTTGTAAGTCTGTGACTGGGTGTGTGAGTGAATGAATGCGTGTGTGAATGGGTGTATGAGTGGCTGTGTGAGTCAGTGAGGTGGGTGTGCAACGGTGTGGTAGTGGTTTTGTGGGTCTGTGATTGGATGTGTGAGTATGTGGATGGGTGTGTGAGTAAGTGTGTGAGTGGGGCTGTCGGTAGGTGTATATTTTTTAATTGGGGTCTGAATCTGCGGTTTCATTGCAGATTCACCCGGCAGCCATGTTGAGCACATGGATCCTTGTGCACCCCTTAAAAAATATTTTTGGGCAATTTCTTGCCCATGAGGGGTCGCTCACAGATGCCTCCATCAGTCCTATGGGGTCAGGATTCTTCTATCCTGACCCATTATATCCTAATTCATCTTTATTTCCTCCACACAGGACAGAGTGCTGTTACAAAAAATTATGGCCTCAACTTTCCTTTAAGGTTGCGGCCAACCAATCATGGTCTTGCTGTTGGCAAGTGTGTCTTCGGATGCACCGCAGTGGATCTGCAGTGGATCTGTATCTCTAGATATATATAAATCTTTTTTCCATAACAACTTCAAAACTGCAGGACAGATTTACACCAAACTCCAAAAAAGAGATGTTTCTGGACCGAGTTGTATCTTTTTCCCAATTATGGTGTAATTCCATCCAAGAGTTAGGCTGTAGTCGTGTCTAAAATCCCTATGGGTGTTGTTTTATTTTTCTCTATCTAATTGTTCTTTCGCCTAGGAAAGCATTACGGCTCAGTAGGACATTCATTTCACTTTGTGCTTTCTTCAAGGCCGCAGTCACATAGGTTTGCCAGCAAAAGAGGTACGCTGTATCTCCAACATTCACAGAAACACACACATTTCTAAGTGGGTCCCGTGCTTCCCATGACACTGGATTCAAGCTAGCCTGGCTGATGAGGGGTGAAACCCCGAAACCGGTCCCAGGATGCTTGTTTCCAGTCCAGGGAAGACCTGGCCTGGCAGTTCGGGCTGGACTGTTCCCATGGGGAACAGGGTCAAGACTGATTTGCATATGGCTGGGTCCAAACTGGAATAGCATGGGCAACAAAAAAACGATGGATTTAGGCCCAGATCTCTGTACTGGGGGTGAATGTTTGACATTGTTCAGCATTCCGTCCATCACTTGTTATTTTTGCATTTGTCGCCCTAAGTGGGAAGGGTATGCCCAGACGTGGGTCCCCTGCTTCCCATGCCACTGGATTCAAGCTAGCCTGGCTGATGAGGGGTGAAACCCCGAAACCGGTCCCAGGATGCTTGTTTCCAGTCCAGAGAAGACCTGGCCTGGCAGTTCAGGCTGGACTGTTCCCATGGGGAACAGGGTCAAGACTGATTTGCATATGGCTGGGTCCAAAGTGGAATGGCATGGGCAGCAAAAAAACAATGGATTTAGGCCCAGATCTCTGTACTGGGGGTGAATGTTTGACATTGTTCAGCATTCCGTCCATCACTTGTTGTTTTTGCATGATATCTGATCAACCACGATTCCCCTGAGGAGTCTGTCTTTCTTGTCATGCGTCCGGTTGCCACAAATGAAGCACTGCTAGTTAGCCGGAAAACCCAGATTAGGCTGACAGGTGTCACATGGTGTGGAACTGTAATAGTACCCACAATCCATGCGATCCTAGCACCCAAATCCAGTAGCCTCATTATGATAATGAGAACCTATGCAACATGACGCCGGCAATGTTTGGTCAGGCACTAATTTTTAAATCCTCCTAAGTATCTCAGTCTCACTAAAGGCTAAAAGAAACCTTGATACTATATATGGAGACATCCGTGGTATTGAGGATTTCCTCCTCAGCTAAGTAGGTAGTACCTATCTAACACCGTAGGTTGTTCAAGTTTGAACCTTAAATGGATTAATCCCCACTTGGTGCCCTTATCACTGAACAAACAACTTTTACCATTAACATGGTGAACTCGCAACAGGTAGCAAATTACAGCACACATGCAACCGTCCCTTACTGCGCCCTTATTTGCAAATGGACTAACGGCGCAGGGGAGTCAAGTCACATTTGTTGTTGAGGCTCATCCAGCCTACAGAACAGAATAATTTTATTCTTGGGTCACTTTCCCAGCAGTTGATGGGAACACAAACACATTTAATCACTATACACCTGCAAACAGATCTGCACAATCTAGAGCTTTAGCATATTCAGAAATACCTCTATCTTATTAAGACAATAATAATTGGCTAGATGGTGCTCTACCACTTACAATATTACATGTTAGGTTAGGTCTCTGAACAATGATGGCCCGACCAGGCCTTTATTGGCCACATATACACTGCACCCTGATGCAGCAACCTTAGCGGTAAACGAGGTACGCCGTTTTTATACAGAACTCATCGAAATATACAGACTATTAGTACAGTTTGTAATGTAAACATTAACCCCTAGGATGCCTGGGGCGAGCTGGTCTCCTCTTGCACCCGGCTGCACTGTTGGCCATATCTGCCCCCCTTCTGGGCAGATAAGCCTATTTTTGGAAGGCCCATCTGCCCCCCAGGGGGGCAGAAAGCCCACCAGAGACCAGGGAAGACTTATTTTTCAAAATAAGAGGGCGGGGTATGGCCATACCCCCATCCCAAATAAATGGGGCCAAAGTTGTTCTGCCCACCAGTGGGCAGATTGGGCAATTACTCCCACTCCACACCCCTGGGGGGGGGAGAAAGTCTACTAGATGCCAGGGAATTAAAAAAAAAAATTGTGGGGTGGTGGCTGGTGGCTACCAACCAGTATGGCCTGGTTATGCCCCCACCCCAACTGAAGGGTGTACCACTCTTTCAGCTCTCCCCGCACACTAAAACATCTTATCCCACGGCAAGTAAGAGGACATTTGATTATTTTGGGTTTTGGTTTTACATTTGGGCCATGAGAGCTTGGTAACTCTCAAAATCATCCCACGTGGAATGGTGAGGGCTGCACTTTTTTTACTTTGGGATGCTGCCATGTAGAAAAATCAACAAGACATAGACACAACTGAAAACTAAACATCTGGTTGATTCCAGGGTGGGGTGCTTAACATGCACCCGCACCATTTTCTTATCCACAATGCCCTGCAAACCTCCAACTTTGCTGGAAATCACACATTTTTGTGATGGAACCTCCGGAATCTGCAGGAATCCACTAAATTCCTACTACCCAACATTGTCTCATCTATACCAATAAAAAGTCTCCTGCACTTGTCAGCCTAAAAATGTTTTTTTTCAAACTGCCCTTTTGGACCCGCTTTGGTTTCCCCTCAATTTCAACATGTTTTTGGCTCTTCCCTGTCACAGGCACTTGGCCCACCTACACAAGTGAGGTATCATTTTTACCGGGAGACTCAGGGGAATGTTGGGTGGTAGGAATTTTGTCCCAGTGCGGTGATCCCACACAGAAATGTGGGAAAAATGAGATTTATTAAACTAAATTTGAGGTTTGCTGAGGATTCTGGGTTAGAAAACATTGGGGGATCCACGCAAGTCACACCTCCCTGGACTTCCTTGGTTGTCTAGTTTTCAGAAATGTCTGGGTTTCGTAGGTTTCCCTGGATGGCTGCTGAGCCCAGGACCAAAAACACAGGTGCCGCCACCCCTGCAAAAACAGATAGTTTTGTATTTGATAATTTTGATGTGTTCATATAGTGTTTTGGAGCATTTCCTGTCACGAGCACTAGACCTACCCACACAAGTAAGGTACCATTTTTATCGGGAGACTTAGGGGAACACTGGGTGGAGGGAAATTTGTGGCTCCTCTCAGAATCCAGAACTTTCTGTCACCGAAATGAGAGGAAAAGGTGTTTTTTGGCCGAATTTTGAGGTTTGCAAAGGATTCTGGGTAACAGAACCTGGTGAGAGCCCCCCAAGTCACCCCATCTAGGATTCCCCTAGGTGTCTATTTTTTCAAAAATGCGCAGGTTTGCTAGGTTTCCATAGGTGCCGGATGAGCTAGTGGCCAAAATCCACAGCTAGGCACTTTGCAAAAAACAGCTGTTTTCTTTGGGAAAATGTGATGTGTCCACTTTGTGTTTTGGGACATTTCCTGTCGCGGGCGCTATGCCTACCCACACAAGTGAGGTACCATATTTATCGGAAGACTTTGGGGAACGCTGAGTAGAAGCAAATGTGTGGCTCCTCTCAGATTCCAGAACTTTCTGTCACCAAAATGTGAGGAAAAGGTGTTTTTTTGGCCATATTTTGAGGTTTGCAAAGGATTCTGGGTAACAGAACCTGGTGAGAGACCTCAAGTCATCTCATCTTGGTTTCCCCTTTTTCAAAATGTGCAGGTTTGGTAGGTTTGCCTAGGTGCTGGCTGAGCTAGAGGCCAAAATATACAGCTAGGCACTTTGCAAAAAACACGTCAGATTTCTACTTGAGAAATGCCCTGTAATTGACATGCTAGTATGGGCACCCCGGAATTCAGAAATGTGCAAATAACCACTGCTTTTCAACACCTTATCTTGTGCCCAGTTTGGAAATACAAAGGTTTTCTTGATACCTATTTTTCACTCTTTATATTTCAGCAAATGAATTGCTGTATACTTAGTATAGAAAGAAAACCCATTGCAAGGTGCAGCTCATTTATTGGCTCTGGGTACCTCGGGTCATTGATGAACCTATAAGCCCTATACATCCCCACAACCAGAAGGGTCCAGCAGACGTAATGGTATATTGCTTTAAAAAATCTGATGTCGCAGGAAAATGTTAAAGAGTAAAACGGGGAGAACAATAGCTGGATTTTTTCACCTCAATTTCAATATTTTTTTATTTCAGCTGTTATTTTATGTAGGAAATCCTTGTAGGATCTACACAATTCTGCTGAATTCAGGATTTTATCTACCTTTCAGAAATGATTAGCTTTCTGGGATCCAGCATTGGTTTCACACCCATTTCTGTCACTAACTGGAAGGAGGCTGAAAGCACAAAAAATAGTAAAAATGGGGTATGCCCCAGCAAAATGCCAAAATTGTGATGAAAAATTGGGTTTTCTGATTCAAGTCTGCCGGTTCCTGAAAGCTGGGAAGATGGTGATTTTAGCACTGCAAACCCTTTGTTGATGACATATTCAGGGGGAAAAAAACACAAGCCTTCTTCTGCAGCCCTTTCTTCCCATTTTTCTTTTAAAAAACTACATTTTTGCTGTTTTTGGGCTAATTTCTTGGACTCCTTCAGGGGAACCCACTAACTCTGGGTACTTCTAGAATCCCTAAAATGTTAGAAAAAAGGACGCAAATTTGGTTTGAGTAGCTTATGTGGACAAAAAGTTATGAGGGCCTAAGCGCAAACTGCCCCAAATAGCCAAAAAAAGGCCTGGCACCTGAGGGGGAAAAGGCCTGGCAGCGAAGGGGTTAAATACTAACCCAGCACGTGCTGCCCCAGTGCAACTATATGCAGTTACACCAGACATTAACCCTGTAACTGTCCATTCAATCATGGGTAAGGTACCCGCCAAGCGGGAGGGAATTCCGTTTTGGTTAGCTCAAAAAATGAACACACTGGAAGCAGATTTTCCCCATATGGGTCCTGAGGATCAACATAGAATCCTCACTATGTGCTTGCCATTTGGGATGGTTTCCACAGTAAATAACTGCAATACATGGGGCATGGTATTTGCCACGCTCTACACTACCTCACACGGTACACCAACACTTGCCAATCTTCCGGAGGTGTTAAAACAAATTCAAGATGAATATGGGGCTGTCCTGGCCCTGGACTTGGGAATGCAATTAATGGGCATTTTTGCCACTGTGTCTTCAATTATATTAAGTATCTTTCAAGGGGAAGCAGTTGCACTAGCAGTGCGTATGCAGCTCCGTACAGGATCAAGAATGTGAGCTGCCAAAGATTATCGCTGGGACCTACTCCAGCAGTGATCGAGATGGTCTGGGGGCCAGAAACCGAGAAAGGACCCACAATGCTCATCTGAAGTTTCTGTCAAGAAGAGAAACTTCCCCAACAAAAAAAACAGTTTAAAAAGAAAAAAGTGTCAGCAGTTACAATACGACATGCCACTCAGGAAGAGGACTTTACTGAAGGACAGGAAGTGGGCATTGGCACTGCTAGACAGTGCAGCAGAGGTCAAAATAGTTCGTCGGGATCTTCAAGAGCATCTGGAGGTGAAGGCAACTAATGACTTCTTACAAGTTGAGACTGCAGACATGCCTGTCTGCACACCCGACAGGGTGTACAAAGTAACTATACAGCTAGAGGGAGACACTGAAACTACGATAGATACTATCTTTTGGGACCCCACATCACCAATATTTATATTTTACTGGCCGAAAAAGACTGGCCACCAGAATTTGTCCATGATCTCTCATGGACAAATCTCGCCCCTTCTTCCCAGAACGTTTGTGGAAATACACACCATTGAGTGGGCACTGCGTTATATCGCAACCACGTAGGGTGGGATAAAGATTCCTCCATCATGTAATTCCAATTAAATCCCAGCCTCAACATCAACCCCAATACCCAATAAACATTAAGCAAAAGCACCCGTGAGGGAAATCCTCAACCAATTAGAGTACCAGGGCGTAATTGAACCCGGTGTCTCACCAATGAACAATCCATTGTTCCCTGTCGCTAAACCTGACCATTCATATAGAATAGTTTTAGACTATAGATATTTAAACAGTCACACACGCATATTTGCTATACAAAATGCACACAGCTCAGTACCTATGAACAATATAGTGCAAAAAAATACAAAACTACCCTGCACATTTCCAACGGTTTTTCTGCCAAAACATAGCGTCTGAAAGTAGATACTTAACAAGTTTCAGTGCTTTAGGCTCTCAGAAAAATTCTCCCAACTCCCACAAGGGTACAAGAACAGTCCAGGGCTGTTCTCAGCTAGAGTTACATCTATTTTACACGACATCGACCCTGAGGCGTTGTTATACATGGATGATATCTACCTTACGGACGACGACCTGATACAACATTAAAAACGGGTGGCCTGCATTGTTGTAGGATTTGCTGAATTTGGCTACAAATGTAATAAAAAAAAAAAAAAGCCTTCCTTAGTGTCCTGTTTTTGGGATACGAACTGTTGGATAAAGGCAAGAGCCTTGTGCCCCCTTTGTTTTAGAAAAATGTGCACGATTAAAACCTCCGAACACAATAAAAAAGCTCCAATCTTTATTGGGCTTTTTACATTTTGGCAGAACATACATTCCAGACTATGCACAACGCATTAAACTATTATATGACTTAATACATCCTGATTTTACCAGCAAATACTGGACAGCCAAACATACATGCGTTCTCAGAGCATTACAAAAAGACATGCTTGAAGCACAACACCTACATACAAGGGACACCAAAAAACACCTCGTCATCAGAATAATTGCTGGTGTCATTGGTTTCACCTACATAACTTTCAGTGAGGGTGTGACCGTCCTGATTGCATACAAATCATGTCTTTACTCTACAGCTGAAAAAAGCTTTGCTCCCACTGAGAAAATTCTCACTGCTGTTCAGATGGTTGTCATTAAAGAAAGACCACTGGCCCAGAGGAAACATATCATTGTCGTATCCCCATCCCAGCCCTTGAGGCTGTTACCAAAGCTAGCGTTCCTAATGCTGAAGCATTACATCCATGTTGGATCCAATGGGCAACTTCTCTGATGGCCACTGATGTAAACTATATTTTTGACTCAAAATTACAAACTCAAGAGTTTTTTAAATATCCAGTTCCAGCAAACACATTGCCTATTGACCAATATCAGACAATTTTGCTCACTGATGGTTCAGCCCAAAAGGCTATAGGCACTAAACAACATTATTCCGCCGGTTGCCTCAATACAAACCTAGTAGTTATACCAGGGGTGGGAAATCGTTTGATTACCAATAAAAATCAAATACCAAAATTGATCAAAGCAGCACATGAGGAAGTTGCTTCTGCCCATGCTTGTGTGGCAGCTATGATTTCACTGTTACAAGCATGTTATTGGTGGCCAGGTCCCTATAAACAGACCAAGCAGTATGTCCTTTGTTGTGACATCTCCCAGCAAATAAAAGGATCCACCGTCAAACGCCCACTGCAGACACCCCTCCTAATTTCCAACAAACCATTACAATGTGTGTACTTTGACCATTGTGGCCCCCTGACACCTGAAAGTACATACAAATACATCTTAGTCTCTGTTGACTCATGCTCCAGATTGCTATGGGTTTGGCCACAACACTCAGCTGACGCTCAAATTGTTATTAAAGATTTGCAAGTCTTTATCAGCACGTACGCTGCTGCGGCTTTCCACTCAGACCAGAGACCTGCTTTTGCCCAAGGGTTTTCAGGGACGCCATGACTTCATTAGGAGTCCAACTCCATTACTCATCTCCATTTCATCCCAAGGGAAATAGTTTTGTGGAGCAACGAAACCGAGATGTAAAGCAATCCAGCCAGAGTATTAGGTACGGGTCATTGTTGGATTACACACCTGTATGTAGTCCAGAGAGCACTTAACAATCTGCGTAGAAGGTCCCTGGGGGGCGTACTTCATATGAATAACTGTTCGGAACACAAATGTATATTCCAGATCTTGATGGTCCTGGCATGGAGGTGGCAGATACACCTTTTGACATAAATGAATGTGTCACTGTCTTGCAGGACTTACAACAGTTCCGTGACGACAACGCATCTGCCAGTGCCGCCTCTTAGGGAATAAGGGATGTACCAATAACACCTACTGGCTGGATTAAAAAAGGTGGGGATCTAGTGCGTGAAAACATTGCTGTGAAAAATGAGTTTGAGCCTTCTTATCATGCACTGGTTCCAGTCCTGTGAATACACAGTACCAGAGCTGTCATTTTACCACTGCAGCCTGGTTATAAATAAAATTGCTTTGTCTCCATCTACAATGTCAAGCTACACCATATGGCCGATCCTGCACAGCAGACCTAGGGGACTCCTGGGTAGTACCCACATCTCTCTCACTACAGACCAAAAGGTTCCTCTATAGGTTTTAATCAGCAACGCTGATACCTCTCCGAGCTTGGGGAAGGTGGAACATGAGCTTTCATTGGTTCCACTAACTTCTACAACAAATAACACCGATAATATTGATTGATTTTATTCAAATTCTACACAAACGGATGGCATAGTCTACTATGAACCTCCAAGTGAGTCTTCTGCAAGTCCTCCTCTTCCAAAAACAGCTCCAGTTTTTGTACAAACTGCTTCTGGATATTTTGCCAACATCAATGACACTTTCACTGACTCATCTGCCTCTACTGCAACATAACTGTCAAGAGCACATAAGCTGATAATCTGGCACAGAATTAACTATCTCATTCTTCCATGGAACTACAAATGGCTCTTATTGAGTGTACTTGCCTTTGTCCTTTGGATTGGGTTTGTCATTGCTTTCTTCTTACTTATACATGGCCATTACCTACCTCAACGCTCTACAATTGAACTGGTGGATGAGGTCTTAAAACCACATTTTTCTTCACACAAAGTCCACAAAGGCTTGTCCCTAGTGAACATTACAGCCATACCAATTCCTGATGGGATTGTTTGGGATAAAGTATTATTTGATATATTTGGCCCGATGGAGGTCATTTAAATTCCATATGTATTTAAACGTTCTATGAACAATGTAATTACACCCGGAGTGGTTTCTGATGATTAAGATGTGAAAACTGTTGATTCCAAGATGTCTGATTTACAGTATTATACAGTATTTGTAAATGAAGATGTGTATCAATCCAAAGAAAATTGTGGAAATGTGTTCTGTTATAACTATTATGGTCATCATTTCATTCATGGAGCAAGTACCCCAAAGACTATTTTTAATTATACACAGTGGGAACACTGTCCGATTCCACCTGTGGGGAGTTCCAAAATGTATACTGAAAAGTGTGCCAATTTTTCTGGGCACAATGTCAAAAATGTTGAATCGCATTATTTCAAATTGCCAGTGATGGAAAGTCAACATATTTTATTGACAGACACAAAATTAATTTATTCTGATTCCTTGGTTTCCTGGTTAGCTAGAGAAGGCTATGATTACTGGTTGAAGTTGATAGACATGAAATGTGTGTGGGGAACTAAAAATTGCCAAATAAGGGGAAAGGAAGCTTTATGTACAGATTTAGAGCATGCCTGATACCTGGTCAAATGATATTTGTAAACAAAACTGTACAGCAAATGAGTTGTTTAGGCTTAGTAAAACTTAAGGAACTGAATGCGCCGAGTATTCCTGTCCCTGCAAAATTTTACAAATGTCAAAAGTATATAGATGCATCTGAAGATCACCTCGATGGGTGAGTCCAGAATGGAATATTTAACACATGTCTCTCACGTTTGGTGGGTGGTTATTGTGGCCTGTAGATACCAATGGGTGCCATACATGTTTGTAAACTCCACAGGGGGTTTTAGAACAAATAGGCCGGATGCTCGCTATGTGTCCTCAGAACACTCGGGTATTCTGACAACATATAGTGTATGGAAATTATGCCAGCAATGGTTGAGGAGTTCCTCACTAGATGCTGTTAAAGAACACCTCAGTCTCCTGTCCAACGATACAGATTTACAGGATTTCCTGTTAGGTCTCAGAAGACAATACAGAAAACGCTTCTTATATGCAGTATATAATGAAATTTGGAAATGTTCTCAACAAGAAGTGGCTGCCCAGTTAAGGCAAATTGATCAGGAACGTTTACAGAAGGCATTAGCCGTTGTAGATAATGGTATTAACACCTTGTCTGACAGGATATATACCTTAAATAACATTGTATCCTCTGCAATAGACATAGTACAGAGTGACATGTCGTCTTTTCACCACGGACAGAGTCAGCTAAGGTCCATTATTCAATTAGGTCGGACACTATAAACACTGAAAGTAGGTCATGTTCCCTGGCAACACCTTAGTGCAAGGGACATATTTTCAACATTTAATTTAATGCAACAACAACACATAATGGCTAAGAAGGAAGTGACTTATGTCATGCTAAACATTGAGAAATTAGAAAAGTTGCCTTTTATTGTGGCTGAAATACAATCTGCTGAATGGCTAATACAAGGGGTTATAAATCTACCCATTTCAACACTTCAATTCACATCCTGCTTGAAACACATTCCAAAAGGCAGATATGAAAGGTTGGGAGATAGTTGCATACACAAGATGTGGGAGCTTTCCTTTTTGTACAAATGTTTCAATGGTATGAAAGAGGTCTTTCTTGGCGGTAGTGAATGCAAGACTTCTGTAAGCCATTCAATGGTTTGTAAACAGCTGTACATGTGCGGGTGTGTAATGTCTCAGCAGCGAACTTGGCTTATCTGAAGGGAATTCCAGTTCCCTTGATTAGACCTATGTTCCAGGTGCTCTCAGATGGCAGCTATGTGCTCCTTAACAGTGAGAGCCGTTGTGGAATGCGAGCCAGAAAAGCCTGTCATTTTGGTCTCCCAACTTGTCACATATTTTGCAGAAATGTTCTTTTTCCCCCTACACAACATATTGCTACTTATGATGTGAATTTTGACAAGTTGAGCAGACTCAAGGCTTTATTGTTTCAAAAGCATGTGGTGCCTACATCTGCACACAAGACCTATGTGCTTCAAGTTGCGAGGTCATCGGCAGAGATTCAGTCCCTTTTCAGCACACATTTTCAGAGATGCTTTGGTGAACTAGCGGGAAGAATATTCAACGCATCCAGTACTACTGGAATGGCACATGTCTTTGATGCTGTTGATTCTGGTTTTGTTCACACCTTCTCCTCTATATTTGGCTTAATACTTTCAGATATACACTCAATATTTTCAAGTATTCTCAGGGGATTTATGATTACTTTGGCTATAATAGGTGGCTTCTTGCTGTTGCTACTTTTTCTGCGCAATGACTGTCCTTCACAGCGAGGAGGACTGAAAGTGCTTCCACCACTGCAACTGTGTCATGAACGCATGATGCAGTATTTAGGAACCCCACTCCTGGAGCAATTGGAGTGTGACTGGTCTCTGTCATTTAGACTGGTTTTGGATTGTGTGCAGCCCGTGTTTCAATGCCATTGGTGCCCCTTCAAATGTGCACTGAAAGTCTAACTTTCTACGCGGCGCTTACTTCCATTGGACACTGATTTGTTGATGTTCCAGACAGCAGCTGAATGGATTGGTGCAGTAGTTTTGAAAATTTCATGAAGATTTGTCAAAAGGTGCCAAAATTATTAGCAAACCAAATCCCTTTTCCTATGGAAACGAGGTCCTAACTATAACATATAGAATTTAGGGATGGGTAAGGGTATAAGGGGGTAATGGAATATGGTGGAAAGTGTGCTTTTAGGGTTTAAGGGTTTAGGGTTTAAGGGTGGTAAGGGAATAGGATGGTATGGGTGTTTTTAGGGTTCAGGGGTGGGTAAGGGTACAGGATGGTATGGGTAGTTTTAGGTTTTAGGGGTGGATAAGGGTGTAAAGTGGTAAGGGTGATTTTAGGGTTTAGGGTGGGTAAGGGAATAGGGTGCTTTAGGGTGAGTTGGGGAATAGGGTGGTAAGGGTGTTTTAGAGTTTAGGGTCGGTAGGGTAAAAGGGTGACAAGGGTGTTTTAGGGTTTAGGGGTGATAAGGGTATAGAGTGGTAAGCATGATTGTAGTTTTTAGCAGTAAGAGTATTGGGTGGTAAGGGAATAGGGTAGTAAATGTGTTTTCAGAGCTCAGTGGTGGGTAAGGGATTACGGTGGAAAGAGTGATTTTAGGGTTCTGGGTTGATAAGGGAATAGCGTGGTAAAGAAGACAAATTACCAGATATGTACACCTTTCCAAACTGTGAACCAGAGGGAGGTGCTTGTTCCTTCAAGCAATATCATCAAAAAGAGAGGGAGCAGCTGTCCTGAAGAACAAAGTTAAAAAGCCTAACTTCCCAAGATTCCTCTCAAAAAGATACACAATACAAAGTTTTATGGAAGAATTTCCTCAAGTTGTGAAAGTTGACTCTCTTATAGCAAGCCTCTCCTCATGGTTCTTTAATATATGAAG
Organism: Pleurodeles waltl; assembly: GCF_031143425.1. Classification (NCBI taxonomy): domain Eukaryota; kingdom Metazoa; phylum Chordata; class Amphibia; order Caudata; family Salamandridae; genus Pleurodeles; species Pleurodeles waltl. The sequence goes on from NC_090449.1 coordinate 228,882,814, forward strand.
ATTCCTCCAAAGCCGACTCTGTTGCTAAAAAAAGTGGAAATGGCACTAAACAGATCTGATGTGGCATCCAATTTTGCAATTTGTTCAAACATTTATGCAACATATGAGGCATAGGGGGTCATTCTAAGTCTGGCGGGCGGCGGAGGCCGCCCGCCAGACTTCCCCCACCAAAATACCGCTCCGCGGTCGAAAGACCGCTGAGGGTATTTTGGGATTTGCCCTGGGCTGGCGGGCGACCGCCAAAAGGCCGCCCGCCAGCCCAGGGCAAATCAACCTTCCCACGAGGACGCCAGCTCAGAATTGAGCCGGCGGAGTGGGAAGGTGCGACGGGTGCAGTGGCACCCGTCGCGTATTTCAGTGTCTGCAAAGCAGACACTGAAATACAGAGTGGGGCCCCGCAGCACCCCCTACCGCCATCCTATTCCTGGGGATGGCGGTAGGGGGTGTCAGAATCCCCATGGCGGCGGACTCAAGGGCAGCGGAAAACCGGCGGGAGACCGCCGGTTTTCCAAATCTGACCGCGACCAAAGCGCCGCGGTCAGAATGCCCTGCGGGGCACCGCCGGCCTGTCGGCGGTGCTCCCGCCGACCCTGGTCAGGGCCATAGTCTCTTCTCCAACGTTTTCAATTTCAATTTCTGTCAGACATCTTGCAGCCAGGTGCTGACTATCCTCCAATTCTGTCACTAAGGTAGCAGGAAGACAGATTTTTGTCTGACATATTTTTCATCTCTTTGAGTGGTGCTTCTGCTGCTTCAGGCTTTATCATTGCAGCCAGAAGACACCTTTGGTTGTGTGCCTGGAGAGCTGACAATTCCCAAAAGAATCTTCTGATAACCGTTCCATTTTCCAGAACTAAACTCTTCAGCCACAGCTTGAACAAATGATTAAAAAATCGACTGAAGCTAAGAAGGTAGTGGCTCTGGTCCACTCTTCTTTCAAAGGTAAAGGCTTTAGATCTATGAGGGTTCTATTGCCCATCAAGGAACTCCAAATGATCAATTCAGCCCTTTTCAAGAGTTGTATAGCTATTTTAGCCATATTTATACACATTATTTTAGCAAACCAAGCCTGCCATTGTGCACTTTAGCCCGGTTACATTTTATCAAGCATTGCTTTATTTTTCTAGCAATAGCCACATTTGCGGTGTTGTTTTATTTTTCTCTACCTAACTGTTCTTTCATCTAGGAAAGCATTATGTTCTCAGTAGGACATTCATTTCACTCTGTGCTTTCTTCAAGGCTGCAGTCAGATAGAGTTGCCGGCAAAAGTGGTGCGATGTGTCTCCAACCTTCACAGAATCACACACATTTCTACGTGGGGACCCTTTCTTAGAATGTCAACTGTTTTATTATAAAAACACTCCTTTCTCCCATACACGTTGGAGGGAGATTCCAGCGAGATGACCACAACTGTATGCTGATTGCTGATTGCTGATTGCCTCGCTACAACTTCTTGCCTAGACTGCCGAACCCGTGGCTTACATGGGGATGGTGTCTTTCTAGACTACAGGCTTCCTTACTCAGGTATGAAGGATGATGTCTTCCCAGAGGGGAAACCTGAAGGGCGGATTAGAGCTTATTAGGCTGTGCTCTAACATAGCTCAGGTAGGAGAACTATATATCACTTCTAGTGACAGGATGGTGGGACTGCTTTTGTGTTTCACTCTCCTTGTCACAATCTTGCTTTTATTGTGTTTTATGATCCTAGTTATTGCAATTCATGCCATTATATCTAAGATGCAGTTACTTCAATAAATACTTATTGAATGATATTCTGCCTCTGTTTGTCCTTGCCTGTGTGAGACTAATGCAACCGAGAGAAAGGGATGAGATCAGATCGACCACGATTCCCCTGAGGAGTCTTTCTTGTCATGCACCCTGTTGCCACAATCATCCCTGCTCTTGGGTAGAGATGAGGCGCTGCTAGTTAGCCGGAAAACCCACATTAGACCGACAGGTGTCACATGGTGAGGAACTGTACTTAGTACCCACAATCCTTGTGATCCTACCGCCCAAATCCAGTAGCCTCATTAGGATAATGAGAACCTACGCGACACAAGAGATGGGCTGAAACTGGGACACCCTGTCTCAGACAAATCCCTGGCCTTTAACTCCACCTCATCTTCCACCTCCTCTTCTTAGTCCCAACTGTATGTCAGCATAGTACGGTAGGAGGACTCCTCTAAAGTTTGTTCATCATGGCAGACACTAATTTCAGATGCATGGGTTCTACAAACCATTCAACAGGGTTACAGAATTCCCTTTGAATATTTCCCCTGTACGGCTTGATGATGACTCCCATTCCTTGCTGCCCAGAGAAGCCTTGTGGAAAGATATACAACCCTTGGTAAACAAAGCAGCCAATATCAAGATTTCACCACAAGACAGAATAAAAGATGCCACTCTATTGTTTCTGGGACAGGCGGTAAATTCCTTTATCCCTCATGTGTCATTTAATTGGTCACTTTTCAGTCCCTTATTCCACTTATCCTTCTGAGGGACTTCGCAGCATCACTAGACCTGCAGGACATATATTCACATGTTCTCAAACATCCAAACTCCAAAATGTTTTGCATTTCAGATCAACGCTTTCAGTTTAGAGTCCTCTCTTTAGGATCTCTTCAGCTTCGAGGGTGCTTACAAAGGTTCTGGCTCCCTTAGTGGCAATACTACGAGTAGAATGATCCCTTACATTTTAAAAAAATATTTTTTTCTTGGAAGAGTTCACATAAATACATCATATAACCATAGACAGAATAGAAGTTTTTCATTAGAGTACAATACATAAATGAATCGAGCCACTTAATCTCTCCCTTCCCCTAAAACCGATAAAAACCCACTGATACCAAAATTTCATATAGCCACAAGCTTGATGTGCTTACAGACCTTCCCACAGCTTAAGTAATTACTTATATGCTCTGGAACGCAATGCATAACAGCATTCAAAACCCTTTACCTTCAACATTTTGGCCAGACAATGTTCAAACCTGGGGGGTACATCAGACTTCCGTTTTGATAAATTAAGGATCTAGCAATCAAAGTGGCCAAAAATAACTTCTTTTTATCTCTGATCTGAACACGAGGGTCTGAGGAATACCCCAATATCATGGCTTGAATATCCTGGCCACAGTCAATATGAAGAGTGCGTGTACCGTATGCATGAATAGAGGCCCAGAAACCATCCATTTTTTAACACTCACATATAATATGGCTCCAGTTCCCTTCACCCTCATTTGAACATCTAAAACATTTTGCCTGCATCTAGGGGGTTAATTCTATGTAGAAAATCGAGTGTTATATAAAGGAGCCATTTCATATATAAGATTGCATCTGGGGGAGCTTGGCACCTTTTAACAAGGAAAAGTTAAACACAATCTTATTCCAAACCTCGACCGAAAGTAACACCTCCTCTTTTGACTGCCATTTCTGTCTGGCTTTATTAAACAATGCCCCCTCCATCTACTGTCGAAATAAGGCTACCTAATACCTAACGGGTGTTCAAGTGCTAAATTCAATCAATTTCCTCATCTATTTCTGAGCTGGTCTTAAGTTTTATCAGATCCAACTCTTTAAAAAAATATCTAATACGGATGAAGGACTAACAAAAGGCTGTCTTCCAGTGTCTAGTATCTGGTTCTATATCTGGTCACTCTTTCCAGGTATCTATTTTTAACAAATTCCAGATCATGCGATAACCATTTATTTTACATTTATGAGCAATACTCCTATCAAGAATGCCATATGATCCCTTATAAATCTTTGCAAGTCGAGTAGAACCATCAATAAGTGGTATGCTAAAATATTTAATAGTTGTTCTCAACTCTTCAAAAGCCTTTGTATATGTTTATAACAAACTTTGTACAGTGATTTTGTCAGGACTAAGAAATCCTTAATTTTGTACTCCTGCATAACTATCTCCAAAAATAAATGATCAAGTGGTTTGCCCGAATGTAGGGGGAAGAGAAAATGTAAATTTAAATGTGCAAAATTGGCAAAGTATTATTCTTTTAAATTCAGCAATGCCACCCCACCTTCTGCTTTTTTCCTGTATACAAAGTGCGCAGTGCAATCCATGGTGTATTGTTATCCCAGATAAAAATGAAAACAGACTCTCAATTTCCTTAAAAACTTTTATCTGCTGAGCAGCAAATAAAAAGTTAAACAAAGGCAGTAGTACATGTGGATCAGTGCGACCCGATTCATTAAGGAAATCAGCAAGCCTGGCCATATAGAAAGAGGGACTTAATTTTCTTAATACGGGGTAAATATTTAAATATAAATAGCTCATTGACATCTTCCATAGTGTAAATGCCCAGATTTCTCTTCAAACTCACCAGCCAATGGAGCTCTGTGAGTAGAGAAGCAGTTGTACAATTACATAGAAAAACCTCCGTTTTTAACCTATTTATTTTATAACCACCCATGGACTGAAATTCCAGAAAAATCTCAAACACCCTCTGTTGGGTGACCACATCAGGTTTTAGAAACAATGTCACATTGTCGGCATATGTTTTAATTTTTGCCATACCCCTCCCCCCCAAAAGGTGGTTTCAAACACTCGTTATTTCTAAGAGCAAGTGCTAAAGTGCTATAAAAATTGCAAATAAGATGGGTGAAAGAGATCACCCCTGCCTGGTGCCCCGGTTTATCTTACAAGTGCCAATATCTTTAGAGTTTAAAATTAGTTGCGCTGTAGCTGCCTCATAGATTTTAGAAATGATCTGTATAAAATTAGTTGGAAAACCAAATCTCTCAAGGATAAAAAAGGTTCTCCAGCTAACCAGGTCGAAAGGCTTCTCTGCATCTAATAAAAGTATCGGTGACAGAAACCGCTTTTGCTCAAAATAATCTAAGGCTAAAAACTTTATGCTCGTGGAGAGTTGCCTACTTAAAATAAACCCACACTGGTACGAATGAATACGAGCTTCTTCGACTTCGTTCACTCGGTTCGCCAATAACTTCATAACTATTTTATGGTCTGTGTTAAGGAGACTGATAGGCCGATTGGAATGAATGTCCTCTGAATTCTGATCTTTTTTTTTTTTTTTTACACAATGCAGATATTTTCAGACATGACGGTGGAATCTGACCGGAGAAGAAAAGACTTAAAAACACTACTTCTAGTGTTTTGTCAAGGGGGGGTGCATGCCACCCTCATCCATTCTGCCAAGATGACAATTATACATAAGGGACGGCTTAATCTGTGCGCTACTTCAGAGGAAGTACAAACGCTCCTGAAGAAACTTCCAGAGAACGTTTAAAGGTGGAGGACTGTGGTGAAATTTTATATTTCTAAATTGCTTTTGCAGGACATGCCAGGGTTTAAGACTCGGGGTGAGGGTGAGGAAGCGTGGCACAGCTACATGTTGCCAGGCAGGAGAAGGCTGGGTCTTAGGGGCCATTGGTGGGGGGGAGGGGTCTTCAGGGTGTGGGAGGAGGCTTGGGGGCATGCCAAGAGGGGTGTCAGTGTCGGTTGGGGAGCCCAAGGTGTGGGAGTAGAAGCTTTTGAAAGCAACAGACCAGAGTTGAGCCACTTGGAAAACTTTAAACACCTTAAGCATCTCTAACACTTTAGCATGTTGGCACTTTTGCACATAGCGCTTTGTTCATACGCATTATACCACTTGTTGAAGGCGGAAGTGATTGAGGAAAAAACTAAAAGACCAAGCTTGAGTAGATGCAGATTACGGCTGCTGAGCTACCTAGTGGGCCAAAGTGTTGTGGTAAATACCTTTATGTCTCCCTCTGGCCATCAGTGCGTGTATAGGTCTTTCAAGCATTTTATATGATTAAGCACTTTTGCACATAGCACTTTGTCTAGTGGCACTTTATTCCCAATTGAACAAGAATGTGAAGAATGAGATCGGACTCTTTTGTAGGCAGAGACAGGGCGAATGGCCTTTTTAATGGCATACAAATTTAAGCCCTGCTGCACATAGCTCAATGCACTTTGTCAAAGGGCAGTCAGCAAGTAATGCCTCTTATGTGGAGTAACTCTTAGAGCATAACAATGCCATAATGGAGAGAAATCTTAGATGAATCCAAAATATTTAAAGACATGTTTAATGGTAACCAGCGTTGTGCACTTTATCAGTAAGGGGGTGCTCTGGTTATACATCAGTGTAGGTCAATCCTCTAGCCTTGATGTTATATGGAAGAAAATGTAAATCAATGAGAGTACAAGTTGATGCTTTGAAAATAATGTTGTACAATGCCAATGGCCTAAATAATAAGTGGAGGGCAGTTGGTTAAAAGGTCGTTCCCCTGATATTATTTTGCTCCAGGAGACCCACTTCATGGAAGGGGGCAAACCTCGCCCAGCCTTGTTTAGAAATGTCACCTGATTTGTATGTTTATTCAATGCTATGGCGAATCACAGGGGGGTAACTATATACGTATACAAATTCCTGCAATTTCGTGAAAGCTCTTTCCAGATGGCCTCTAGTGAGTGATATTGTAAACATTGTCAGAGTCATGATTGCCACAATCTATGCCCCCATTATGGATGATCCGCCTCCGCTGTCTGAAGTTTTTCAGGCACTGGTAGCAATTCTGTGTAAATTAATTTTGGGCAGGGATTTTTACCTACTTCTGAATCCATCATTGGACTCATCCACAAGTACTCAAAAGCAGAATAAACCATGATTTGCAAAACTTATAGTCAGGCATATGAAGGAAGGTTCTGAACCTTGTAGATGGCTGAGGAGATAAACATCCATCCAGGTATTAATTTACCTGTGTTTCAGAACAATATGTCGGCTTTAAGGCTGGACTAATTTGCATTCTCTGGAAATGGCTCTAAGGGATTATACATGTGCCAGATGTGTTTTCAGACCACTCTCTAGTTGTGCTTTCAGCTATGGGGTTATGGCCAGGTAAGTCAGGTGCCAGATGGATTTTTAGTGGAGTCAAGTTAGAGGATATGGTCTGGTCTAAAGAGATTGAGATCGAGATTGGCCATTATTTTGAGGTGAAACAGCATACAGCTAGACCATAGATTGTATGAGACACTTTTAAAGTGACCATATGGTCTTGTATAACCTTCAAAAGCATTGGGGACAAACAGCCCCTTTTAAGAAGAACAATCAACTAGAACTTAGGAGAGCGAAATTGTTAATGCAGGAGTTTATGATATTGCTAACGGTGCCAACTTACAAAAGGTGTATGAAGAGCGAGATTACGGGGAGGTTTCTAGCTTGGTAGGCTGGAGAAAGGAACGCCCCCCAAAAAATTATGTCACTTTATATTGAGGGGACTAAGATTCGGATTCCGAACCCAGGGCTGATCCAAGCTAAGTTTTGGAAACATTATGAACAGATTTATAGCACTGAGCGCTGACTGACGCTGAACAAATTGGATTTTCATGAACAGCCTCCCTCTTCTCAGGCTAAAAGAATATCAAATCCAGGGCTTGATGGCCGCCTTCACTTCAGATGAGGTGACGGAGGTCATTGAGTCTTTACCCAATGCGCAGGCTTGTAGGGAAGATGACCTACAGGTTGAAATGTATAAAAAGTATCTGTCTTTATTGTCACCCAAATTAGCACAACTCACCAATTATATCTTGAAGGGTGGTAAAATTCCTCCATTATTTAACACTGCCATTTTGGTCAGGTTTTTTTTTAACCGTTTGGGTGCCTTGGACGAGATCACCTCGTCCTCCACCTGGGAACCGGCGGGAGCCCTAGCGCTCCCACCATGGGCCCCCCACCCACACCCCCCCAGTCGTGGATGGATAGGGAATCCCTTCCCCTTCCACCCCCAACCCCCGTGACGTTAGCGCGCGATCGCGCGCTGACAATCACAGAGGCCTCCTCCCATCGCGCTGTGATCAGAAGAGAAATGCAAAGCATTTCTCTTCCGATCACGTGGAGGAGGCCGGAGAGGCTTCAAAGGGATGGAAATGAATTTCCTGCCCTTTGAAGTCTCTCTGAGCATTTTAGCAGCCGGATTGCAAGCAATCCAGCTGCTAAAATGCCCACTAGACACCAGAGATTTACCTTTTATTAGGAAATTGGCATAAGGGAGCGACCCCTTGGGCAAGGGTCACTCCCAGGGGGGCATTTTTTTTTAAGGCCCTTTCTGCCCCCCGGAGGCAGAAACCTCTAGGCGATTTTTTTTGTTTTTTTTAAGAGGTGGGGAGCGACCCCTTAGGCAAGGGTCGCTCCCCTAGGGGGCAAATTATAATTAGGCCATTGGGGGCAGATTGGCCTATTTTTATGAGGCCAATCTGACCCCAAGGGGGACAGAAACCACTAGACACCAGGGAGTTTTTTTTTTCTTCGTGAATTTCAGGCAAGGGTCGTTCCCCTGGGGGGGGGAATTTATTTTAGGCCATTTCTACCCCCCCCCCTGGGGGGCAGATCAGCCTATTTTCATTAGGCCAATCTGCCCCCAAGGGGGGCAGAAACCACTAGGCACTGGGATTTTTAGCAGGGGCAAATTGTATTTAGGGCAATTCTGCCCCCCCCGGGAGCAGATCGGCCTATTGTTATTAGGCCGATCTGCCTAGGCGTCACGGCTAAAAAAAAAATTGTGTTTTTTTATTGTTTGTTTTTTTAGAGATGGGGAGATTAGGCAAGGGTCGCTCCCGTGCCCATCTTGGGGGCAGATCGGCCGAAGAAACAACTAGGCACCGGGGATCTTTTATTTTGCGCCAATGTCACTCAAGGGTAGCGACCCCGTAGGCAATGGTCGCTCCCCGGGAGGGTGGGGGGGAGCAAATGTATTTTAGGCCATTTCTGCCCCCCCTGGAGGCAGATCGGCCTATTGTTATTAGGCCGATATGCCCCCGGGGGGGCAGAAACCTCTAGGCACCAGGGCAAAAACTTTTTTTTGTGTTTTTTTTGTTTGTTTGTTTTTTTAGAGATGGGGAGCGACCCATTAGGCAAGGGTCGCTCCCCTGGGGGGCAAATTGTATTTAGACATTTTTGTTAGGCCAATCTACCCCCATGGGGGCAGAAACCACTTAGGCAATAGGGATTGGTGTGTGTGTATGCATGTGTTTTCTTTAGGGAGGCAGCCCCTTGGGTAAGTGTCGCTCCCCATGGGGGCACATTACTGTTGGCCATATCTGCCCCCGTTGGGGGCAGATGGGCCTATTTTTGGAAGGCCCATCTGCCCCAAGAGGGGGCAGAAAGCCCACCAGAGGCCAGGGAAGTTTTTTTTCCCAAAATAAGAGGCTGAGGGTATGGCCATACCCCTGCCCTAAATAAATGGGTCCAAAGTTGTTCTGCCCACTAGTGGGCACATGGGGCAATTACCCCTGATCCACACCCAGGGGGGGCAGAAAGTCTACTTGATGACAGGGAAGTTTTGAAAAAAATTGTGGGTTGGTGGCTGGTGGCTACCAACCAGTATGGGCCTGGTTACGCCCCCCACCTCAACTGAAGGGGGTAACAGTCTTTAGCTCTCCCCCGCACTCCAAAACATCTCATCCCACAGCAAGCAAGAAGACATTTGATTATTTTGGGTTTTAGTTTTACATTTGGGCCATGAGAACTTGGCTTACTCTCAAAATCGTCCCACTTGGAACGGTGAGGGCTGCACTTTATGGAATGTGGGACGCTGCCATGTAGAAAAATCCACAAGACCTAGATACATCTGAAAACTAAACATCTGGGTGATTCCTGGGTGGTGTGTTTCACCTGCACCCGCACCATTTTTATACCCACAATCCCCTGCAAACCTCCAACTTTGTTGGAAATCACACATTTTTCCCACGTTTTTGTGATGGAACCTTCCGGAATCTGCAGGAATCCACAAAATTCCTACCACCAAGCATTGTCTCATCTATACCGATAAAAATTCTGCTGCACTTGTCAGCCTAAAATGTTTTTTTTGCGAACTGCCCTTTTAGACCCTCTTTATTCCCCCTCAATATCAACATGTTTTTGGCTCTTCCCTTTCACAAGCACTTGGCCCACCTACACAAATGAGGTATCATTTTTACCGGGAGACTGAGGGTAACATTGGGTGGTATGAAATGTGTCCCAGTGTGGTGATCTCACGCAGAAATGTGGGAAAGATATGATTTTTTTAGCTAAATTTGAGGTTTGCTGAGGATTCTGGGTAAGAAAACATTGGGGGATCCACGCAAGTCACACCTCACTGGACTCCCTCAGGGGTCTAGTTTTCAGAAATGTCTGGGTTTGGTAGGTTTCCCTTGAAGGCTGCTGAGCCCAGGACCAAAAACACAGGTGCCCCCCCCTACAAAAACAAGTAGTTTTGTATTTGATAATTTTGATGTGTCCACATTGTGTTTTGGGCAATTTCCTTTTGCGGGCGCTAGGCCTACCCACACAAGTGAGGTACCATTTTTATCGGGAGACTTGGGGAACGCTGGGTGGAAGAAAATTTGTGGCTCCTCTCAGATTCCAAAACTTTCTGTCACCGAAATGTGAGGAAAATGTGTTTTTTTAGCCAAATTTTGAGGTTTGCAAAGGATTCTGGGTAACAGAACCTGGTCAGAGCCCCACAATTCACCCCATCTTGGATTCCCCAGGGTTTCTAGTTTTTAAAAATGTGCTGGTTTGCTAGGTTTCCCCCGGTGCCGGCTGAGCTAAAGGCCAAAATCCACAGGTAGGGACTGTTTTCTATGAAAAAATGTGATGTGTCCACGTTGTGTTTTGGGCCATTTCCTGTCGCGGGCGCTAGCCCTACCCACACAAGTGAGGTATCATTTTTATCGGGAGACTTGGGGGAACGCTGGGTGGAAGGAGATTTGTGGCTCCTCTCAGATTCCAGAACTTTGTGTCACCGAAATGTGAGGAAAATTCATTTTTTTAGCCAAAAATTGAGGTTTGCAAAGGATTCTGGATAACAGAACCTGGTCAGAGCCCCACAAGTCACCCCATCTTGGATTCCCCTTGGTCTCTAGTTTTCAAAAATGCACAGGTTTGGTAGGTTTCCCTAGGTGCCAGCTGAGCTAGAGGCCAAAATCTACAGTTAGGCACTTTGAAAAAAACAGCTCTGTTTTCTGTGATGTGTCCACGTTGTGTTTTGGGACATATCCTGTCGCTGGGGCTAGGCCTACCCACACAAGTGAGATACCATTTTTATCGGGAGACTTGGGTGAGCACTGGATGGAAAGAAATTCGTGGCTCCTCTCAGATTCCAGAACTTTCTGTCACCGAAATGTGAGGAAAACGTGTTTTTTTAGCCACTTTTTGAGGTTTGCAAAGGATTCTGGGTAACAGAACCTGGTCCGAGCCACAAAAGTCACCCCATCTTGGATTCCCCTAGGTCTCTAGTTTTCAAAAATGCACAGGTTTGGTAGGTAAATTTATTTTATGCCATTTCTGCCGCCCCTGGGGGCAGATCAGCCTATTGGTATTAGGCCGATCTGCCCCCAGGGGGGGCAGACACCTCTAGGCGCCAGGGCAAATAGTTTTTTTGTGTTTTTTTGTGTTTTTTTTTTTTTTTAGAGATGGGGAGCGACCCATCAGGCAAGGGTCGCTCCCCTGGGGGGGCAAATTGTATTTAGACCATTTCTGCCCCCCTTGGGGACAGATTGGCCGATTGGAGGTCAATCTGCCCCCAAGGGGGGCAGAAACCACTAGGCACCAGGGGTCTTTTTTTTTGTGCCGTCACGCAAGGGGAGCGACCTTGTAGGCAAGGGTCGCTCCCAGGGGGGTGGAGGGGTTGGGGGGTTGGGGGACAAATTTATTTTAGGCCATTTCTGCCGCCCCTGGGGGCAGATCGGCCTATTGGTATTAGGCCCATCTGCCCCCAGGGGGGGTAGAAACCTCTAGGCGCCAGGGCAAATAGTTTTTTTTTTTTTTTTTTTTTTTTTTTTTTAGAGATGGGGAGCGACCCATCAGGCAAGGGTCGCTCCCCTGGGGGGCAAATTGTATTTAGACCATTTCTGCCCCAAGGGTGGTGGGGGACAAATTTATTTTAGGCAATTTCTGCCACCCTTGGGGCCGGCTGAGCTAGAGGCCAAAATCCACAGGTAGGCTCCTCTCAGATTCCAGCACTTTCTGTCACCGAAATGAGAGGAAAATTTGTTTTTTTAGCCAAATTTTGAGGTTTGCAAAGGATTCTGGGTAACAGAACCTGGTCAGAGCCCCATAATTCACCCCATCTTGGATTCCCCAGGGTTTTTAGTTTTAAAAAATGTGCTGGTTTGCTAGGTTTCCCCAGGTGCCGGCTGAGCTAAAGGCCAAAATCCACAGGTAGGGACTGTTTTCTATGAAAAAATTTGATGTGTCCACGTTGTGTTTTGGGGCATATCCTGTCACGGGCGCTAGGCCTACCCACACAAGTGAGGTACCATTTTTATCGGGAGACTTGGGTGAGCACTGGATGGAAGGAAATTTGTGGCTCCGCTCAGATTCCACAACTTTCTGTCACCGAAATGTGAGGAAAATGCGTTTTTTTTGCCACTTTTTGTGGTTTGCAAAGGATTCTGGGTAAGAGAACCTGGTCAGAGGCCCACAAGTCACCCCATCTTGGATTCCCCTTGGTCTCTAGTTTTCAAAAATGCACAGGTTTGGTAGGTTTCCCTAGGTGCCGGCTGAGCTAGAGGCCAAAATCTACAGGTAGGCACTTTGAAAAAAACAGCTCTGTTTTCTGTGATGTGTCCACGTTGTGTTTTGGGGCATATCCTGTCGCTGGGGCTAGGCCTACCCACACAAGTGAGGTACCATTTTTATCGGGAGACTTGGGTGAGCACTGGATGGAAGGAAATTTGTGGCTCCTCTCAGATTCCAGAACTTTCTGTCACCGAAATGTGAGGAAAACGTGTTTTTTTAGCCTCTTTTTGAGGTTTGCAAAGGATTCTGGGTAACAGAACCTGGTCCGAGCCACACAAGTCACCCCATCTTGGATTCCCCTAGGTCTCTAGTTTTCAGAAATGCACAGGTTTGGTAAGGGGTTGGGGGACAAATTTATTTTAGGCCATTTCTGCCGCCCCTGGGGGCAGATCGGCCTATTGGTATTAGGCCGATCTGCCCCCAGGGGGGGGCAAAAACCTCAAGGCGCCAGGGCAAATAGTTTTTTTGTGGGTTTTTTTTGTGGTTTTTTTTTTTAGAGATGGGGAGCGACCCATCAGGCAAGGGTCGCTCCCCTGGGGGGGTAAATTGTATTTAGACCATTTCTGCCACCCTTGGGGGCAGATTGGCCGATTGGAAGTCAATCTGCCCCCAAGGGGGGCAGAAACCACTAGGCACCAAGGATCTTTTTTTTTGCGCCGTCATGCAATGGGAGCGACCTTGTAGGCAAGGGTCGCTCCCGGGGGGTGGGGGACAAATTTATTTTAGGCCATTTCTGCCGCCCCTGGGGGCAGATCAGCCTATTGGTATTAGGCCGATCTGCCCCCAGGGGGGGCAGAAACCTCTAGGCGCCAGGGCAAATAGTTTTTTTGTGTTTTTTTTGTTTGTTTTTTAGAGATGGGGAGCGACCCATCAGGCAAGGGTCGCTCCCCTGGGAGGCAAATTGTATTTAGACCATTTCTGCCCCCCTTGGAGGCAGATTGGCCGATTGTAGGTCAATCTGCCCCAAAGGGGGGCAGAAACCACTAGGCACCAGGGATCTTTTTTTTTGTGCCGTCACGCAAGGGGAGCGACCTTGTAGGCAAGGGTCGCACCGGGGGGGTGGGAGGTTTGGGGGGTTGGGGGACAAATTTATTTTAGGCCATTTCTGCCACCCCCCGGGGGCAGATCGGCCTATTGGTATTAGGCCGATCTGCCCCCAGGGGGGCAGAAACCTCTAGGCGCCAGGGCAAATAGTTTTTTTGTGGTTTTTTTTTTGTTTGTTTGTTTTTTTAGAGATGGGGAGCGACCCATCAGGCAAGGGTCGCTACCCTGGGGGGCAAATTGTATTTAGACCATTTCTGCCACAAGGGGGGTGGGGGACAAATTTATTTTAGGCCATTTCTACCACCCCTGGGGCCGGCTGAGCTAGAGGCCAAAATCCACAGGTTTGCACTGTTTTCTATGAAAAAATTTGATGTGTCCACGTTCTGTTTTGGGCAATTTCCTGTCGCGGGCGCTAGACCTACCCACACAAGTGAGGTATCATTGTTATCGGGAGACTTGGGGGAACGCTAGGTGGAAGGAAATTTGTGGCTCCTCTCAGATTGCAGAACTTTCTGTCACCGAAATGTGAGGAAAATGTGCTTTTTTAGCCAGATTTTGAGGTTTGCGAAGGATTCTGGGTAACAGAACCTGGTCAGAGCCCCACACGTCACCCCATGTTGGATTCCCCTTGGTCTCTAGTTTTCAAAAATGCACAGGTTTGGTAGGTTTCCCTAGGTGCCAGCTGAGCTAGAGGCCAAAATCTACAGGTAGGCACTTTGAAAAAAACAGCTCTGTTTTCTGTGATGTGTCCACGTTGTGTTTTGGGACATATCCTGTCGCTGGGGCTAGGCCTACCCACACAAGTGAGATACAATTTTTATCGGGAGACTTGGGTGAGCACTGGATGGAAGGAAATTTGTGGCTCCTCTCAGATTCCAGAACTTTGTGTCACCGAAATGTGAGGAAAATGCGTTTTTTTTTAGCCACAAATTGAGGTTTGCAAAGGATTCTGGGTAAGAGAACCTGGTCCGAGGCCCACAAGTCACCCCATCTTGGATTCCCCTTGGTCTCTAGTTTTCAAAAATGCACAGGTTTGGTAGGTTTCCCTAGGTGCCGGCTGAGCTAGAGGCCAAAATCTACAGGTAGGCACTTTGAAAAAAACAGCTCTGTTTTCTGTGATGTGTCCAAGTTGTGTTTTGGGGCATATCCTGTCGCTGGGGCTAGGCCTACCCACACAAGTGAGGTACCATTTTTATCGGGAGACTTGGGTGAGCACTGGATGGAAGGAAATTTGTGGCTCCTCTCAGATTCCGGAACTTTCTGTCACTGAAATGTGAGGAAAACGTGTTTTTTTAGCCACTTTTTGAGGTTTGCAAAGAATTCTGGGTAACAGAACCTGGTCCGAGCCACACAAGTCACCCCATCTTGGATTCCCCTAGGTCTCTAGTTTTCAGAAATGCACAGGTTTGGTAGGGGGTTGGGGGACAAATTTATTTTAGGCCATTTCTGCCGCCCCTGGGGGCAGATCGGCCTATTGGTATTAGGCCGATCTGCCCCCAGGGGGGGCAAAAACCTCTAGGCGCCAGGGCAAATAGTTTTTTTGTGTTTTTTTTTTTTTTTTTTTAGAGATGGGGAGCGACCCATCAGGCAAGGGTCGCTCCCCTGGGGGGGCAAATTGTATTTAGACCATTTCTGCCCCCCTTGGGGGCAGATTGGCCGATTGGAAGTCAATCTGCCCCCAAGGGGGGCAGAAACCACTAGGCACTAATGATCTTTTTTTTTGCGCCGTCATGCAATGGGAGCGACCTTGTAGGCAAGGGTCGCTCCCGGGGGGTGGGGGGATTGGGGGACAAATGTATTTTAGGCCATTTCTGCCGCCCCTGGGGGCAGATCAGCCTATTGGTATTAGGCCGATCTGCCCCCAGGGGGGGCAGAAACCTCTAGGCGCCAGGGCAAATAGTTTTTTTGTGTTTTTTTGTTTATTTGTTTTTTAGAGATGGGGAGCGACCCATCAGGCAAGGGTCGCTCCCCTGGGAGGCAAATTGTATTTAGACCATTTCGGCCCCCCTTGGGGGCAGATTGGCCGATTGTAGGTCAATCTGCCCCCAAGGGGGGCAGAAACCACTAGGCACCAGGGATCTTTTTTTTTGCGCCGTCACGTAAGGGGAGCGACCTTGTAGGCAAGGGTCGCTCCGGGGGGGTGGGAGGGTTGGGGGACAAATTCATTTTAGGCCATTTCTGCCACCCCCCGGGGGCAGATCGGCCTATTGGTATTAGGCCGATCTGCCCCCAGGGGGGCAGAAACCTCTAGGCGCCAGGGCAAATAGTTTTTTTGTGTTTTTTTTTTTGTTTATTTGTTTTTTTAGAGATGGGGAGCGACCCATCAGGCAAGGGTCGCTCCCCTGGGAGGCAAATTGTATTTAGACCATTTCTGCCCCCCTTGGGGGCAGATTGGCCGATTGTAGGTCAATCTGCCCCCAAGGGGGGCAGAAACCACTAGGCACCAGGGATCTTTTTTTTTGCGCCGTCACGCAAGGGGAGCGACATTGTAGGCAAGGGTCGCTCCGGGGGGGGGTGGGAGGGTTGGGGGGGTGGGGGACAAATTCATTTTAGGCCATGTCTGCCACCCCCCGGGGGCAGATCGGCCTATTGGTATTAGGCCGATCTGCCCCCAGGGGGGCAGAAACCTCTAGGCGCCAGGGCAAATAGTTTTTTGTGTTTTATTTTTTGTTTGTTTGTTTTTTTAGAGATGGGGAGCAACCCATCAGGTAAGGGTCGCTACCCTAGGGGCAAATTGTATTTAGACCATTTCTGCCCCAAGGGGGGTAGGTCACAAATTTATTTTAGGCCATTTCTGCCACCCCTGGGGCCGGCTGAGCTAGAGGCCAAAATCCACAGGTAGGCTCCTCTCAGATTCCAGCACTTTCTGTCACCGAAATGTGAGGAAAATTTGTTTTTTTAGCCAAATTTTGAGGTTTGCAAAGGATTCTGGGTAACAGAACCTGGTCAGAGCCCCACAATTCACCCCATCTTGGATTCCCCAGGGTTTTTAGTTTTAAAAAATGTGCTGGTTTGCTAGGTTTCCCCCGGTGCCGGCTGAGCTAAAGGCCAAAATCCACAGGTAGGGACTGTTTTCTATGAAAAAATGTGATGTGTCCACGTTGTGTTTTGGGCCATTTCCTGTCGCGGGCGCTAGCCCTACCCACACAAGTGAGGTATCATTGTTATCGGGAGACTTGGGGGAACGCTAGGTGGAAGGAAATTTGTGGCTCCTCTCAGATTCCAGAACTTTCTGTCACCGAAATGTGAGGAAAATGTGTTTTTTTTGCCAGATTTTGAGGTTTGCAAAGGATTCTGGGTAACAGAACCTGGTCACAGCCCCACAATTCACCCCATCTTGGATTCCCCAGGATTTCTAGTTTTCAAAAATGCGCTGGTTTGCTAGGTTTCCCCCAGTGCCGGCTGAGCTAAAGGCCAAAATCCACAGGTAGGGACTGTTTTCTATGAAAAAATGTGATGTGTCCACGTTGTGTTTTGGGCCATTTCCTGTCGTGGGCGCTAGGTCTACCCACACAAGTGAGGTATCATTTTTATCGGGAGACTTGGGGGAACGCTGGGTGGAAGGAAATTTGTGGCTCCTCTCAGATTCCAGAACTATCTGCCACAGAAATTTGAGGGACATGTGTTTTTTTAGCCAAATTTTGAGGTTTGCAAAGGATTCTGGGTAACAGAATCTGGTCCGAGCCACACAAGTCAACCCATCTTGGATTCCCCTAGGTCTCTAGTTTTTAGAAATGCACAGGTTTGGTAGGTTTCCCTAGGTGCCGGCTGACCTAGAGGCCAAAATCTACAGGTAGGCACTTTGCAAAAAACACCTCTGTTTTCTTTCAAAAAATGGGATGTGTCCACGTTGCGTTTTGGGGTGTGTCCTGTCGCGGCCGCTAGGCCTACCCACACAAGTGAGGTATCATTTTTATCGGGATACTTGGGGGAACGCTGGGTAGAAGGAAATTCATGGCTCCTCTCAGATTCCAGAACTTTCTGCCACAGAAATGTGAGGAACATGTGTTTTTTTAGCCACCTTTTGAGGTTTGAAAAGGATTCTGGGTAACAGAACCTGGTCCGAGCCACACAAGTCACCCCATCTTGGATTCCTCTAGGTCTCTAGTTTTCAGAAATGCACAGGTTTGGTAGGTTTCCCTAGGTGCCGGCTGAGCTAGAGGCTAAAATCTACAGGTAGGCACTTTGCAAAAAACACCTCTGTTTTCTTTCACAAAATTGGATGTGTCCACGTTGCACTTTGGGGCGTTTCCTGTCGCGGGCGCTAGGCCTACCCACACAAGTGAGGTATCATTTTTATCGGGCGACTTGGGGGAACGCTGGGTGGAAGGAAATTTGTGGCTCCTCTCAGATTCCAGAACTTTCTGCCACAGAAATGTGAGGAACATGTGTTTTTTTAGCCAAATTTTGAGGTTTGCAAAGGATTCTGGGTAGCAGAACCTGGATCGAGCCACACAAGTCACCCCATCTTGGATTACCCTAGGTCTCTAGTTTTCAGAAATGCACAGGTTTGGTAGGTTTCCCTAGGTGCCGGCTGAGCTAGAGGGCAAAATCTACAGGTAGGCACTTTGCAAAAAACACCTCTGTTTTCTTTAAAAAAATGGGATGTGTCCACGTTGCGTTTTGGGGTGTGTCCTGTCGCGGCCGCTAGGCCTACCCACACAAGTGAGGTATAATTTTTATCGGGATACTTGGGGGAACGCTGGGTAGAAGGAAATTTGTGGCTCCTCTCAGATTCCAGAACTTTCTGCCACAGAAATGTGAGGAACATGTGTTTTTTTAGCCACATTTTGAGGTTTGAAAAGGATTCTGGGTAACAGAACCTGGTCCGAGCCACACAAGTCACCCCATCTTGGATTCCTCTAGGTCTCTAGTTTTCAGAAATGCACAGGTTTGGTAGGTTTCCCTAGGTGCCGGCTGAGCTAGAGGCTAAAATCTACAGGTAGGCACTTTGCAAAAAACACCTCTGTTTTCTTTCACAAAATTGGATGTGTCCACGTTGCACTTTTGGGCGTTTCCTGTCGCGGGCGCTAGGCCTACCCACACAAGTGAGGTATCATTTTTATCGGGAGACTTGGGGGAACGCTGGGTGGAAGGAAATTTGTGGCTCCTCTCAGATTCCAGAACTTACTGCCACAGAAATGTGAGGAACATGTGTTTTTTTAGCCAAATTTTGAGGTTTGCAAAGGATTCTGGGTAACAGAACCTGGATCGAGCCACACAAGTCACCCCATCTTGGATTCCCCTAGGTCTCTAGTTTTCAGAAATGCACAGGTTTGGTAGGTTTCCCTAGGTGCCAGCTGAGCTAGAGGCCAAAATCTACAGGTAGGCACTTTGCAAAGAACACCTCTGTTTTCTTTCAAAAATTTGGATGTGTCCACGTTGTGCTTTGGGGCGTTTCCTGTCGCGGGCGCTAGGCCTACCCACACAAGTGAGGTATCATTTTTATCGGGAGACTTGGGGGAACGCTGGGTGGAAGGAAATTCGTGGCTCCTCTCAGATTCCACAACTTTCTGCAACATAAATGTGAGGAACATGTGTTTTTTTAGCCAAATTTTGAGGTTTGCAAAGAATTCTGGGTAACAGAACCTGGTCCGAGCCACACAAGTCACCCCATCTTGGATTCCCCTAGGTCTCTAGTTTTCAGAAATGTACAAGTTTGGTAGGTTTCCCTAGGTGCCGGCTGAGCTAGAGGCCAAAATCTACAGGTAGGCACTTTGCAAAAAACACCTCTGTTTTCTTTCAAAAATTTGGATGTGTCCACGTTGCGCTTTGGGGCGTCTCCTGTCGTGGGCGCTAGGTCTACCCACACAAGTGAGGTATCATTTTTATCGGGAGACTTGGGGGAACGCTGGGTGGAAGGAAATTTGTGGCTCCTCTCAGATTCCAGAACTATCTGCCACAGAAATTTGAGGGACATGTGTTTTTTTAGCCAAATTTTGAGGTTTGCAAAGGATTCTGGGTAACAGAATCTGGTCCGAGCCACACAAGTCACCCCATCTTGGATTCCCCTAGGTCTCTAGTTTTTAGAAATGCACAGGTTTGGTAGGTTTCCCTAGGTGCCGTGTGAGCTAGAGGCCAAAATCTACAGGTAGGCACTTTGCAAAAAACACCTCTGTTTTCTTTAAAAAAATGGGATGTGTCCACGTTGCGTTTTGGGGAGTGTCGTGTCGCGGCCGCTAGGCCTACCCACACAAGTGAGGTATAATTTTTATCGGGATACTTGGGGGAACGCTGGGTAGAAGGAAATTCGTGGCTCCTCTCAGATTCCAGAACTTTCTGCCACAGAAATGTGAGGAACATGTGTTTTTTTAGCCACCTTTTGAGGTTTGAAAAGGATTCTGGGTAACAGAACCTGGTCCGAGCCACACAACTCACCCCATCTTGGATTCCTCTAGGTCTCTAGTTTTCAGAAATGCACAGGTTTGGTAGGTTTCCCTAGGTGCCGGCTGAGCTAGAGGCTAAAATCTACAGGTAGGCACTTTGCAAAAAACACCTCTGTTTTCTTTCACAAAATTGGATGTGTCCACGTTGCACTTTGGGGCGTTTCCTGTCGCGGGCGCTAGGCCTACCCACACAAGTGAGGTATCATTTTTATCGGGAGACTTGGGGGAACGCTGGGTGGAAGGAAATTTGTGGCTCCTCTCAGATTCCAGAACTTTCTGCCACAGAAATGTGAGGAACATGTGTTTTTTTAGCCAAATTTTGAGGTTTGCAAAGGATTCTGGGTAGCAGAACCTGGATCGAGCCACACAAGTCACCCCATCTTGGATTACCCTAGGTCTCTAGTTTTCAGAAATGCACAGGTTTGGTAGGTTTCCCTAGGTGCCGGCTGAGCTAGAGGGCAAAATCTACAGGTAGGCACTTTGCAAAAAACACCTCTGTTTTCTTTCAGAAAATGGGATGTGTCCACGTTGCGTTTTGGGGTGTGTCCTGTCGCGGCCGCTAGGCCTACCCACACAAGTGAGGTATAATTTTTATCGGGATACTTGGGGGAACGCTGGGTAGAAGGAAATTTGTGGCTCCTCTCAGATTCCAGAACTTTCTGCCACAGAAATGTGAGGAACATGTGTTTTTTTAGCCACATTTTGAGGTTTGAAAAGGATTCTGGGTAACAGAACCTGGTCCGAGCCACACAAGTCACCCCATCTTGGATTCCTCTAGGTCTCTAGTTTTCAGAAATGCACAGGTTTGGTAGGTTTCCCTAGGTGCCGGCTGAGCTAGAGGCTAAAATCTACAGGTAGGCACTTTGCAAAAAACACCTCTGTTTTCTTTCACAAAATTGGATGTGTCCACGTTGCACTTTTGGGCGTTTCCTGTCGCGGGCGCTAGGCCCACCCACACAAGTGAGGTATCATTTTTATCGGGAGACTTGGGGGAACGCTGGGTGGAAGGAAATTTGTGGCTCCTCTCAGATTCCAGAACTTTCTGCCACAGAAATGTGAGGAACATGTGTTTTTTTAGCCAAATTTTGAGGTTTGCAAAGGATTCTGGGTAACAGAACCTGGATCGAGCCACACAAGTCACTCCATCTTGGATTCCCCTAGGTCTCTAGTTTTCAGAAATGCACAGGTTTGGTAGGTTTCCCTAGGTGCCAGCTGAGCTAGAGGCCAAAATCTACAGGTAGGCACTTTGCAAAAAACACCTCTGTTTTCTTTCAAAAATTTGGATGTGTTCACGTTGTGCTTTGGGGCGTTTCCTGTTGCGGGCGCTAGGCCTACCCACACAAGTGAGGTATCATTTTTATCGGGAGACTTGGGGGAACGCTGGGTGGAAGGAAATTCGTGGCTCCTCTCAGATTCCACAACTTTCTGCAACATAAATGTGAGGAACATGTGTTTTTTTAGCCAAATTTTGAGGTTTGCAAAGAATTCTGGGTAACAGAACCGGGCCGAGCCACACAAGTCACCCCATCTTGGATTCCCCTAGGTCTCTAGTTTTCAGAAATGCACAGGTTTGGTAGGTTTCCCTAGGTGCCGGCTGAGCTAGAGGGCAAAATCTACAGGTAGGCACTTTGCAAAAAACACCTCTGTTTTCTTTCACAAAATAGGATGTGTACACGTTGCGTTTTGGGGTGCCTACTGTTGCGGCCGCTAGGCCTACCCACACAAGTGAGTTATCATTTTTATCAGGAGACTTGGGGGAACGCTGGGTGGAAGGAAATTTGTGGCTCCTCTCAGATTCCAGAACTTTCAGCCACAAAAATGTGAGGAACATGTGTTTTTTTAGCCAAATTTTGAGGTTTGCAAAGGATTCTGGGTAACAGAACCTGGTCCGAGCCACACAAGTCACCCCATCTTGGATTCCCCTAGGTCTCTAGTTTTCAGAAATGTACAGGTTTGGTAGGTTTCCCTAGGTGCCGGCTGAGCTAGAGCCCAAAAGCTACAGGTAGGCACTTTGCAAAAAACACCTCTGTTTTCTTTCAAAACTTTGGATGTGTCCACGTTGCACTTTTGGGCGTTTCCTGTCGCGGGCGCTAGGCCCACCCACACAAGTGAGGTATCATTTTTATCGGGAGACTTGGGGGAACGCTGGGTGGAAGGAAATTTGTGGCTCCTCTCAGATTCCAGAACTTTCTGCCACAGAAATGTGAGGAACATGTGTTTTTTTAGCCAAATTTTGAGGTTTGCAAAGGATTCTGGGTAACAGAACCTGGATCGAGCCACACAAGTCACTCCATCTTGGATTCCCCTAGGTCTCTAGTTTTCAGAAATGCACAGGTTTGGTAGGTTTCCCTAGGTGCCAGCTGAGCTAGAGGCCAAAATCTACAGGTAGGCACTTTGCAAAAAACACCTCTGTTTTCTTTCAAAAATTTGGATGTGTTCACGTTGTGCTTTGGGGCGTTTCCTGTTGCGGGCGCTAGGCCTACCCACACAAGTGAGGTATCATTTTTATCGGGAGACTTGGGGGAACGCTGGGTGGAAGGAAATTCGTGGCTCCTCTCAGATTCCACAACTTTCTGCAACATAAATGTGAGGAACATGTGTTTTTTTAGCCAAATTTTGAGGTTTGCAAAGAATTCTGGGTAACAGAACCGGGCCGAGCCACACAAGTCACCCCATCTTGGATTCCCCTAGGTCTCTAGTTTTCAGAAATGCACAGGTTTGGTAGGTTTCCCTAGGTGCCGGCTGAGCTAGAGGGCAAAATCTACAGGTAGGCACTTTGCAAAAAACACCTCTGTTTTCTTTCACAAAATAGGATGTGTCCACGTTGCGTTTTGGGGTGCCTACTGTTGCGGCCGCTAGGCCTACCCACACAAGTGAGGTATCATTTTTATCAGGAGACTTGGGGGAACGCTGGGTGGAAGGAAATTTGTGGCTCCTCTCAGATTCCAGAACTTTCAGCCACAGAAATGTGAGGAACATGTGTTTTTTTAGCCAAATTTTGAGGTTTGCAAAGGATTCTGGGTAACAGAACCTGGTCCGAGCCACACAAGTCACCCCATCTTGGATTCCCCTAGGTCTCTAGTTTTCAGAAATGTACAGGTTTGGTAGGTTTCCCTAGGTGCCGGCTGAGCTAGAGCCCAAAAGCTACAGGTAGGCACTTAGCAAAAAACACCTCTGTTTTCTTTCAAAACTTTGGATGTGTCCACGTTGCGCTTTAGGGTGTTTCCTGTTGCGGGCGCTAGGCCTACCCACACAAGTGAGGTATCATTTTTATCAGGAGACTTGGGGGAACGCTGGGTGGAAGGAAATTTGTGGCTCCTCTCAGATTCCAGAACTTTCTGCCACAGAAATGTGAGGAACATGTGTCTTTTTAGCCAAATTTTGAGGTTTGCAAAGGATTCTGGGTAACAGAACCTGGTCCGAGCCACACAAGTCACCCCATCCTGGATTCCTCTAGGTCTCTAGTTTTCAGAAATGCACAGGTCTGGTAGGTTTCCCTAGGTCCCGGCTGAGCTAGAGGCCAAAATCTACAGGTAGGCACTATGCAAAAAACACCTCTGTTTTCTTTCACAAATTTGGATGTGTCCACGTTGCGCTTTGGGGCGTTTTCTGTCGCGGGCGCTAGGCCTACCCACACAAGTGTGGTATCATTTGTATCGGGAGTCTTGGGGGAACGCTGGGTGGAAGGAAATTTGTGGCTCCTCTCAGATTCTAGAACTTTCTGCCACAGAAATTTGAGGAACATGTGTTTTTTTAGCCAAATTTTGAGGTTTGCAAAGGATTCTGGGTAACAGAACCTGGTCTGAGCCACACAAGTCACCCCATCTTGGATTCCCCTAGGTCTCTAGTTTCCAGAAATGCACAGGTTTGGTAGGTTTCCCTAGGTGCCGGCTGAGCTAGAGGCCAAAATCTACAGGTAGGCACTTTGCTAAAAATAGCTCTGTTTTCTGTGATGTGCCCACGTTGTGTTTTGGGGCATATCCTGTCGCGGGCGCTAGGCCTACCCACACAAGTGAGGTACCATTTTCATCGGGAGACTTGGGGGAGCGCTGGGTGGAAGGAAATTTGTGGCTCCTCTCAGATTCCAGAACTTTCTGTCACCGAAATGTGAGGAAAATGTGTTTTTTTAGCCAAAATCTGAGGTTTGCAAAGGATTCTGGGTAACAGAACCTGGTCAGAGCCCCACAAGTCACCCCATCTTGGATTCCTCTAGGTCTCTAGTTTTCAGAAATGCACAGGTTTGGTAGGTTTCCCTAGGTGCCGGCTGAGCTAGAGACTAAAATCTACAGGTAGGCACTTTGCAAAAAACACCTCTGTTTTCTTTCAAAAAATTGGATGTGTCCACGTTGCGCTTTGGGGTGTTTCCTGTCGCGGGCGCTAGGCCTACCCACACAAGTGAGGTATCATTTTTATCGGGAGACTTGGGGGAACGCTGGGTGGGTGGAAATTTGTGGCTCCTCTCAGATTCCAGAACTTTCTGCCACAGAAATGTGAGGAACATGTGTTTTTTTAGCCACATTTTGAGGTTTGCAAAGGATTCTGGGTAACAGAACCTGGTCCGAGCCACACAAGTCACCCCATCTTGGATTCCCCTAGGTCTCTAGTTTCCAGAAATGCACAGGTTTGGTAGGTTTCCCTAGGTGCCGGCTGAGCTAGAGGCCAAAATCTACAGGTAGGCACTTCGCAAAAAACACCTCTGTTTTCTTTCAAAACTTTGGATGTGTCCACGTTGCGCTTTGGGGTGTTTCCTGTTGCGGGCGCTAGGCCTACCCACACAAGTGAGGTATCATTTTTATCGGGAGATTTGGGGGAATGCTGGGTGGAAGGAAATTTGTGGCTCCTCTCAGATTCCAGAACTTTCTGCCACAGAAATGTGAGGAACATGTGTCTTTTTAGCCAAATTTTGAGGTTTGCAAAGGATTCTGGGTAACAGAACCTGCTCCGAGCCACACAAGTCACCCCATCCTGGATTCCTCTAGGTCTCTAGTTTTCAGAAATGCACAGGTCTGGTAGGTTTCCCTAGGTCCCGGCTGAGATAGAGGCCAAAATCTACAGGTAGGCACTATGCAAAAAACACCTCTGTTTTCTTTCACAAATTTGGATGTGTCCACGTTGCGCTTTGGGGCGTTTTCTGTCGCGAGCGCTAGGCCTACCCACACAAGTGTGGTATCATTTGTATCGGGAGACTTGGGGGAACGCTGGGTGGAAGGAAATTTGTGGCTCCTCTCAGATTCTAGAACTTTCTGTCACAGAAATTTGAGGAACATGTGTTTTTTTAGCCAAATTTTGAGGTTTGCAAAGGATTCTGGGTAACAGAACCTGGTCCGAGCCACACAAGTCACCCCCTCTTGGATTCCCCTAGGTCTCTAGTTTCCAGAAATGCACAGGTTTGGTAGGTTTCCCTAGGTGCCGGCTGAGCTAGAGGCCAAAATCTACAGGAAGGCACTTTGCTAAAAATAGCTCTGTTTTCTGTGATGTGCCCACGTTGTGTTTTGGGGCATATCCTGTCGCGGGCGCTAGGCCTACCCACACAAGTGAGGTACCATTTTCATCGGGAGACTTGGGGGAGCGCTGGGTGGAAAGAAATTTGTGGCTCCTCTCAGATTCCAGAACTTTCTGTCACCGAAATGTGAGGAAAATGTGTTTTTTTAGCCAAAATCTGAGGTTTGCAAAGGATTCTGGGTAACAGAACCTGGTCAGAGCCCCACAAGTCACCCCATCTTGGATTCCTCTAGGTCTCTAGTTTTCAGAAATGCACAGGTTTTGTAGGTTTCCCTAGGTGCCGGCTGAGCTAGAGGCTAAAATCTACAGGTAGGCACTTTGCAAAAAACACCTCTGTTTTCTTTCAAAAAATTGGATGTGTCCACATTGCGCTTTGGGGTGTTTCCTGTCGCAGGCGCTAGGCCTACCCACACAAGTGAGGTATAATTTTTATCGGGAGACTTTGGGGGAACGCTGGGTTGAAGGAAATTTGTGGCTCCTCTCAGATTCCAGAACTTTCTGCCACAGAAATGTGAGGGACATGTGTTTTTTTAGCCACATTTTCAGGTTTGCAAAGGATTCTGGGTAACAGAACCTGGTCCGAGCCACACAAGTCACCCCATCTTGGATTCCCCTAGGTCTCTAGTTTCCAGAAATGCACAGGTTTGGTAGGTTTCCCTAGGTGCCGGCTGAGCTAGAGGCCAAAATCTACAGGTAGGCACTTTGCTAAAAATAGCTCTGTTTTCTGTGATGTGCCCACGTTGTGTTTTGGGGCATATCCTGTCGCGGGAGCTAATCCTACCCACACAAGTGAGGTACCATTTTCATCGGGAGACTTGGGGGAGCGCTGGGTGGAAGGAAATTTGTGGCTCCTCTCAGATTCCAGAACTTTCTGTCACCGAAATGTGAGGAAAATGTGTTTTTTTAGCCAAAATCTGAGGTTTGCAAAGGATTCTGGGTAACAGAACCTGGTCAGAGCCCCACAAGTCACCCCATCTTGGATTCCTCTAGGTCTCTAGTTTTCAGAAATGCACAGGTTTGGTAGGTTTCCCTAGGTGCCGGCTGAGCTAGAGGCTAAAATCTACAGGTAGGCACTTTGCAAAAAACACCTCTGTTTTCTTTCAAAAAATTGGATGTGTCCACGTTGCGCTTTGGGGCGTTTCCTGTCGCGGGCGCTAGGCCTACCCACACAAGTGAGGTATCATTTTTATCGGGAGACTTGGGGAACGCTGGGTGGAAGGAAATTTGTGGCTCCTCACAGATTCCAGAACTTTCAGCCACAGAAATGTGAGGAACATGTGTTTTTTTTAGCCAAATTTTGAGGTTTGCAAAGGATTCTGGGTAACAGAACCTGGTCCGAGCAACACAAGTCACCCCATCTTGGATTCCCCTAGGTCTCTAGTTTTCAGAAATGCACATGTTTGGTAGGTTTCCCTAGGTGCCGGCTGAGCTAGAGGCCAAAATCTACAGGTAGGCACTTTGCAAAAAACACCTCTGTTTTCTTTCAAAAATTTGGATGTGTCCACGTTGCGCTTTGGGGTGTTTCCTGTCGCGGGCGATAGGCCTACCCACACAAGTGAGGTATCATTTTTATCGGGAGACTTGGGGGAATGCTGGGTGGAAGGAAATTTGTGGCTCCTCTCAGATTCCAGAACTTTCTGCCACAGAAATGTGAGGAACATGTGTTTTTTTAGCCAAATTTTGAGGTTTGCAAAGGATTCTGGGTAACAGAACCTGGTCCGAGCCACACAAGTCACCCCATCTTGGATTACCCTAGGTCTCTAGTTTTCAGAAATGTACAGGTTTGGTAGGTTTCCCTAGGTGCCGGCTGAGCTAGAGCCCAAAAGCTACAGGTAGGCACTTAGCAAAAAACACCTCTGTTTTCTTTCAAAACTTTGGATGTGTCCACGTTGCGCTTTGGGGTGTTTCCTGTTGCGGGCGCTAGGCCTACCCACACAAGTGAGGTATCATTTTTATCGGGAGACTTGGGGGAACACTGGGTGGAAGGAAATTTGTGGCTCCTCTCAGATTCTAGAACTTTCTGCCACAGAAATGTGAGGAACATGTGTCTTTTTAGCCAAATTTTGAGGTTTGCAAAGGATTCTGGGTAACAGAACCTGGTCCGAGCCACACAAGTCACCCCATCCTGGATTCCTCTAGGTCTCTAGTTTTCAGAAATGCACAGGTCTGCTAGGTTTCCCTAGGTCCCGGCTGAGCTAGAGGCCAAAATCTACAGGTAGGCACTTTGCAAAAAACACCTCTGTTTTCTTTCAGAAATTTGGATGTGTCCACGTTGCGCTTTGGGGCGTTTTCTGTCGCGGGCGCTAGGCCTACCCACACAAGTGAGTTATCATTTGTATCGGGAGACTTGGGGGAACGCTGGGTGGAAGGAAATTTGTGGCTCCTCTCAGATTCTAGAACTTTCTGCCACAGAAATTTGAGGAACATGTGTTTTTTTAGCCAAATTTTGAGGTTTGCAAAGGATTCTGGGTAACAGAACCTGGTCCGAGCCACACAAGTCACCCCATCTTGGATTCCCCTAGGTCTCTAGTTTTTAGAAATGCACAGGTTTGGTAGGTTTCCCTAGGTGCCGGCTGACCTAGAGGCCAAAATCTACAGGTAGGCACTTTGCAAAAAACACCTCTGTTTTCTTTCAAAAAATGGGATGTGTCCACGTTGCGTTTTGGGGTGTGTCCTGTCGCGGCCGCTAGGCCTACCCACACAAGTGAGGTATCATTTTTATCGGGATACTTGGGGGAACGCTGGGTAGAAGGAAATTCGTGGCTCCTCTCAGATTCCAGAACTTTCTGCCACAGAAATGTGAGGAACATGTGTTTTTTTAGCCACCTTTTGAGGTTTGAAAAGGATTCTGGGTAACAGAACCTGGTCCGAGCCACACAAGTCACCCCATCTTGGATTCCTCTAGGTCTCTAGTTTTCAGAAATGCACAGGTTTGGTAGGTTTCCCTAGGTGCCGGCTGAGCTAGAGGCTAAAATCTACAGGTAGGCACTTTGCAAAAAACACCTCTGTTTTCTTTCACAAAATTGGATGTGTCCACGTTGCACTTTGGGGCGTTTCCTGTCGCGGGCGCTAGGCCTACCCACACAAGTGAGGTATCATTTTTATCGGGAGACTTGGGGGAACGCTGGGTGGAAGGAAATTTGTGGCTCCTCTCAGATTCCAGAACTTTCTGCCACAGAAATGTGAGGAACATGTGTTTTTTTAGCCAAATTTTGAGGTTTGCAAAGGATTCTGGGTAGCAGAACCTGGATCGAGCCACACAAGTCACCCCATCTTGGATTACCCTAGGTCTCTAGTTTTCAGAAATGCACAGGTTTGGTAGGTTTCCCTAGGTGCCGGCTGAGCTAGAGGACAAAATCTACAGGTAGGCACTTTGCAAAAAACACCTCTGTTTTCTTTCAGAAAATGGGATGTGTCCACGTTGCGTTTTGGGGTGTGTCCTGTCGCGGCCGCTAGGCCTACCCACACAAGTGAGGTATAATTTTTATCGGGATACTTGGGGGAACGCTGGGTAGAAGGAAATTTGTGGCTCCTCTCAGATTCCAGAACTTTCTGCCACAGAAATGTGAGGAACATGTGTTTTTTTAACCACATTTTGAGGTTTGAAAAGGATTCTGGGTAACAGAACCTGGTCCGAGACACACAAGTCACCCCATCTTGGATTCCTCTAGGTCTCTAGTTTTCAGAAATGCACAGGTTTGGTAGGTTTCCCTAGGTGCCGGCTGAGCTAGAGGCTAAAATCTACAGGTAGGCACTTTGCAAAAAACACCTCTGTTTTCTTTCAAAAAATTGGATGTGTCCACATTGCGCTTTGGGGTGTTTCCTGTCGCAGGCGCTAGGCCTACCCACACAAGTGAGGTATAATTTTTATCGGGAGACTTGGGGGAACGCTGGGTTGAAGGAAATTTGTGGCTCCTCTCAGATTCCAGAACTTTCTGCCACAGAAATGTGAGGGACATGTGTTTTTTTAGCCACATTTTCAGGTTTGCAAAGGATTCTGGGTAACAGAACCTGGTCCGAGCCACACAAGTCACCCCATCTTGGATTCCCCTAGGTCTCTAGTTTCCAGAAATGCACAGGTTTGGTAGGTTTCCCTAGGTGCCGGCTGAGCTAGAGGCCAAAATCTACAGGTAGGCACTTTGCTAAAAATAGCTCTGTTTTCTGTGATGTGCCCACGTTGTGTTTTGGGGCATATCCTGTCGCGGGAGCTAATCCTACCCACACAAGTGAGGTACCATTTTCATCGGGAGACTTGGGGGAGCGCTGGGTGGAAGGAAATTTGTGGCTCCTCTCAGATTCCAGAACTTTCTGTCACCGAAATGTGAGGAAAATGTGTTTTTTTAGCCAAAATCTGAGGTTTGCAAAGGATTCTGGGTAACAGAACCTGGTCAGAGCCCCACAAGTCACCCCATCTTGGATTCCTCTAGGTCTCTAGTTTTCAGAAATGCACAGGTTTGGTAGGTTTCCCTAGGTGCCGGCTGAGCTAGAGGCTAAAATCTACAGGTAGGCACTTTGCAAAAAACACCTCTGTTTTCTTTCAAAAAATTGGATGTGTCCACGTTGCGCTTTGGGGCGTTTCCTGTCGCGGGCGCTAGGCCTACCCACACAAGTGAGGTATCATTTTTATCGGGAGACTTGGGGAACGCTGGGTGGAAGGAAATTTGTGGCTCCTCACAGATTCCAGAACTTTCAGCCACAGAAATGTGAGGAACATGTGTTTTTCTTAGCCAAATTTTGAGGTTTGCAAAGGATTCTGGGTAACAGAACCTGGTCCGAGCAACACAAGTCACCCCATCTTGGATTCCCCTAGGTCTCTAGTTTTCAGAAATGCACATGTTTGGTAGGTTTCCCTAGGTGCCGGCTGAGCTAGAGGCCAAAATCTACAGGTAGGCACTTTGCAAAAAACACCTCTGTTTTCTTTCAAAAATTTGGATGTGTCCACGTTGCGCTTTGGGGTGTTTCCTGTCGCGGGCGATAGGCCTACCCACACAAGTGAGGTATCATTTTTATCGGGAGACTTGGGGGAATGCTGGGTGGAAGGAAATTTGTGGCTCCTCTCAGATTCCAGAACTTTCTGCCACAGAAATGTGAGGAACATGTGTTTTTTTAGCCAAATTTTGAGGTTTGCAAAGGATTCTGGGTAACAGAACCTGGTCCGAGCCACACAAGTCACCCCATCTTGGATTACCCTAGGTCTCTAGTTTTCAGAAATGTACAGGTTTGGTAGGTTTCCCTAGGTGCCGGCTGAGCTAGAGCCCAAAAGCTACAGGTAGGCACTTAGCAAAAAACACCTCTGTTTTCTTTCAAAACTTTGGATGTGTCCACGTTGCGCTTTGGGGTGTTTCCTGTTGCGGGCGCTAGGCCTACCCACACAAGTGAGGTATCATTTTTATCGGGAGACTTGGGGGAACACTGGGTGGAAGGAAATTTGTGGCTCCTCTCAGATTCTAGAACTTTCTGCCACAGAAATGTGAGGAACATGTGTCTTTTTAGCCAAATTTTGAGGTTTGCAAAGGATTCTGGGTAACAGAACCTGGTCCGAGCCACACAAGTCACCCCATCCTGGATTCCTCTAGGTCTCTAGTTTTCAGAAATGCACAGGTCTGCTAGGTTTCCCTAGGTCCCGGCTGAGCTAGAGGCCAAAATCTACAGGTAGGCACTTTGCAAAAAACACCTCTGTTTTCTTTCAGAAATTTGGATGTGTCCACGTTGCGCTTTGGGGCGTTTTCTGTCGCGGGCGCTAGGCCTACCCACACAAGTGAGTTATCATTTGTATCGGGAGACTTGGGGGAACGCTGGGTGGAAGGAAATTTGTGGCTCCTCTCAGATTCTAGAACTTTCTGCCACAGAAATTTGAGGAACATGTGTTTTTTTAGCCAAATTTTGAGGTTTGCAAAGGATTCTGGGTAACAGAACCTGGTCCGAGCCACACAAGTCACCCCATCTTGGATTCCCCTAGGTCTCTAGTTTTTAGAAATGCACAGGTTTGGTAGGTTTCCCTAGGTGCCGGCTGACCTAGAGGCCAAAATCTACAGGTAGGCACTTTGCAAAAAACACCTCTGTTTTCTTTCAAAAAATGGGATGTGTCCACGTTGCGTTTTGGGGTGTGTCCTGTCGCGGCCGCTAGGCCTACCCACACAAGTGAGGTATCATTTTTATCGGGATACTTGGGGGAACGCTGGGTAGAAGGAAATTCGTGGCTCCTCTCAGATTCCAGAACTTTCTGCCACAGAAATGTGAGGAACATGTGTTTTTTTAGCCACCTTTTGAGGTTTGAAAAGGATTCTGGGTAACAGAACCTGGTCCGAGCCACACAAGTCACCCCATCTTGGATTCCTCTAGGTCTCTAGTTTTCAGAAATGCACAGGTTTGGTAGGTTTCCCTAGGTGCCGGCTGAGCTAGAGGCTAAAATCTACAGGTAGGCACTTTGCAAAAAACACCTCTGTTTTCTTTCACAAAATTGGATGTGTCCACGTTGCACTTTGGGGCGTTTCCTGTCGCGGGCGCTAGGCCTACCCACACAAGTGAGGTATCATTTTTATCGGGAGACTTGGGGGAACGCTGGGTGGAAGGAAATTTGTGGCTCCTCTCAGATTCCAGAACTTTCTGCCACAGAAATGTGAGGAACATGTGTTTTTTTAGCCAAATTTTGAGGTTTGCAAAGGATTCTGGGTAGCAGAACCTGGATCGAGCCACACAAGTCACCCCATCTTGGATTACCCTAGGTCTCTAGTTTTCAGAAATGCACAGGTTTGGTAGGTTTCCCTAGGTGCCGGCTGAGCTAGAGGACAAAATCTACAGGTAGGCACTTTGCAAAAAACACCTCTGTTTTCTTTCAGAAAATGGGATGTGTCCACGTTGCGTTTTGGGGTGTGTCCTGTCGCGGCCGCTAGGCCTACCCACACAAGTGAGGTATAATTTTTATCGGGATACTTGGGGGAACGCTGGGTAGAAGGAAATTTGTGGCTCCTCTCAGATTCCAGAACTTTCTGCCACAGAAATGTGAGGAACATGTGTTTTTTTTAGCCACATTTTGAGGTTTGAAAAGGATTCTGGGTAACAGAACCTGGTCCGAGCCACACAAGTCACCCCATCTTGGATTCCTCTAGGTCTCTAGTTTTCAGAAATGCACAGGTTTGGTAGGTTTCCCTAGGTGCCGGCTGAGCTAGAGGCTAAAATCTACAGGTAGGCACTTTGCAAAAAACACCTCTGTTTTCTTTCACAAAATTGGATGTGTCCACGTTGCACTTTTGGGCGTTTCCTGTCGCGGGCGCTAGGCCCACCCACACAAGTGAGGTATCATTTTTATCGGGAGACTTGGGGGAACGCTGGGTGGAAGGAAATTTGTGGCTCCTCTCAGATTCCAGAACTTTCTGCCACAGAAATGTGAGGAACATGTGTTTTTTTAGCCAAATTTTGAGGTTTGCAAAGGATTCTGGGTAACAGAACCTGGATCGAGCCACACAAGTCACTCCATCTTGGATTCCCCTAGGTCTCTAGTTTTCAGAAATGCACAGGTTTGGTAGGTTTCCCTAGGTTTCAGCTGAGCTAGAGGCCAAAATCTACAGGTAGGCACTTTGCAAAAAACACCTCTGTTTTCTTTCAAAAATTTGGATGTGTTCACGTTGTGCTTTGGGGCGTTTCCTGTTGCGGGCGCTAGGCCTACCCACACAAGTGAGGTATCATTTTTATCGGGAGACTTGGGGGAACGCTGGGTGGAAGGAAATTCGTGGCTCCTCTCAGATTCCACAACTTTCTGCAACATAAATGTGAGGAACATGTGTTTTTTTAGCCAAATTTTGAGGTTTGCAAAGAATTCTGGGTAACAGAACCGGGCCGAGCCACACAAGTCACCCCATCTTGGATTCCCCTAGGTCTCTAGTTTTCAGAAATGCACAGGTTTGGTAGGTTTCCCTAGGTGCCGGCTGAGCTAGAGGGCAAAATCTACAGGTAGGCACTTTGCAAAAAACACCTCTGTTTTCTTTCACAAAATAGGATGTGTCCACGTTGCGTTTTGGGGTGCCTACTGTTGCGGCCGCTAGGCCTACCCACACAAGTGAGGTATCATTTTTATCAGGAGACTTGGGGGAACGCTGGGTGGAAGGAAATTTGTGGCTCCTCTCAGATTCCAGAACTTTCAGCCACAGAAATGTGAGGAACATGTGTTTTTTTAGCCAAATTTTGAGGTTTGCAAAGGATTCTGGGTAACAGAACCTGGTCCGAGCCACACAAGTCACCCCATCTTGGATTCCCCTAGGTCTCTAGTGTTCAGAAATGTACAGGTTTGGTAGGTTTCCCTAGGTGCCGGCTGAGCTAGAGCCCAAAAGCTACAGGTAGGCACTTAGCAAAAAACACCTCTGTTTTCTTTCAAAACTTTGGATGTGTCCACGTTGCGCTTTGGGGTGTTTCCTGTTGCGGGCGCTAGGCCTACCCACACAAGTGAGGTATCATTTTTATCAGGAGACTTGGGGGAACGCTGGGTGGAAGGAAATTTGTGGCTCCTCTCAGATTCCAGAACTTTCTGCCACAGAAATGTGAGGAACATGTGTCTTTTTAGCCAAATTTTGAGGTTTGCAAAGGATTCTGGGTAACAGAACCTGGTCCGAGCCACACAAGTCACCCCATCCTGGATTCCTCTAGGTCTCTAGTTTTCAGAAATGCACAGGTCTGGTAGGTTTCCCTAGGTCCCGGCTGAGCTAGAGGCCAAAATCTACAGGTAGGCACTATGCAAAAAACACCTCTGTTTTCTTTCACAAATTTGGATGTGTCCACGTTGCGCTTTGGGGCGTTTTCTGTCGCGGGCGCTAGGCCTACCCACACAAGTGTGGTATCATTTGTATCGGGAGTCTTGGGGGAACGCTGGGTGGAAGGAAATTTGTGGCTCCTCTCAGATTCTAGAACTTTCTGCCACAGAAATTTGAGGAACATGTGTTTTTTTAGCCAAATTTTGAGGTTTGCAAAGGATTCTGGGTAACAGAACCTGGTCCGAGCCACACAAGTCACCCCATCTTGGATTCCCCTAGGTCTCTAGTTTCCAGAAATGCACAGGTTTGGTAGGTTTCCCTAGGTGCCGGCTGAGCTAGAGGCCAAAATCTACAGGTAGGCACTTTGCTAAAAATAGCTCTGTTTTCTGTGATGTGCCCACGTTGTGTTTTGGGCATATCCTGTCGCGGGCGCTAGGCCTACCCACACAAGTGAGGTACCATTTTCATCGGGAGACTTGGGGGAGCGCTGGGTGGAAGGAAATTTGTGGCTCCTCTCAGATTCCAGAACTTTCTGTCACCGAAATGTGAGGAAAATGTGTTTTTTTAGCCAAAATCTGAGGTTTGCAAAGGATTCTGGGTAACAGAACCTGGTCAGAGCCCCACAAGTCACCCCATCTTGGATTCCTCTAGGTCTCTAGTTTTCAGAAATGCACAGGTTTGGTAGGTTTCCCTAGGTGCCGGCTGAGCTAGAGACTAAAATCTACAGGTAGGCACTTTGCAAAAAACACCTCTGTTTTCTTTCAAAAAATTGGATGTGTCCACGTTGCGCTTTGGGGTGTTTCCTGTCGCGGGCGCTAGGCCTACCCACACAAGTGAGGTATCATTTTTATCGGGAGACTTGGGGGAACGCTGGGTGGGTGGAAATTTGTGGCTCCTCTCAGATTCCAGAACTTTCTGCCACAGAAATGTGAGGAACATGTGTTTTTTTAGCCACATTTTGAGGTTTGCAAAGGATTCTGGGTAACAGAACCTGGTCCGAGCCACACAAGTCACCCCATCTTGGATTCCCCTAGGTCTCTAGTTTCCAGAAATGCACAGGTTTGGTAGGTTTCCCTAGGTGCCGGCTGAGCTAGAGGCCAAAATCTACAGGTAGGCACTTCGCAAAAAACACCTCTGTTTTCTTTCAAAACTTTGGATGTGTCCACGTTGCGCTTTGGGGTGTTTCCTGTTGCGGGCGCTAGGCCTACCCACACAAGTGAGGTATCATTTTTATCGGGAGATTTGGGGGAATGCTGGGTGGAAGGAAATTTGTGGCTCCTCTCAGATTCCAGAACTTTCTGCCACAGAAATGAGAGGAACATGTGTCTTTTTAGCCAAATTTTGAGGTTTGCAAAGGATTCTGGGTAACAGAACCTGCTCCGAGCCACACAAGTCACCCCATCCTGGATTCCTCTAGGTCTCTAGTTTTCAGAAATGCACAGGTCTGGTAGGTTTCCCTAGGTCCCGGCTGAGATAGAGGCAAAAATCTACAGGTAGGCACTATGCAAAAAACACCTCTGTTTTCTTTCACAAATTTGGATGTGTCCACGTTGCGCTTTGGGGCGTTTTCTGTCGCGGGCGCTAGGCCTACCCACACAAGTGTGGTATCATTTGTATCGGGAGACTTGGGGGAACGCTGGGTGGAAGGAAATTTGTGGCTCCTCTCAGATTCTAGAACTTTCTGTCACAGAAATTTGAGGAACATGTGTTTTTTTAGCCAAATTTTGAGGTTTGCAAAGGATTCTGGGTAACAGAACCTGGTCCGAGCCACACAAGTCACCCCATCTTGGATTCCCCTAGGTCTCTAGTTTCCAGAAATGCACAGGTTTGGTAGGTTTCCCTAGGTGCCGGCTGAGCTAGAGGCCAAAATCTACAGGAAGGCACTTTGCTAAAAATAGCTCTGTTTTCTGTGATGTGCCCACGTTGTGTTTTGGGGCATATCCTGTCGCGGGCGCTAGGCCTACCCACACAAGTGAGGTACCATTTTCATCGGGAGACTTGGGGGAGCGCTGGGTGGAAAGAAATTTGTGGCTCCTCTCAGATTCCAGAACTTTCTGTCACCGAAATGTGAGGAAAATGTGTTTTTTTAGCCAAAATCTGAGGTTTGCAAAGGATTCTGGGTAACAGAACCTGGTCAGAGCCCCACAAGTCACCCCATCTTGGATTCCTCTAGGTCTCTAGTTTTCAGAAATGCACAGGTTTTGTAGGTTTCCCTAGGTGCCGGCTGAGCTAGAGGCTAAAATCTACAGGTAGGCACTTTGCAAAAAACACCTCTGTTTTCTTTCAAAAAATTGGATGTGTCCACGTTGCGCTTTGGGGTGTTTCCTGTCGCGGGCGCTAGGCCTACCCACACAAGTGAGGTATAATTTTTATCGGGAGACTTGGGGGAACGCTGGGTGGAAGGAAATTTGTGGCTCCTCTCAGATTCCAGAACTTTCTGCCACAGAAATGTGAGGGACATGTGTTTTTTTAGCCACATTTTCAGGTTTGCAAAGGATTCTGGGTAACAGAACCTGGTCCGAGCCACACAAGTCACCCCATCTTGGATTCCCCTAGGTCTCTAGTTTCCAGAAATGCACAGGTTTGGTAGGTTTCCCTAGGTGCCGGCTGAGCTAGAGGCCAAAATCTACAGGTAGGCACTTTGCTAAAAAATAGCTCTGTTTTCTGTGATGTGCCCACGTTGTGTTTTGGGGCATATCCTGTCGCGGGAGCTAATCCTACCCACACAAGTGAGGTACCATTTTCATCGGGAGACTTGGGGGAGCGCTGGGTGGAAGGAAATTTGTGGCTCCTCTCAGATTCCAGAACTTTCTGTCACCGAAATGTGAGGAAAATGTGTTTTTTTTAGCCAAAATCTGAGGTTTGCAAAGGATTCTGGGTAACAGAACCTGGTCAGAGCCCCACAAGTCACCCCATCTTGTATTCCTCTAGGTCTCTAGTTTTCAGAAATGCACAGGTTTGGTAGGTTTCCCTAGGTGCCGGCTGAGCTAGAGGCTAAAATCTACAGGTAGGCACTTTGCAAAAAACACCTCTGTTTTCTTTCAAAAAATTGGATGTGTCCACGTTGCGCTTTGGGGCGTTTCCTGTCGCGGGCGCTAGGCCTACCCACACAAGTGAGGTATCATTTTTATCGGGAGACTTGGGGAACGCTGGGTGGAAGGAAATTTGTGGCTCCTCACAGATTCCAGAACTTTCAGCCACAGAAATGTGAGGAACATGTGTTTTTTTTAGCCAAATTTTGAGGTTTGCAAAGGATTCTGGGTAACAGAACCTGGTCCGAGCAACACAAGTCACCCCATCTTGGATTCCCCTAGGTCTCTAGTTTTCAGAAATGCACATGTTTGGTAGGTTTCCCTAGGTGCCGGCTGAGCTAGAGGCCAAAATCTACAGGTAGGCACTTTGCAAAAAACACCTCTGTTTTCTTTCAAAAATTTGGATGTGTCCACGTTGCGCTTTGGGGTGTTTCCTGTCGCGGGCGATAGGCCTACCCACACAAGTGAGGTATCATTTTTATCGGGAGACTTGGGGGAATGCTGGGTGGAAGGAAATTTGTGGCTCCTCTCAGATTCCAGAACTTTCTGCCACAGAAATGTGAGGAACATGTGTTTTTTTAGCCAAATTTTGAGGTTTGCAAAGGATTCTGGGTAACAGAACCTGGTCCGAGCCACACAAGTCACCCCATCTTGGATTACCCTAGGTCTCTAGTTTTCAGAAATGTACAGGTTTGGTAGGTTTCCCTAGGTGCCGGCTGAGCTAGAGCCCAAAAGCTACAGGTAGGCACTTAGCAAAAAACACCTCTGTTTTCTTTCAAAACTTTGGATGTGTCCACGTTGCGCTTTGGGGTGTTTCCTGTTGCGGGCGCTAGGCCTACCCACACAAGTGAGGTATCATTTTTATCGGGAGACTTGGGGGAACACTGGGTGGAAGGAAATTTGTGGCTCCTCTCAGATTCTAGAACTTTCTGCCACAGAAATGTGAGGAACATGTGTCTTTTTAGCCAAATTTTGAGGTTTGCAAAGGATTCTGGGTAACAGAACCTGGTCCGAGCCACACAAGTCACCCCATCCTGGATTCCTCTAGGTCTCTAGTTTTCAGAAATGCACAGGTCTGGTAGGTTTCCCTAGGTCCCGGCTGAGCTAGAGGCCAAAATCTACAGGTAGGCACTTTGCAAAAAACACCTCTGTTTTCTTTCAGAAATTTGGATGTGTCCACGTTGCGCTTTGGGGCGTTTTCTGTCGCGGGCGCTAGGCCTACCCACACAAGTGAGGTATCATTTGTATCGGGAGACTTGGGGGAACGCTGGGTGGAAGGAAATTTGTGGCTCCTCTCAGATTCTAGAACTTTCTGCCACAGAAATTTGAGGAACATGTGTTTTTTTAGCCAAATTTTGAGGTTTGCAAAGGATTCTGGGTAACAGAACCTGGTCCGAGCCACACAAGTCACCCCATCTTGGATTCCCCTAGGTCTCTAGTTTCCAGAAATGCACAGGTTTGGTAGGTTTCCCTAGGTGCCGGCTGAGCTAGAGGCCAAAATCTACAGGTAGGCACTTTGCTAAAAATAGGTCTGTTTTCTGTGATGTGCCCACGTTGTGTTTTGGGGCATATCCTGTCGCGGGCGCTAGGCCTACCCACACAAGTGAGGTACCATTTTCATCGGGAGACTTGGGGGAGCGCTGGGTGGAAGGAAATTTGTGGCTCCTCTCAGATTCCAGAACTTTCTGTCACCGAAATGTGAGGAAAATGTGTTTTTTTAGCCAAAATCTGAGGTTTCCAAAGGATTCTGGGTAACAGAACCTGGTCAGAGCCCCACAAGTCACCCCATCTTGGATTCCTCTAGGTCTCTAGTTTTCAGAAATGCACAGGTTTGGTAGGTTTCCCTAGGTGCCGGCTGAGCTAGAGGCTAAAATCTACAGGTAGGCACTTTGCAAAAAACACCTCTGTTTTCTTTCAAAAAATTGGATGTGTCCACGTTGCGCTTTGGGGCGTTTCCTGTCGCGGGCGCTAGGCCTACCCACACAAGTGAGGTATCATTTTTATCTGGAGACTTGGGGAACGCTGGGTGGAAGGAAATTTGTGGCTCCTCACAGATTCCAGAACTTTCAGCCACAGAAATGTGAGGAACATGTGTTTTTTTAGCGAAATTTTGAGGTTTGCAAAGGATTCTGGGTAACAGAACCTGGTCCGAGCAACACAAGTCACCCCATCTTGGATTCCCCTAGGTCTCTAGTTTTCAGAAATGCACATGTTTGGTAGGTTTCCCTAGGTGCCGGCTGAGCTAGAGGCCAAAATCTACAGGTAGGCACTTTGCAAAAAACACCTCTGTTTTCTTTCAAAAATTTGGATGTGTCCACGTTGCGCTTTGGGGTGTTTCCTGTCGCGGGCGCTAGGCCTACCCACACAAGTGAGGTATCATTTTTATCGGGAGACTTGGGGGAATGCTGGGTGGAAGGAAATTTGTGGCTCCTCTCAGATTCCAGAACTTTCTGCCACAGAAATGTGAGGAACATGTGTTTTTTTAGCCAAATTTTGAGGTTTGCAAAGGATTCTGGGTAACAGAACCTGGTCCGAGCCACACAAGTCACCCCATCTTGGATTACCCTAGGTCTCTAGTTTTCAGAAATGTACAGGTTTGGTAGGTTTCCCTAGGTGCCGGCTGAGCTAGAGCCCAAAATCTACAGGTAGGCACTTAGCAAAAAACACCTCTGTTTTCTTTCAAAACTTTGGATGTGTCCACGTTGCGCTTTGGGGTGTTTCCTGTTGCGGGCGCTAGGCCTACCCACACAAGTGAGGTATCATTTTTATCGGGAGACTTGGGGGAACACTGGGTGGAAGGAAATTTGTGGCTCCTCTCAGATTCCAGAACTTTCTGCCACAGAAATGTGAGGAACATGTGTCTTTTTAGCCAAATTTTGAGGTTTGCAAAGGATTCTGGGTAACAGAACCTGGTCCGAGCCACACAAGTCACCCCATCCTGGATTCCTCTAGGTCTCTAGTTTTCAGAAATGCACAGGTCTGGTAGGTTTCCCTAGGTCCCGGCTGAGCTAGAGGCCAAAATCTACAGGTAGGCACTTTGCAAAAAACACCTCTGTTTTCTTTCAGAAATTTGGATGTGTCCACGTTGCGCTTTGGGGCGTTTTCTGTCGCGGGCGCTAGGCCTACCCACACAAGTGAGGTATCATTTGTATCGGGAGACTTGGGGGAACGCTGGGTGGAAGGACATTTGTGGCTCCTCTCAGATTCTAGAACTTTCTGCCACAGAAATTTGAGGAACATGTGTTTTTTTAGCCAAATTTTGAGGTTTGCAAAGGATTCTGGGTAACAGAACCTGGTCCGAGCCACACAAGTCACCCCATCTTGGATTCCCCTAGGTCTCTAGTTTCCAGAAATGCACAGGTTTGGTAGGTTTCCCTAGGTGCCGGCTGAGCTAGAGGCCAAAATCTACAGGTAGGCACTTTGCTAAAAATAGCTCTGTTTTCTGTGATGTGCCCACGTTGTGTTTTGGGGCATATCCTGTCGCGGGCGCTAAGCCTACCCACACAAGTGAGGTACCATTTTCATCGGGAGACTTGGGGGAGCGCTGGGTGGAAGGAAATTTGTGGCTCCTCTCAGATTCCAGAACTTTCTGTCACCGAAATGTGAGGAAAATGTGTTTTTTTAGCCAAAATCTGAGGTTTGCAAAGGATTCTGGGTAACAGAACCTGGTCAGAGCCCCACAAGTCACCCCATCTTGGATTCCTCTAGGTCTCTAGTTTTCAGAAATGCACAGGTTTGGTAGGTTTCCCTAGGTGCCGGCTGAGCTAGAGGCTAAAATCTACAGGTAGGCACTTTGCAAAAAACACCTCTGTTTTCTTTCAAAAAATTGGATGTGTCCACGTTGCGTTTTGGGGCGTCTCCTGTCGCGGCCGCTAGGCCTACAAACACAAGTGAGGTATCATTTTTATCGGGAGACTTGGGGGAACGCTGGGTGGAAGGACATTTGTGGCTCCTCTCAGATTCCAGAACTTTCTGCCACAGAAATGTGAGCAACATGTGTTTTTTTAGCCAAATTTTGAGGTTTGAAAGGATTCTGGGTAACAGAACCTGGTCCGAGCCACACAAGTCACCCCATCTTGGATTCCCCTAGGTCTCTAGTTTTCAGAAATGTACAAGTTTTGTAGGTTTCCGTAGGTGCCGGCTGAGCTAGAGGCCAAAATCTACAGGTAGGCACTTTGCAAAAAACACCTCTGTTTTCTTTCAAAAATTTGGATGTGTCCACGTTGCGCTTTGGGGCGTCTCCTGTCGTGGGCGCTAGGTCTACCCACACAAGTGAGGTATCATTTTTATCGGGAGACTTGGGGGAACGCTGGGTGGAAGGAAATTTGTGGCTCCTCTCAGATTCCAGAACTATCTGCCATAGAAATTTGAGGGACATGTGTTTTTTTAGCCAAATTTTGAGGTTTGCAAAGGATTCTGGGTAACAGAATCTGGTCCGAGCCACACAAGTCACCCCATCTTGGATTCCCCTAGGTCTCTAGTTTTTAGAAATGCACAGGTTTGGTAGGTTTCCCTAGGTGCCGGCTGAGCTAGAGGCCAAAATCTACAGGTAGGCACTTTGCAAAAAACACCTCTGTTTTCTTTCAAAAAATGGGATGTGTCCACGTTGCGTTTTGGGGTGTGTCCTGTCGCGGCCGCTAGGCCTACCCACACAAGTGAGGTATCATTTTTATCGGGATACTTGGGGGAACGCTGGGTAGAAGGAAATTTGTGGCTCCTCTCAGATTCCAGAACTTTCTGCCACAGAAATGTGAGGAACATGTGTTTTTTAGCCACCTTTTGAGGTTTGAAAAGGATTCTGGGTAACAGAACCTGGTCCGAGCCACACAAGTCACCCCATCTTGGATACCTCTAGGTCTCTAGTTTTCAGAAATGCACAGGTTTGGTAGGTTTCCCTAGGTGCCGGCTGAGCTAGAGGCTAAAATCTACAGGTAGGCACTTTGCAAAAAACACCTCTGTTTTCTTTCACAAAATT
The DNA here is from genome assembly GCF_031143425.1 of Pleurodeles waltl. Lineage (NCBI taxonomy): Eukaryota > Metazoa > Chordata > Amphibia > Caudata > Salamandridae > Pleurodeles > Pleurodeles waltl. Next base: position 228,925,033 of record NC_090449.1, read on the forward strand.
GGATGTGTTCACGTTGCACTTTGGGGCGTTTCCTGTCGCGGGCGCTAGGCCTACCCACACAAGTGAGGTATCATTTTTATCGGGAGACTTGGGGGAACGCTGGGTGGAAGGAAATTTGTGGCTCCTCTCAGATTCCAGAACTTTCTGCCACAGAAATGTGAGGAACATGTGTTTTTTTAGCCAAATTTTGAGGTTTGCAAAGGATTCTGGGTAGCAGAACCTGGATCGAGCCACACAAGTCACCCCATCTTGGATTACCCTAGGTCTCTAGTTTTCAGAAATGCACAGGTTTGGTAGGTTTCCCTAGGTGCCGGCTGAGCTAGAGGGCAAAATCTACAGGTAGGCACTTTGCAAAAAACACCTCTGTTTTCTTTCACAAAATTGGATGTGTCCACGTTGCACTTTTGGGCGTTTCCTGTCGCGGGCGCTAGGCCTACCCACACAAGTGAGGTATCATTTTTATCGGGAGACTTGGGGGAACGCTGGGTGGAAGGAAATGTGTGGCTCCTCTCAGATTCCAGAACTTTCTGCCACAGAAATGTGAGGAACATGTGTTTTTTTAGCCAAATTTTGAGGTTTGCAAAGGATTCTGGGTAACAGAACCTGGTCCGAGCCACACAAGTCACCCCATCTTGGATTCCCCTAGGTCTCTAGTTTTCAGAAATGCACAGGTTTGGTAGGTTTCCCTAGGTGCCGGCTGAGCTAGAGGGCAAAATCTACAGATAGGCACTTTGCAAAAAACACCTCTGTTTTCTTTCACAAAATAGGATGTGTCCACGTTGCGTTTCGGGGCGCCTCCTGTCGCGGCCGCTAGGCCTACCCACACAAGTGAGGTATCATTTTTATCAGGAGACTTGGGGGAACGCTGGGTGGAAGGAAATTTGTGGCTCCTCTCAGATTCCAGGACTTTCAGCCACAGAAATGTGAGGAACATGTGTTTTTTTAGCCAAATTTTGAGGTTTGCAAAGGATTCTGGGTAACAGAACCTGGTCCGAGCCACACAAGTCACCCCATCTTGGATTCCCCTAGGTCTCTAGTTTTCAGAAATGTACAGGTTTGGTAGGTTTCCATAGGTGCCGGCTGAGCTAGAGCCCAAAAGCTACAGGTAGGCACTTAGCAAAAAACACCTCTGTTTTCTTTCAAAACTTTGGATGTGTCCACGTTGCGCTTTGGGGTGTTTCCTGTTGCGGGCGTTAGGCCTACCCACACAAGTGAGGTATAATTTTTATCGGGAGACTTGGGGGAACGCTGGGTGGAAGGAAATTTGTGGCTCCTCTCAGATTCCAGAACTTTCTGCCACAGAAATGTGAGGAACATGTGTATTTTTAGCCAAATTTTGAGGTTTGCAAAGGATTCTGGGTAACAGAACCTGGTCCGAGCCACACAAGTCACCCCATCCTGGATTCCTCTAGGTCTCTAGTTTACAGAAATGCACAGGTCTGGTAGGTTTCCCTAGGTCCCGGCTGAGCTAGAGGCCAAAATCTACAGGTAGGCACTATGCAATAAACACCTCTGTTTTCTTTCACAAATTTGGATGTGTCCACGTTGCGCTTTGGGGCGTTTTCTGTTGCGGGCGCTAGGCCTACCCACACAAGTGTGGTATCATTTGTATCGGGAGACTTGGGGGAACGCTGGGTGGAAGGAAATTTGTGGCTCCTCTCAGATTCTAGAACTTTCTGCCACAGAAATTTGAGGAACATGTGTTTTTTTAGCCAAATTTTGAGGTTTGCAAAGGATTCTGGGTAACAGAACCTGGTCCGAGCCACACAAGTCACCCCATCTTGGATTCCCCTAGGTCTCTAGTTTCCAGAAATGCACAGGTTTGGTAGGTTTCCCTAGGTGCCGGCTGAGCTAGAGGCCAAAATCTACAGGTAGGCACTTTGCTAAAAATAGCTCTGTTTTCTGTGATGTGCCCACGTTGTGTTTTGGGGCATATCCTGTCGCGGGCGCTAGGCCTACCCACACAAGTGAGGTACCATTTTCATCGGGAGACTTGGGGGAGCGCTGGGTGGAAGGAAATTTGTGGCTCCTCTCAGATTCCAGAACTTTCTGTCACCGAAATGTGAGGAAAATGTGTTTTTTTAGCCAAAATCTGAGGTTTGCAAAGGATTCTGGGTAACAGAACATGGTCAGAGCCCCACAAGTCACCCCATCTTGGATTCCTCTAGGTCTCTAGTTTTCAGAAATGCACAGGTTTGGTAGGTTTCCCTAGGTGCCGGCTGAGCTAGAGGCTAAAATCTACAGGTAGGCACTTTGCAAAAAACACCTCTGTTTTCTTTCAAAAAATTGTATGTGTCTACGTTGCGCTTTGGGGTGTTTCCTGTCGCGGGCGCTAGGCCTACCCACACAAGTGAGGTATCATTTTTATCGGGAGACTTGGGGGAACGCTGGGTGGAAGGAAATTTGTGGCTCCTCTCAGATTCCAGAACTTTCTGCCACAGAAATGTGAGGAACATGTGTTTTTTTAGCCACATTTTGAGGTTTGCAAAGGATTCTGGGTAACAGAACCTGGTCCGAGCCACACAAGTCACCCCATCTTGGATTCCCCTAGGTCTCTCGTTTCCAGAAATGCACAGGTTTGGTAGGTTTCCCTAGGTGCCGGCTGAGCTAGAGGCCAAAATCTACAGGTAGGCACTTTGCTAAAAATAGCTCTGTTTTCTGTGATGTGCCCACGTTGTGTTTTGGGGCATATCCTGTCGCGGGGGCTAATCCTACCCATACAAGTGAGGTACCATTTTCATCGGGAGACTTGGGGGAGCGCTGGGTGGAAGGAAATTTGTGGCTCCTCTCAGATTCCAGAACTTTCTGTCACCGAAATGTGAGGAAAATGTGTTTTTTTAGCCAAAATCTGAGGTTTGCAAAGGATTCTGGGTAACAGAACCTGGTCAGAGCCCCACAAGTCACCCCATCTTGGATTCCTCTAGGTCTCTAGTTTTCAGAAATGCACAGGTTTGGTAGGTTTCCCTAGGTGCCGGCTGAGCTAGAGGCTAAAATCTACAGGTAGGCACTTTGCAAAAAACACCTCTGTTTTCTTTAAAAAAATTGGATGTGTCCACGTTGCGCTTTGGGGCGTTTCCTGTCGCGGGCGCTAGGCCTACCCACACAAGTGAGGTATCATTTTTATCGGGAGACTTGGGGAACGCTGGGTGGAAGGAAATTTGTGGCTCCTCTCAGATTCCAGAACTTTCAGCCACAGAAATGTGAGGAACATGTGTTTTTTTAGCCAAATTTTGAGGTTTGCAAAGGATTCTGGGTAACAGAACCTGGTCCGAGCAACACAAGTCACCCCATCTTGGATTCCCCTAGGTCTCTAGTTTTCAGAAATGCACATGTTTGGTAGGTTTCCCTAGGTGCCGGCTGAGCTAGAGGCCAAAATCTACAGGTAGGCACTTTGCAAAAAACACCTCTGTTTTCTTTCAAAAATTTGGATGTGTCCACGTTGCGCTTTGGGGTGTTTCCTGTCGCGGGCGCTAGGCCTACCCACACAAGTGAGGTATCATTTTTATCGGGAGACTTGGGGGAATGCTGGGTGGAAGGAAATTTGTGGCTCCTCTCAGATTCCAGAACTTTCTGCCACAGAAATGTGAGGAACATGTGTTTTTTTAGCCAAATTTTGAGGTTTGCAAAGGATTCTGGGTAACAGAACCTGGTCCGAGCCACACAAGTCACCCCATCTTGGATTACCCTAGGTCTCTAGTTTTCAGAAATGCACAGGTTTGGTAGGTTTCCCTAGGTGCCGGCTGAGCTAGAGCCCAAAATCTACAGGTAGGCACTTAGCAAAAAACACCTCTGTTTTCTTTCAAAACTTTGGATGTGTCCACGTTGCGCTTTGGGGTGTTTCCTGTTGCGGGCGCTAGGCCTACCCACACAAGTGAGGTATCATTTTTATCGGGAGACTTGGGGGAACACTGGGTGGAAGGAAATTTGTGGCTCCTCTCAGATTCCAGAACTTTCTGCCACAGAAATGTGAGGAACATGTGTCTTTTAAGCCAAATTTGGAAGTTTGCAAAGGATTCTGGGTAACAGAACCTGGTCCGAGCCACACAAGTCACCCCATCTTGGATTCCCCTAGGTCTCTAGTTTCCAGAAATGCACAGGTTTGGTAGGTTTCCCTAGGTGCCGGCTGAGCTAGAGGCCAAAATCTACAGGTAGGCACTTTGCTAAAAATAGCTCTGTTTTCTGTGATGTGCCCACGTTGTGTTTTGGGGCATATCCTGTCGCAGGCGCTAGGCCTACCCACACAAGTGAGGTACCATTTTGATCGGGAGACTTGGGGGAGCGCTGGGTGGAAGGAAATTTGTGGCTCCTCTCAGATTCCAGAACTTTCTGTCACCGAAATGTGAGGAAAATGTGTTTTTTTAGCCAAAATCTGAGGTTTGCAAAGGATTCTGGGAAACAGAACCTGGTCAGAGCCCCACAAGTCACCCCATCTTGGATTCCTCTAGGTCTCTAGTTTTCAGAAATGCACAGGTTTGGTAGGTTTCCCTAGGTGCCGGCTGAGCTAGAGGCTAAAATCTACAGGTAGGCACTTTGCAAAAAACACCTCTGTTTTCTTTCAAAAAATTGGATGTGTCCACGTTGCGCTTTGGGGCGTTTCCTGTCGCGGGCGCTAGGCCTACCCACACAAGTGAGGTATCATTTTTATCGGGAGACTTGGGGGAACGCTGGGTGGAAGGAAATTTGTGGCTCCTCTCAGATTCCAGAACTTTCTGCCACAGAAATGTGAGGAACATGTGTTTTTTTAGCCAAGTTTTGAGGTTTGTAAAGGATTCTGGGTAACAGAACCTGGATCGAGCCACACAAGTCACCCCATCTTGGATTCCCCTAGGTCTCTAGTTTTCAGAAATGCACAGGTTTGGTAGGTTTCCCTAGGAGCCAGCTGAGCTAGAGGCCAAAATCTACGGGTAGGCACTTTGCAAAAAACACCTGTTTTCTTTAAAAAATTTGGATGTGTCCACGTTGTGCTTTGGGGCGTTTCCTGTCGCGGGCGCTAGGCCTACCCAGACAAGTGAGGTATCATTTTTATCGGGAGACTTGGGGGAACGCTGGGTGGAAGGAAATGTGTGGCTCCTCTCAGATTCCAGAACTTTCTGCCACAGAAATGTGAGGAACATGTGTTTTTTTAGCCAAATTTTGAGGTTTGCAAAGGATTCTGGGTAACAGAACCTGGTCCGAGCCACACAAGTCACCCCATCCTGGATTCCTCTAGGTCTCTAGTTTTCAGAAATGTACAGGTTTGGTAGGTTTCCCTAGGTGCCGGCTGAGCTAGAGCCCAAAATCTACAGGTAGGCACTTTGCAAAAAACACCTCTGTTTTCTTTAAAAAAATTGGATGTGTCCACATTGCGCTTTGGGGCGTTTCCTGTCGCGGGCGCTAGGCCTACCCACACAAGTGAGGTATCATTTTTATCGGGAGACTTGGGGAACGCTGGGTGGAAGGAAATTTGTGGCTCCTCTCAGATTCCAGAACTTTCAGCCACAGAAATGTGAGGAACATGTGTTTTTTTAGCCAAATTTTGAGGTTTGCAAAGGATTCTGGGTAACAGAACCTGGTCAGAGCAACACAAGTCACCCCATCTTGGATTCCCCTAGGTCTCTAGTTTTCAGAAATGCACATGTTTGGTAGGTTTCCCCAGGTGCCGGCTGAGCTAGATGCCAAAATCTACAGGTAGGCACTTTGCAAAAAACACCTCTGTTTTCTTTCAAAAATTTGGATGTGTCCACGTTGCGCTTTGGGGTGTTTCCTGTCGCGGGCGCTAGGCCTACCCACACAAGTGAGGTATCATTTTTATCGGGGACTTGGGGGAATGCTGGGTGGAAGGAAATTTGTGGCTCCTCTCAGATTCCAGAACTTTCTGCCACAGAAATGTGAGGAACATGTGTTTTTTTAGCCAAATTTTGAGGTTTGCAAAGGATTCTGGGTAACAGAACCTGGTCCGAGCCACACAAGTCACCCCATCTTGGATTACCCTAGGTCTCTAGTTTTCAGAAATGTACAGGTTTGGTAGGTTTCCCTAGGTGCCGGCTGAGCTAGAGCCCAAAATCTACAGGTAGGCACTTAGCAAAAAACACCTCTGTTTTCTTTCAAAACTTTGGATGTGTCCACGTTGCGCTTTGGGGTGTTTCCTGTTGCGGGCGCTAGGCCTACCCACACAAGTGAGGTATAATTTTTATCTGGAGACTTGGGGGAACACTGGGTGGAAGGAAATTTGTGGCTCCTCTCAGATTCCAGAACTTTCTGCCACAGAAATGTGAGGAACATGTGTCTTTTTAGCCAAATTTGGAAGTTTGCAAAGGATTCTGGGTAACAGAACCTGGTCCGAGCCACACAAGTCACCCCATCCTGGATTCCTCTAGGTCTCTAGTTTTCAGAAATGCACAGGTCTGGTAGGTTTCCCTAGGTCCCGGATGAGCTAGAGGCCAAAATCTACAGGTAGGCACTTTGCAAAAAACACCTCTGTTTTCTTTCAGAAATTTGGATGTGTCCACGTTGCGCTTTGGGGCGTTTTCTGTCGCGGGCGCTAGGCCTACCCACACAAGTGAGGTATCATTTGTATCGGGAGACTTGGGGGAACGCTGGGTGGAAGGAAATTTGTGGCTCCTCTCAGATTCTAGAACTTTCTGCCACAGAAATTTGAGGAACATGTGTTTTTTTAGCCAAATTTTGAGGTTTGCAAAGGATTCTGGGTAACAGAACCTGGTCCGAGCCACACAAGTCACCCCATCTTGGATTCCCCTAGGTCTCTTGTTTCCAGAAATGCACAGGTTTGGTAGGTTTCCCTAGGTGCCGGCTGAGCTAGAGGCCAAAATCTACAGGTAGGCACTTTGCTAAAAATAGCTCTGATTTCTGTGATGTGCCCACGTTCTGTTTGGGGGATATCCTGTCGCGGGCGCTAGGCCTACCCACACAAGTGAGGTACCATTTTCATCGGGAGACTTGGGGGAGCGCTGGGTGGAAGGAAATTTGTGGCTCCTCTCAGATTCCAGAACTTTCTGTCACCGAAATGTGAGGAAAATTTGTTTTTTTAGCCAAAATCTGAGGTTTGCAAAGGATTCTGGGTAACAGAACCTGGTCAGAGCCCCACAAGTCACCCCATCTTGGATTCCCCTACGTCTCTAGTTTTCAGAAATGCACAGGTTTGGTAGGTTTCCCTAGGTGCCGCCTGAGCTAGAGGCTAAAATCTACAGGTAGGCACTTTGCAAAAAACACCTCTGTTTTCTTTAAAAAAATTGGATGTGTCCACGTTGTGCTTTGGGGCGTTTCCTGTCGCGGGCGCTAGGCCTACCCACACAAGTGAGGTATCATTTTTATCGGGAGACTTGGGGGAACGCTGGGTGGAAGGAAATTTGTGGCTCCTCTCAGATTCCAGAACTTTCTGCCACAGAAATGTGAGGAACATGTGTTTTTTTAGCCAAGTTTTGAGGTTTGAAAAGGATTCTGGGTAACAGAACCTGGATCGAGCCACACAAGTCACCCCATCTTGGATTCCCCTAGGTCTCTAGTTTTCAGAAATGCACAGGTTTGGTAGGTTTCCCTAGGTGCCAGCTGAGCTAGAGGCCAAAATCTACAGGTAGGCACTTTGCAAAAAACACCTGTTTTCTTTAAAAAATTTGGATGTGTCCACGTTGTGCTTTGGGGCGTTTCCTGTCGTGGGCGCTAGGCCTACCCAGACAAGTGAGGTATCATTTTTATCGGGAGACTTGGGGGAACGCTGGGTGGAAGGAAATTCGTGGCTCCTCTCAGATTCCACAACTTTCTGCCACAGAAATGTGAGGAACATGTGTTTTTTTAGCCAAATTTTGAGGTTTGCAAAGGATTCTGGGTAACAGAACCTGGTCCGAGCCACACAAGTCACCCCATCCTGGATTCCTCTAGGTCTCTAGTTTTCAGAAATGTACGGGTTTGGTAGGTTTCCCTAGGTGCCGGCTGAGCTAGAGCCCAAAATCTACAGGTAGGCACTTAGCAAAAAACACCTCTGTTTTCTTTCAAAACTTTGGATGTGTCCACGTTGCGCTTTGGGGTGTTTCCTGTTGCGGGCGCTAGGCCTACCCACACAAGTGAGGTATCATTTTTATCGGGAGACTTGGGGGAACGCTGGGTGGAAGGAAATTTGTGGCTCCTCTCAGATTCCAGAACTTTCTGCCACAGAAATGTGAGGAACATGTGTCTTTTTAGGCAAATTTTGAGGTTTGCAAAGGATTCTGGGTAACAGAACCTGGTCCGAGCCACACAAGTCACCCCATCCTGCATTCCTCTAGGTCTCTAGTTTTCAGAAATGCACAGGTCTGGTAGGTTTCCCTAGGTCCCGGCTGAGCTAGAGGCCAAAATCTACAGGTAGGCACTTTGCAAAAAACACCTCTGTTTTCTTTCAGAAATTTGGATGTGTCCACGTTGCGCTTTGCGGCGTTTTCTGTCGCGGGCGCTAGGCCTACCCACACAAGTGAGGTAGCATTTGTATCGGGAGACTTGGGGGAACGCTGGGTGGAAGGAAATTTGTGGCTCCTCTCAGATTCTAGAACTTTCTGCCACAGAAATTTGAGGAATATGTGTTTTTTTAGCCAAATTTTGAGGTTTGCAAAGGATTCTGGGTAACAGAACCTGGTCCGAGCCACACAAGTCACCCCATCTTGGATTCCCCTAGGTCTCTAGTTTCCAGAAATGCACAGGTTTGGTAGGTTTCCCTAGGTGCCGGCTGAGCTAGAGGCCAAAATCTACAGGTAGGCACTTTGCTAAAAATAGCTCTGTTTTCTGTGATGTGCCCACGTTGTGTTTTGGGGCATATCCTGTCGCGGGCGCTAGGCCTACCCAAACAAGTGAGGTACCATTTTCATCGGGAGATTTGGGGGAGCGCTGGGTGAAGGAAATTTGTGGCTCCTCTCAGATTCCAGAACTTTCTGTCACCGAAATGTGAGGAAAATTTGTTTTTTTAGCCAAAATCTGAGGTTTGCAAAGGATTCTGGGTAACAGAACCTGGTCAGAGCCCCACAAGTCACCCCATCTTGGATTCCTCTAGGTCTCTAGTTTTCAGAAATGCACAGGTTTGGTAGGTTTCCCTAGGTGCCGGCTGAGCTAGAGGCTAAAATCTACAGGTAGGCACTTTGCAAAAAACACCTCTGTTTTCTTTCAAAAAATTGGATGTGTCCATGTTGTGTTTTGGGGCATATCCTGTCGCGGGCGCTAGGCCTACCCACACAAGTGAGGTATCATTTTTATCGGGAGACTAGGGGGAACGCTGGATGGAAGGAAATTTGTGGCTCCTCTCAGATTCCAGAACTTTCTGCCACAGAAATGTGAGGAACATGTGTTTTTTTAGCCAAGTTTTGAGGTTTGCAAAGGATTCTGGGTAACAGAACCTGGTCCGAGCCACACAAGTCACCCCATCTTGGATTCCCCTAGGTCTCTAGTTTCCAGAAATGCACAGGTTTGGTAGGTTTCCCTAGGTGCCGGCTGAGCTAGAGGCCAAAATCTACAGGTAGGCACTTTGCTAAAAATAGCTCTGTTTTCTGTGATGTGCCCACGTTGTGTTTTGGGGCATATACTGTCGCGGGTGCTAGGCCTACCCACACAAGTGAGGTACCATTTTCATCGGAAGACTTGGGGGAGCGCTGGGTGGAAGGAAATGTGTGGCTCCTCTCAGATTCCAGAACTTTCTATCACCGAAATGTGAGGAAAATGTGTTTTTTTAGCCAAGTTTTGAGGTTTGAAAAGGATTCTTAGTAACAGAACCTGGATCGAGCCACACAAGTCACCCCATCTTGGATTCCCCTAGGTCTCTAGTTTTCAGAAATGCACAGGTTTGGTAGGTTTCCCTAGGTGCCAGCTGAGCTAGAGGCCAAAATCTACAGGTAGGCACTTTGCAAAAAACACCTGTTTTCTTTAAAAAATTTGGATGTGTCCACGTTGTGCTTTGGGGCTTTTCCTGTCGTGGGCGCTGGGCCTACCCAGACAAGTGAGGTATCATTTTTATCGGGAGACTTGGGGGAACGCTGGGTGGAAGGAAATTCGTGGCTCCTCTCAGATTCCACAACTTTCTGCCACAGAAATGTGAGGAACATGTGTTTTTTTAGCCAAATTTTGAGGTTTGCAAAGGATTCTGGGTAACAGAACCTGGTCCGAGCCACACAAGTCACCCCATCCTGGATTCCTCTAGGTCTCTAGTTTTCAGAAATGTACAGGTTTGGTAGGTTTCCCTAGGTGCCGGCTGAGCTAGAGCCCAAAATCTACAGGTAGGCACTTAGCAAAAAACACCTCTGTTTTCTTTCAAAACTTTGGATGTGTCCACGTTGCGCTTTGGGGTGTTTCCTGTTGCGGGCGCTAGGCCTACCCACACAAGTGAGGTATCATTTTTATCGGGAGACTTGGGGGAACGCTGGGTGGAAGGAAATTTGTGGCTCCTCTCAGATTCCAGAACTTTCTGCCACAGAAATGTGAGGAACATGTGTCTTTTTAGCCAAATTTTGAGGTTTGCAAAGGATTCTGGGTAACAGAACCTGGTCCGAGCCACACAAGTCACCCCATCCTGGATTCCTCTAGGTCTCTAGTTTTCAGAAATGCACAGGTCTGGTAGGTTTCCCTAGGTCCCGGCTGAGCTAGAGGCCAAAATCTACAGGTAGGCACTTTGCAAAAAACACCTCTGTTTTCTTTCAGAAATTTGGATGTGTCCACGTTGCGCTTTGCGGCGTTTTCTGTCGCGGGCGCTAGGCCTACCCACACAAGTGAGGTAGCATTTGTATCGGGAGACTTGGGGGAACGCTGGGTGGAAGGAAATTTGTGGCTCCTCTCAGATTCTAGAACTTTCTGCCACAGAAATTTGAGGAATATGTGTTTTTTTAGCCAAATTTTGAGGTTTGCAAAGGATTCTGGGTAACAGAACCTGGTCCGAGCCACACAAGTCACCCCATCTTGGATTCCCCTAGGTCTTTAGTTTCCAGAAATGCACAGGTTTGGTAGGTTTCCCTAGGTGCCGGCTGAGCTAGAGGCCAAAATCTACAGGTAGGCACTTTGCTAAAAATAGCTCTGTTTTCTGTGATGTGCCCACGTTGTGTTTTGGGGCATATCCTGTCGCGGGCGCTAGGCCTACCCAAACAAGTGAGGTACCATTTTCATCGGGAGATTTGGGGGAGCGCTGGGCGAAGGAAATTTGTGGCTCCTCTCAGATTCCAGAACTTTCTGTCACCGAAATGTGAGGAAAATTTGTTTTTTTAGCCAAAATCTGAGGTTTGCAAAGGATTCTGGGTAACAGAACCTGGTCAGAGCCCCACAAGTCACCCCATCTTGGATTCCTCTAGGTCTCTAGTTTTCAGAAATGCACAGGTTTGGTAGGTTTCCCTAGGTGCCGGCTGAGCTAGAGGCTAAAATCTACAGGTAGGCACTTTGCAAAAAACACCTCTGTTTTCTTTCAAAAAATTGGATGTGTCCATGTTGTGTTTTGGGGCATATCCTGTCGCGGGCGCTAGGCCTACCCACACAAGTGAGGTATCATTTTTATCGGGAGACTAGGGGGAACGCTGGATGGAAGGAAATTTGTGGCTCCTCTCAGATTCCAGAACTTTCTACCACAGAAATGTGAGGAACATGTGTTTTTTTAGCCAAGTTTTGAGGTTTGCAAAGGATTCTGGGTAACAGAACCTGGTCCGAGCCACACAAGTCACCCCATCTTGGATTCCCCTAGGTCTCTAGTTTCCAGAAATGCACAGGTTTGGTAGGTTTCCCTAGGTGCCGGCTGAGCTAGAGGCCAAAATCTACAGGTAGGCACTTTGCTAAAAATAGCTCTGTTTTCTGTGATGTGCCCACGTTGTGTTTTGGGGCATATACTGTCGCGGGTGCTAGGCCTACCCACACAAGTGAGGTACCATTTTCATCGGGAGACTTGGGGGAGCGCTGGGTGGAAGGAAATGTGTGGCTCCTCTCAGATTCCAGAACTTTCTGTCACCGAAATGTGAGGAAAATGTGTTTTTTTAGCCAAAATCTGAGGTTTGCAAAGGATTCTGGGTAACAGAACCTGGTCAGAGCCCCACACGTCACCCCATCTTGGATTCCTATAGGTCTCTAGTTTTCAGAAATGCACAGGTTTGGTAGGTTTCCCTAGGTGCCGGCTGAGCTAGAGGCTAAAATCTACAGGTAGGCACTTTGCAAAAAACACCTCTGTTTTCTTTAAAAAAATTGGATGTGTCCACGTTGCGCTTTGGGGCGTTTCCTGTCGCGGGTGCTAGGCCTACCCACACAAGTGAGGTATCATTTGTATCGGGAGACTTGGGGGAACGCTGGGTGGAAGGAAATTTGTGGCTCCTCTCAGATTCCAGAACTTTCTGCCACAGAAATGTGAGGAACATGTGTTTTTTTAGCCAAGTTTTGAGGTTTGCAAAGGATTCTGGGTAACAGAACCTGGATCGAGCCACACAAGTCACCCCATCTTGGATTCCCCTAGGTCTCTAGTTTTCAGAAATGCACAGGTTTGGTAGGGTTCCCTAGGTGCCAGCTGAGCTAGAGGCCAAAATCTACAGGTAGGCACTTTGCAAAAAACACCTGTTTTCTTTCAAAAATTTGGATGTGTCCACGTTGTGCTTTGGGGCGTTTCCTGTCGCGGGCGCTAGGCCTACCCAGACAAGTGAGGTATCATTTTTATCGGGAGACTTGGGGGAACGCTGGGTGGAAGGAAATTCGTGGCTCCTCTCAGATTCCACAACTTTCTGCCACAGAAATGTGAGGAACATGTGTTTTTTTAGCCAAATTTTGAGGTTTGCAAAGGATTCTGGGTAACAGAACCTGGTCTGAGCCACACAAGTCACCCCATCCTGGATTCCTCTAGGTCTCTAGTTTTCAGAAATGCACAGGTCTGGTAGGTTTCAATTGGTCCCGGCTGAGCTAGAGGCCAAAATCTACAGGTAGGCACTTTGCAAAAAACACCTCTGTTTTCTTTCAAAAATTTGGATGTGTCCACGTTGCGCTTTGGGGCGTTTTCTGTCGCGGGCGCTAGGCCTACCCACACAAGTGAGGTATCATTTGTATCGGGAGACTTGGGGGAACGCTGGGTGGAAGGAAATTTGTGGCTCCTCTCAGATTCTAGAACTTTCTGCCACAGAAATTTGAGGAACATGTGTTTTTTTAGCCAAATTTTGAGGTTTGCAAAGGATTCTGGGTAACAGAACCTGGTCCGAGCCACACAAGTCACCCCATCTTGGATTCCCCTAGGTCTCTAGTTTCCAGAAATGCACAGGTTTGGTAGGTTTCCCTAGGTGCCGGCTGAGCTAGAGGCCAAAATCTACAGGTAGGCACTTTGCTAAAAATAGCTCTGTTTTCTGTGATGTGCCCATGTTGTGTTTTGGGGCATATCCTGTCGCGGGCGCTAGGCCTACCCACACAAGTGAGGTACCATTTTCATCGGGAGATTTGGGGGAGCGCTGGGTGGAAGGAAATTCGTGGGTCCTCTCAGATTCCAGAACTTTCTGTCACCGAAATGTGAGGAAAATGTGTTTTTTTAGCCAAAATCTGAGGTTTGCAAAGGATTCTGGGTAACAGAACCTGGTCAGAGCCCCACAAGTCACCCCATCTTGGATTCCTCTAGGTCTCTAGTTTTCAGAAATGCACAGTTTTGGTAGGTTTCCCTAGGTGCCGGCTGAGCTAGAGGCTAAAATCTACAGGTAGGCACTTTGCAAAAAACACCTCTGTTTTCTTTAAAAAAATTGGATGTGTCCACGTTGTGCTTTGGGGCGTTTCCTGTCGCGGGCGCTAGGCCTACCCACACAAGTGAGGTATCATTTTTATCGGGAGACTTGGGGGAACGCTGGGTGGAAGGAAATTTGTGGCTCCTCTCAGATTCCAGAACTTTCTGCCACAGAAATGTGAGGAACATGTGTTTTTTTAGCCAAGTTTTGAGGTTTGAAAAGGATTCTGGGTAACAGAACCTGGATCGAGCCACACAAGTCACCCAATCTTGGATTCCCCTAGGTCTCTAGTTTTCAGAAATGCACAGGTTTGGCAGGTTTCCCTAGGTGCCAGCTGAGCTAGAGGCCAAAATCTACAGGTAGGCACTTAGCAAAAAACACCTCTGTTTTCTTTCAAAACTTTGGATGTGTCCACGTTGCGCTTTGGGGTGTTTCCTGTTGCGGGCGCTAGGCCTACCCACACAAGTGAGGTATCATTTTTATCGGGAGACTTGGGGGAACGCTGGGTGGAAGGAAATTTGTGGCTCCTCTCAGATTCCAGAACTTTCTGCCACAGAAATGTGAGGAACATGTGTCTTTTTAGCCAAATTTTGAGGTTTGCAAAGGATTCTGGGTAACAGAACCTGGTCCGAGCCACACAAGTCACCCCATCCTGGATTCCTCTAGGTCTCTAGTTTTCAGAAATGTACAGGTTTGGTAGGTTTCCCTAGGTGCCGGCTGAGCTAGAGCCCAAAATCTACAGGTAGGCACTTAGCAAAAAACACCTCTGTTTTCTTTCAAAACTTTGGAGGTGTCCACGTTGCGCTTTGGGGTGTTTCCTGTTGCGGGCGCTAGGCCTACCCACACAAGTGAGGTATCATTTTTATCGGGAGACTTGGGGGAACGCTGGGTGGAAGGAAATTTGTGGCTCCTCTCAGATTCCAGAACTTTCTGCCACAGAAATGTGAGGAACATGTGTCTTTTTAGCCAAATTTTGAGGTTTGCAAAGGATTCTGGGTAACAGAACCTGGTCCGAGCCACACAAGTCACCCCATCCTGGATTCCTCTAGGTCTCTAGTTTTCAGAAATGCACAGGTCTGGTAGGTTTCCCTAGGTCCCGGCTGAGCTAGAGGCCAAAATCTACAGGTAGGCACTTTGCAAAAAACACCTCTGTTTTCTTTCAGAAATTTGGATGTGTCCACGTTGCGCTTTGTGGCGTTTTCTGTCGCGGGCGCTAGGCCTACCCACACAAGTGAGGTAGCATTTGTATCGGGAGACTTGGGGGAACGCTGGGTGGAAGGAAATTTGTGGCTCCTCTCAGATTCTAGAACTTTCTGCCACAGAAATTTGAGGAATATGTGTTTTTTTAGCCAAATTTTGAGGTTTGCAAAGGATTCTGGGTAACAGAACCTGGTCCGAGCCACACAAGTCACCCCATCTTGGATTCCCCTAGGTCTCTAGTTTCCAGAAATGCACAGGTTTGGTAGGTTTCCCTAGGTGCCGGCTGAGATAGAGGCCAAAATCTACAGGTAGGCACTTTGCTAAAAATAGCTCTGTTTTCTGTGATGTGCCCACGTTGTGTTTTGGGGCATATACTGTCGCGGGTGCTAGGCCTACCCACACAAGTGAGATACCATTTTCATCGGGAGACTTGGGGGAGCGCTGGGTGGAAGGAAATGTGTGGCTCCTCTCAGATTCCAGAACTTTCTGTCACCGAAATGTGAGGAAAATGTGTTTTTTTAGCCAAAATCTGAGGTTTGCAAAGGATTCTGGGTAACAGAACCTGGTCAGAGCCCCACACGTCACCCCATCTTGGATTCCTATAGGTCTCTAGTTTTCAGAAATGCACAGGTTTGGTAGGTTTCCCTAGGTGCCGGCTGAGCTAGAGGCTAAAATCTACAGGTAGGCACTTTGCAAAAAACACCTGTTTTCTTTAAAAAAATTGGATGTGTCCACGTTGCGCTTTGGGGCGTTTCCTGTCGCGGGTGCTAGGCCTACCCACACAAGTGAGGTATCATTTGTATCGGGAGACTTGGGGGAACGCTGGGTGGAAGGAAATTTGTGGCTCCTCTCAGATTCCAGAACTTTCTGCCACAGAAATGTGAGGAACATGTGTTTTTTTAGCCAAGTTTTGAGGTTTGCAAAGGATTCTGGGTAACAGAACCTGGATCGAGCCACACAAGTCACCCCATCTTGGATTCCCCTAGGTCTCTAGTTTTCAGAAATGCACAGGTTTGGTAGGGTTCCCTAGGTGCCAGCTGAGCTAGAGGCCAAAATCTACAGGTAGGCACTTTGCAAAAAACACCTGTTTTCTTTCAAAAATTTGGATGTGTCCACGTTGTGCTTTGGGGCGTTTCCTGTCGCGGGCGCTAGGCCTACCCAGACAAGTGAGGTATCATTTTTATCGGGAGACTTGGGGGAACGCTGGGTGGAAGGAAATTCGTGGCTCCTCTCAGATTCCACAACTTTCTGCCACAGAAATGTGAGGAACATGTGTTTTTTTAGCCAAATTTTGAGGTTTGCAAAGGATTCTGGGTAACAGAACCTGGTCCGAGCCACACAAGTCACCCCATCCTGGATTCCTCTAGGTCTCTAGTTTTCAGAAATGCACAGGTCTGGTAGGTTTCAATTGGTCCCGGCTGAGCTAGAGGCCAAAATCTACAGGTAGGCACTTTGCAAAAAACACCTCTGTTTTCTTTAAAAAATTTGGATGTGTCCACGTTGCGCTTTGGGGCGTTTTCTGTCGCGGGCGCTAGGCCTACCTACACAAGTGAGGTATCATTTGTATCGGGAGACTTGGGGGAACGCTGGGTGGAAGGAAATTTGTGGCTCCTCTCAGATTCTAGAACTTTCTGCCACAGAAATTTGAGGAACATGTGTTTTTTTAGCCAAATTTTGAGGTTTGCAAAGGATTCTGGGTAACAGAACCTGGTCCGAGCCACACAAGTCACCCCATCTTGGATTCCCCTAGGTCTCTAGTTTCCAGAAATGCACAGGTTTGGTAGGTTTCCCTAGGTGCCGGCTGAGCTAGAGGCCAAAATCTACAGGTAGGCTCTTTGCTAAAAATAGCTCTGTTTTCTGTGATGTGCCCATGTTGTGTTTTGGGGCATATCCTGTCGCGGGCGCTAGGCCTACCCACACAAGTGAGGTACCATTTTCATCGGGAGATTTCGGGGAGCGCTGGGTGGAAGGAAATTCGTGGCTCCTCTCAGATTCCAGAACTTTCTGTCACCGAAATGTGAGGAAAATGTGTTTTTTTAGCCAAAATCTGAGGTTTGCAAAGGATTCTGGGTAACAGAACCTGGTCAGAGCCCCACAAGTCACCCCATCTTGGATTCCTCTAGGTCTCTAGTTTTCAGAAATGCACAGGTTTGGTAAGTTTCCCTAGGTGCCGGCTGAGCTAGAGGCTAAAATCTACAGGTAGGCACTTTGCAAAAAACACCTCTGTTTTCTTTAAAAAAATTGGATGTGTCCACGTTGCGCTTTGGGGCGTTTCCTGTCGCGGGCGCTAGGCCTACCCACACAAGTGAGGTATCATTTTTATCGGGAGACTTGGGGAACGCTGGGTGGAAGGAAATTTGTGGCTCCTCTCAGATTCCAGAACTTTCTGCCACAGAAATGTGAGGAACATGTGTTTTTTTAGCCAAATTTTGAGGTTTGCAAAGGATTCTGGGTAACAGAACCTGGTCCGAGCCACACAAGTCACCCCATCTTGGATTCCCCTAGGTCTCTAGTTTTCAGAAATGCACAGGTTTGGTAGGTTTCCCTAGGTGCCGGCTGAGCTAGAGGGCAAAATCTACAGATAGGCACTTTGCAAAAAACACCTCTGTTTTCTTTCACAAAATAGGATGTGTCCACGTTGCGTTTCGGGGCGCTTCCTGTCGCGGCCGCTAGGCCTACCCACACAAGTGAGGTATCATTTTTATCGGGAGACTTGGGGAACGCTGGGTGGAAGGAAATTTGTGGCTCCTCTCAGATTCCAGAACTTTCTGCCACAGAAATGTGAGGAACATGTGTCTTTTTAGCCAAATTTTGAGGTTTGCAAAGGATTCTGGGTAACAGAACCTGGTCCGAGCCACACAAGTCACCCCATCTTGGATTCCCCTAGGTCTCTAGTTTTCAGAAATGTACAGGTTTGGTAGGTTTCCCTAGGTGCCGGCTGAGCTAGAGCCCAAAAGCTACAGGTAGGCACTTAGCAAAAAACACCTCTGTTTTCTTTCAAAAAATTGGATGTGTCCACGTTGTGCTTTGGGGCGTTTCCTGTCGCGGGCGCTAGGCCTACCCACACAAGTGAGGTATCATTTTTATCGGGAGACTTGGGGGAACGCTGAGTGGAAGGAAATTTGTGGCTCCTCTCAGATTCCAGAACTTTCTGCCACAGAAATGTGAGGAACATGTGTTTTTTTAGCCAAGTTTTGAGGTTTGAAAAGGATTCTGGGTAACAGAACCTGGATCGAGCCACACAAGTCACCCCATCTTGGATTCCCCTAGGTCTCTAGTTTTCAGAAATGCACAGGTTTGGCAGGTTTCCCTAGGTGCCAGCTGAGCTAGAGGCCAAAATCTACAGGTAGGCACTTAGCAAAAAACACCTCTGTTTTCTTTCAAAACTTTGGATGTGTCCACGTTGCGCTTTGGGGTGTTTCCTGTTGCGGGCGCTAGGCCTACCCACACAAGTGAGGTATCATTTTTATCGGGAGACTTGGGGGAACGCTGGGTGGAAGGAAATTTGTGGCTCCTCTCAGATTCCAGAACTTTCTGCCACAGAAATGTGAGGAACATGTGTCTTTTTAGCCAAATTTTGAGGTTTGCAAAGGATTCGGGGTAACAGAACCTGGTCCGAGCCACACAAGTCACCCCATCTTGGATTCCCCTAGGTCTCTAGTTTCCAGAAATGCACAGGTTTGGTAGGTTTCCCTAGGTGCCGGCTGAGCTAGAGGCCAAAATCTACAGGTAGGCACTTTGCTAAAAATAGCTCTGTTTTCTGTGATGTGCCCACGTTGTGTTTTGGGGCGTATCCTGTCGCGGGCGCTAGGCCTACCCACACAAGTGAGGTACCATTTTCATCGGGAGACTTGGGGGAGCGCTGGGTGGAAGGAAATTTGTGGCTCCTCTCAGATTCCAGAACTTTCTGTCACCGAAATGTGAGGAAAATGTGTTTTTTTAGCCAAAATCTGAGGTTTGCAAAGGATTCTGGGTAACAGAACCTGGTCAGAGCCCCACACGTCACCCCATCTTGGATTCCTCTAGGTCTCTAGTTTTCAGAAATGCACAGGTGTGGTAGGTTTCCCTAGGTGCCGGCTGAGCTAGAGGCTAAAATCTACAGGTAGGCACTTTGCAAAAAACACCTCTGTTTTCTTTCAAAAAATTGTATGTGTCCACGTTGCGCTTTGGGGTGTTTCCTGTTGCGGGCGCTAGGCCTACCCACACAAGTGAGGTATCATTTTTATCGGGAGACTTGGGGGAACGCTGGGTGGAAGGAAATTTGTGGCTCCTCTCAGATTCCAGAACTTTCTGCCACAGAAATGTGAGGAACATGTGTTTTTTTAGCCACATTTTGAGGTTTGCAAAGGATTCTGGGTAACAGAACCTGGTCCGAGCCACACAAGTCACCCCATCTTGGATTCCCTAGGTCTCTAGTTTCCAGAAATGCACAGGTTTGGTAGGTTTCCCTAGGTGCCGGCTGAGCTAGAGGCCAAAATCTACAGGTAGGCACTTTGCTAAAAATAGCTCTGTTTTCTGTGATGTGCCCACGTTGTGTTTTGGGTCATATCCTGTCGAGGGAGCTAATCCTACCCACACAAGTGAGGTACCATTTTCATCGGGAGACTTGGGGGAGCGCTGGGTGGAAGGAAATTTGTGGCTCCCCTCAGATTCCAGAACTTTCTGTCACCGAAATGTGAGGAAAATGTGTTTTTTTAGCCAAAATCTGAGGTTTGCAAAGGATTCTGGGTAACAGAACCTGGTCAGAGCCCCACAAGTCACCCCATCTTGGATTCCTCTAGGTCTCTAGTTTTCAGAAATGCACAGGTTTGGTAGGTTTCCCTTGGTGCCGGCTGAGCTAGAGGCTAAAATCTACAGGTAGGCACTTTGCAAAAAACACCTCTGTTTTCTTTCAAAAAATTGGATGTGTCCACGTTGCGCTTTGGGGCGTTTCCTGTCGCGGGCGCTAGGCCTACCCACACAAGTGAGGTATCATTTTTATCGGGAGACTTGGGGAACGCTGGGTGGAAGGAAATTTGTGGCTCCTCTCAGATTCCAGAACTTTCAGCCACAGAAATGTGAGGAACATGTGTTTTTTTAGCCAAATTTTGAGGTTTGCAAAGGATTCTGGGTAACAGAGCCTGGTCCGAGCCACACAAGTCACCCCATCTTGGATTCCCCTATGTCTCTAGTTTTCAGAAATGCACATGTTTGGTAGGTTTCCCTAGGTGCCGGCTGAGCTAGACGCCAAAATCTACAGGTAGGCACTTTGCAAAAAACACCTCTGTTTTCTTTCAAAAATTTGGATGTGTCCACATTGCGCTTTGGGGTGTTTCCTGTCGCGGGCGCTAGGCCTACCCACACAAGTGAGGTATCATTTTTATCGGGAGACTTGGGGGAATGCTGGGTGGAAGGAAATTTGTGGCTCCTCTCAGATTCCAGAACTTTCTGCCACAGAAATGTGAGGAACATGTGTTTTTTTAGCCAAATTTTGAGGTTTGCAAAGGATTCTGGGTAACAGAACCTGGTCCGAGCCACACAAGTCACCCCATCTTGGATTACCCTAGGTCTCTTGTTTTCAGAAATGTACAGGTTTGGTAGGTTTCCCTAGGTGCCGGCTGAGCTAGAGCCCAAAATCTACAGGTAGGCACTTAGCAAAAAACACCTCTGTTTTCTTTCAAAACTTTGGATGTGTCCACGTTGCGCTTTGGGGTGTTTCCTGTTGCGGGCGCTAGGCCTACCCACACAAGTGAGGTGTCATTTTTATCGGGAGACTTGGGGGAACACTGGGTGGAAGGAAATTTGTGGCTCCTCTCAGATTCCAGAACTTTCTGCCACAGAAATGTGAGGAACATGTGTCTTTTTAGCCAAATTTTGAAGTTTGCAAAGGATTCTGGGTAACAGAACCTGGTCCGAGCCACACAAGTCACCCCATCCTGGATTCCTCTAGGTCTCTAGTTTTCAGAATGCGCAGGTCTGGTAGGTTTCCCTAGGTCCCGGATGAGCTAGAGGCCAAAATCTACAGGTAGGCACTTTGCAAAAAACACCTCTGTTTTCTTTCAGAAATTTGGATGTGTCCACGTTGCGCTTTGGGGCGTTTTCTGTCGCGGGCGCTAGGCCTACCCACACAAGTGAGGTATCATTTGTATCGGGAGACTTGGGGGAGCGCTGGGTGGAAGGAAATTCGTGGCTCCTCTCAGATTCCAGAACTTTCTGTCACCGAAATGTGAGGAAAATGTGTTTTTTTAGCCAAAATCTGAGGTTTGCAAAGGATTCTGGGTAACAGAACCTGGTCAGAGCCCCACAAGTCACCCCATCTTGGATTCCTCTAGGTCTCTAGTTTTCAGAAATGCACAGGTTTGGTAGGTTTCCCTAGGTGCCGGCTGAGCTAGAGGCTAAAATCTACAGGTAGGCACTTTGCAAAAAACACCTCTGTTTTCTTTCACAAAATAGGATGTGTCCACGTTGCGTTTCGGGGCGCCTCCTGTCGCGGCCGCTAGGCCTACCCACACAAGTGAGGTATCATTTTTATCGGGAGACTTGGGGAACGCTGGGTGGAAGGAAATTTGTGGCTCCTCTCAGATTCCAGAACTTTCTGCCACAGAAATGTGAGGAACATGTGTCTTTTTAGCCAAATTTTGAGGTTTGCAAAGGATTCTGGGTAACAGAACCTGGTCCGAGCCACACAAGTCACCCCATCCTGGATTCCTCTAGGTCTCTAGTTTACAGAAATGCAAAGGTCTGGTAGGTTTCCCTAGGTCCCGGCTGAGCTAGAGGCCAAAATCTACAGGTAGGTACTATGCAAAAAACACCTCTGTTTTCTTTCACAAATTTGGATGTGTCCACGTTGCGCTTTGGGGCGTTTTCTGTCGCAGGCGCTAGGCCTACCCACACAAGTGTGGTATCATTTGTATCGGGACACTTGGGGGAACGCTGGGTGGAAGGAAATTTGTGGCTCCTCTCAAATTCCAGAACTTTCTGCCACAGAAATGTGAGGAACATGTGTTTTTTTAGCCACATTTTGAGGTTTGCAAAGGATTCTGGGTAACAGAACCTGGTCCGAGCCACACAAGTCACCCCATCTTGGATTCCCTAGGTCTCTAGTTTCCGGAAATGCACAGGTTTGGTAGGTTTCCCTAGGTGCCGGCTGAGCTAGAGGCCAAAATCTACAGGTAGGCACTTTGCTAAAAATAGCTCTGTTTTCTGTGATGTGCCCACGTTGTGTTTTGGGTCATATCCTGTCGAGGGAGCTAATCCTACCCACACAAGTGAGGTACCATTTTCATCGGGAGACTTGGGGGAGCGCTGGGTGGAAGGAAATTTGTGGCTCCTCTCAGATTCCAGAACTTTCTGTCACCGAAATGTGAGGAAAATGTGTTTTTTTAGCCAAAATCTGAGGTTTGCAAAGGATTCTGGGTAACAGAACCTGGTCAGAGCCCCACAAGTCACCCCATCTTGGATTCCTCTAGGTCTCTAGTTTTCAGAAATGCACAGGTTTGGTAGGTTTCCCTTGGTGCCGGCTGAGCTAGAGGCCAAAATCTACAGGTAGGCACTTTGCAAAAAACACCTCTGTTTTCTTTCAAAAAATTGGATGTGTCCACATTGCGCTTTGGGGTGTTTCCTGTCGCGGGCGCTAGGCCTACCCACACAAGTGAGGTATCATTTTTATCGGGAGACTTGGGGGAATGCTGGGTGGAAGGAAATTTGTGGCTCCTCTCAGATTCCAGAACTTTCAGCCACAGAAATGTGAGGAACATGTGTTTTTTTAGCCAAATTTTGAGGTTTGCAAAGGATTCTGGGTAACAGAACCTGGTCCGAGCCACACAAGTCACCCCATCTTGGATTCCCCTAGGTCTCTAGTTTTCAGAAATGCACATGTTTGGTAGGTTTCCCTAGGTGCCGGCTGAGCTAGAGGCCAAAATCTACAGGTAGGCACTTTGCTAAAAACACCTCTGTTTTCTTTCAAAAATTTGGATGTGTCCACATTGCGCTTTGGGGTGTTTCCTGTCGCGGGCGCTAGGCCTACCCACACAAGTGAGGTATCATTTTTATCGGGAGACTTGGGGGAATGCTGGGTGGAAGGAAATTTGTGGCTCCTCTCAGATTCCAGAACTTTCTGCCACAGAAATGTGAGGAACATGTGTTTTTTTAGCCAAATTTTGAGGTTTGCAAAGGATTCTGGGTAACAGAACCTGGTCCGAGCCACACAAGTCACCCCATCTTGGATTACCCTAGGTCTCTAGTTTTCAGAAATGTACAGGTTTGGTAGGTTTCCCTAGGTGCCGGCTGAGCTAGAGCCCAAAATCTACAGGTAGGCACTTAGCAAAAAACACCTCTGTTTTCTTTCAAAACTTTGGATGTGTCCACGTTGCGCTTTGGGGTGTTTCCTGTTGCGGGCGCTAGGCCTACCCACACAAGTGAGGTATCATTTTTATCGGGAGACTTGGGGGAACACTGGGTGGAAGGAAATTTGTGGCTCCTCTCAGATTCCAGAACTTTCTGCCACAGAAATGTGAGGAACATGTGTCTTTTTAGCCAAATTTTGAAGTTTGCAAAGGATTCTGGGTAACAGAACCTGGTCCGAGCCACACAAGTCACCCCATCCTGGATTCCTCTAGGTCTCTAGTTTTCAGAAATGCACAGGTCTGGTAGGTTTCCCTAGGTCCCGGATGAGCTAGAGGCCAAAATCTACAGGTAGGCACTTTGCAAAAAACACCTCTGTTTTCTTTCAGAAATTTGGATGTGTCCACGTTGCGCTTTGGGGCGTTTTCTGTCGCGGGCGCTAGGCCTACCCACACAAGTGAGGTATCATTTGTATCGGGAGACTTGGGGGAACGCTGGGTGGAAGGAAATTTGTGGCTCCTCTCAGATTCTAGAACTTTCTGCCACAGAAATTTGAGGAACATGTATTTTTTTATCCAAATTTTGAGGTTTGCAAAGGATTCTGGGTAACAGAACCTGGTCCGAGCCACACAAGTCACCCCATCTTGGATTCCCCTAGGTCTCTAGTTTCCAGAAATGCACAGGTTTGGTAGTTTTCCCTAGGTGTCGGCTGAGCTAGAGGCCAAAATCTATAGGTAGGCACTTTGCTAAAAATAGCTCTGTTTTCTGTGATGTGCCCATGTTGTGTTTTGGGGCATATCCTGTCGCGGGCGCTAGGCCTACCCACACAAGTGAGGTACCATTTTCATCGGGAGATTTGGGGGAGCGCTGGGTGGAAGGAAATTCGTGGCTCCTCTCAGATTCCAGAACTTTCTGTCACCGAAATGTGAGGAAAATGTGTTTTTTTAGCCAAAATCTGAGGTTTGCAAAGGATTCTGGGTAACAGAACCTGGTCAGAGCCCCACAAGTCACCCCATCTTGGATTCCTCTAGGTCTCTAGTTTTCAGAAATGCACAGGTTTGGTAGGTTTCCCTAGGTGCCGGCTGAGCTAGAGGCTAAAATCTACAGGTAGGCACTTTGCAAAAAACACCTCTGTTTTCTTTAAAAAAATTGGATGTGTCCACGTTGCGCTTTGGGGCGTTTCCTGTCGCGGGCGCTAGGCCTACCCACACAAGTGAGGTATCATTTTTATCGGGAGACTTGGGGAACGCTGGGTGGAAGGAAATTTGTGGCTCCTCTCAGATTCCAGAACTTTCTGCCACAGAAATGTGAGGAACATGTGTTTTTTTAGCCAAATTTTGAGGTTTGCAAAGGATTCTGGGTAACAGAACCTGGTCCGAGCCACACAAGTCACCCCATCTTGGATTACCCTAGGTCTCTAGTTTTCAGAAATGTACAGGTTTGGTAGGTTTCCCTAGGTGCCGGCTGAGCTAGAGCCCAAAATCTACAGGTAGGCACTTAGCAAAAAACACCTCTGTTTTCTTTCAAAACTTTGGATGTGTCCACGTTGCGCTTTGGGGTGTTTCCTGTTGCGGGCGCTAGGCCTACCCACACAAGTGAGGTATCATTTTTATCGGGAGACTTGGGGGAACACTGGGTGGAAGGAAATTTGTGGCTCCTCTCAGATTCCAGAACTTTCTGCCACAGAAATGTGAGGAACATGTGTCTTTTTAGCCAAATTTTGAAGTTTGCAAAGGATTCTGGGTAACAGAACCTGGTCCGAGCCACACAAGTCACCCCATCCTGGATTCCTCTAGGTCTCTAGTTTTCAGAAATGCACAGGTCTGGTAGGTTTCCCTAGTTCCCGGATGAGCTAGAGGCCAAAATCTACAGGTAGGCACTTTGCAAAAAACACCTCTGTTTTCTTTCAGAAATTTGGATGTGTCCACGTTGCGCTTTGGGGCGTTTTCTGTCGCGGGCGCTAGGCCTACCCACACAAGTGAGGTATCATTTGTATCGGGAGACTTGGGGGAACGCTGGGTGGAAGGAAATTTGTGGCTCCTCTCAGATTCTAGAACTTTCTGCCACAGAAATTTGAGGAACATGTATTTTTTTATCCAAATTTTGAGGTTTGCAAAGGATTCTGGGTAACAGAACCTGGTCCGAGCCACACAAGTCACCCCATCTTGGATTCCCCTAGGTCTCTAGTTTCCAGAAATGCACAGGTCTGGTAGGTTTCCCTAGGTCCCGGCTGAGCTAGAGGCCAAAATCTACAGGTATGCACTATGCAAAAAACACCTCTGTTTTCTTTCACAAATTTGGATGTGTCCACGTTGCGCTTTGGGGCGTTTTCTGTCGCAGGCGCTAGGCCTACCCACACAAGTGTGGTATCATTTGTATCGGGAGACTTGGGGGAACGCTGGGTGGAAGGAAATTTGTGGCTCCTCTCAGATTCTAGAACTTTCTGCCACAGAAATTTGAGGAACATGTGTTTTTTTATCCAAATTTTGAGGTTTGCAAAGGATTCTGGGTAACAGAACCTGGTCCGAGCCACACAAGTCACCCCATCTTGGATTCCCCTAGGTCTCTAGTTTCCAGAAATGCACAGGTTTGGTAGTTTTCCCTAGGTGTCGGCTGAGCTAGAGGCCAAAATCTACAGGTAGGCACTTTGCTAAAAATAGCTCTGTTTTCTGTGATGTGCCCATGTTGTGTTTTGGGGCATATCCTGTCGCGGGCGCTAGGCCTACCCACACAAGTGAGGTACCATTTTCATCGGGAGATTTGGGGGATCGCTGGGTGGAAGGAAATTCGTGGCTCCTCTCAGATTCCAGAACTTTCTGTCACCGAAATGTGAGGAAAATGTGTTTTTTTAGCCAAAATCTGAGGTTTGCAAAGGATTCTGGGTAACAGAACCTGGTCAGAGCCCCACAAGTCACCCCATCTTGGATTCCTCTAGGTCTCTAGTTTTCAGAAATGCACAGGTTTGGTAGGTTTCCCTAGGTGCCGGCTGAGCTAGAGGCTAAAATCTACAGGTAGGCACTTTGCAAAAAACACCTCTGTTTTCTTTAAAAAAATTGGATGTGTCCACGTTGCGCTTTGGGGCGTTTCCTGTCGCGGGCGCTAGGCCTACCCACACAAGTGAGGTATCATTTTTATCGGGAGACTTGGGGAACGCTGGGTGGAAGGAAATTTGTGGCTCCTCTCAGATTCCAGAACTTTCTGCCACAGAAATGTGAGGAACATGTGTTTTTTTAGCCAAATTTTGAGGTTTGCAAAGGATTCTGGGTAACAGAACCTGGTCCGAGCCACACAAGTCACCCCATCTTGGATTCCCCTAGGTCTCTAGTTTTCAGAAATGCACAGGTTTGGTAGGTTTCCCTAGGTGCCGGCTGAGCTAGAGGGCAAAATCTACAGATAGGCACTTTGCAAAAAACACCTCTGTTTTCTTTCACAAAATAGGATGTGTCCACGTTGCGTTTCGGGGCGCCTCCTGTCGCTGCCGCTAGGCCTACCCACACAAGTGAGGTATCATTTTTATCGGGAGACTTGGGGAACGCTGGGTGGAAGGAAATTTGTGGCTCCTCTCAGATTCCAGAACTTTCTGCCACAGAAATGTGAGGAACATGTGTCTTTTTAGCCAAATTTTGAGGTTTGCAAAGGATTCTGGGTAACAGAACCTGGTCCGAGCCACACAAGTCACCCCATCTTGGATTCCCCTAGGTCTCTAGTTTTCAGAAATGTACAGGTTTGGTAGGTTTCCCTAGGTGCCGGCTGAGCTAGAGCCCAAAAGCTACAGGTAGGCACTTAGCAAAAAACACCTCTGTTTTCTTTCAAAACTTTGGATGTGTCCACGTTGCGCTTTGGGGTGTTTCCTGTTGCGGGCGCTAAGCCTACCCACACAAGTGAGGTATCATTTTTATCGGGAGACTTGGGGGAACGCTGGGTGGAAGGAAATTTGTGGCTCCTCTCAGATTCCAGAACTTTCTGCCACAGAAATGTGAGGAACATGTGTCTTTTTAGCCAAATTTTGAGGTTTGCAAAGGATTCTGGGTAACAGAACCTGGTCCGAGCCACACAAGTCACCCCATCCTGGATTCCTCTAGGTCTCTAGTTTACAGAAATGCACAGGTCTGGTAGGTTTCCCTAGGTCCCGGCTGAGCTAGAGGCCAAAATCTACAGGTAGGCACTATGCAAAAAACACCTCTGTTTTCTTTCACAAATTTGGATGTGTCCACGTTGCGCTTTGGGGCGTTTTCTGTCGCAGGCGCTAGGCCTACCCCCACAAGTGTGGTATCATTTGTATCGGGAGACTTGGGGGAACGCTGGGTGGAAGGAAATTTGTGGCTCCTCTCAGATTCTAGAACTTTCTGCCACAGAAATTTGAGGAACATGTGTTTTTTTAGCCAAATTTTGAGGTTTGCAAAGGATTCTGGGTAACAGAACCTGGTCCGAGCCACACAAGTCACCCCATCTTGGATTCCCCTAGGTCTCTAGTTTCCAGAAATGCACAGGTTTGGTAGGTTTCCCTAGGTGCCGGCTGAGCTAGAGGCCAAAATCTACAGGTAGGCACTTTGCTAAAAATAGCTCTGTTTTCTGTGATGTGCCCACGTTGTGTTTTGGGGCATATCCTGTCGCGGGCGCTAGGCCTACCCACACAAGTGAGGTACCATTTTCATCGGGAGACTTGGGGGAGCGCTGGGTGGAAGGAAATTTGTGGCTCCTCTCAGATTCCAGAACTTTCTGTCACCGAAATGTGAGGAAAATGTGTTTTTTTAGCCAAAATCTGAGGTTTGCAAAGGATTCTGGGTAACAGAACATGGTCAGAGCCCCACAAGTCACCCCATCTTGGATTCCTCTAGGTCTCTAGTTTTCAGAAATGCACAGGTTTGGTAGGTTTCCCTAGGTGCCGGCTGAGCTAGAGGCTAAAATCTACAGGTAGGCACTTTGCAAAAAACACCTCTGTTTTCTTTCAAAAAATTGTATGTGTCTACGTTGCGCTTTGGGGTGTTTCCTGTCGCGGGCGCTAGGCCTACCCACACAAGTGAGGTATCATTTTTATCGGGAGACTTGGGGGAACGCTGGATGGAAGGAAATTTGTGGCTCCTCTCAGATTCCAGAACTTTCTGCCACAGAAATGTGAGGAACATGTGTTTTTTTAGCCACATTTTGAGGTTTGCAAAGGATTCTGGGTAACAGAACCTGGTCTGAGCCACACAAGTCACCCCATCTTGGATTCCCTAGGTCTCTAGTTTCCAGAAATGCACAAGTTTGGTAGGTTTCCCTAGGTGCCGGCTGAGCTAGAGGCCAAAATCTACAGGTAGGCACTTTGCTAAAAATAGCTCTGTTTTCTGTGATGTGCCCACGTTGTGTTTTGGGTCATATCCTGTCGAGGGAGCTAATCCTACCCACACAAGTGAGGTACCATTTTCATCGGGAGACTTGGGGGAGCGCTGGGTGGAAGGAAATTTGTGGCTCCTCTCAGATTCCAGAACTTTCTGTCACCGAAATGTGAGGAAAATGTGTTTTTTTAGCCAAAATCTGAGGTTTGCAAAGGATTCTGGGTAACAGAACCTGGTCAGAGCCCCACAAGTCACCCCATCTTGGATTCCTCTAGGTCTCTAGTTTTCAGAAATGCACAGGTTTGGTAGGTTTCCCTAGGTGCCGGCTGAGCTAGAGGCTAAAATCTACAGGTAGGCACTTTGCAAAAAACACCTCTGTTTTCTTTCAAAAAATTGGATGTGTCCACGTTGCGCTTTGGGGCGTTTCCTGTCGCGGGCGCTAGGCCTACCCACACAAGTGAGGTATAATTTTTATCGGGAGACTTGGGGAACGCTGGGTGGAAGGAAATTTGTGGCTCCTCTCAGATTCCAGAACTTTCAGCCACAGAAATGTGAGGAACATGTGTTTTTTTAGCCAAATTTTGAGGTTTGCAAAGGATTCTGGGTAACAGAACCTGGTCCGAGCCACACAAGTCACCCCATCTTGGATTCCCCTAGGTCTCTAGTTTTCAGAAATGCACATGTTTGGTAGGTTTCCCTAGGTGCCGGCTGAGCTAGAGGCCAAAATCTACAGGTAGGCACTTTGCAAAAAACACCTCTGTTTTCTTTCAAAAATTTGGATGTGTCCACATTGCGCTTTGGGGTGTTTCCTGTCGCGGGCGATAGGCCTACCCACACAAGTGAGGTATCATTTTTATCGGGAGACTTGGGGGAATGCTGGGTGGAAGGAAATTTGTGGCTCCTCTCAGATTCCAGAACTTTCTGCCACAGAAATGTGAGGAACATGTGTTTTTTTAGCCAAATTTTGAGGTTTGCAAAGGATTCTGGGTAACAGAACCTGGTCCGAGCCACACAAGTCACCCCATCTTGGATTACCCTAGGTCTCTAGTTTTCAGAAATGTACAGGTTTGGTAGGTTTCCCTAGGTGCCGGCTGAGCTAGAGCCCAAAATCTACAGGTAGGCACTTAGCAAAAAACACCTCTGTTTTCTTTCAAAACTTTGGATGTGTCCACGTTGCGCTTTGGGGTGTTTCCTGTTGCGGGCGCTAGGCCTACCCACACAAGTGAGGTATCATTTTTATCGGGAGACTTGGGGGAACACTGGGTGGAAGGAAATTTGTGGCTCCTCTCAGATTCCAGAACTTTCTGCCACAGAAATGTGAGGAACATGTGTCTTTTTAGCCAAATTTTGAAGTTTGCAAAGGATTCTGGGTAACAGAACCTGGTCCGAGCCACACAAGTCACCCCATCCTGGATTCCTCTAGGTCTCTAGTTTTCAGAAATGCACAGGTCTGGTAGGTTTCCCTAGGTCCCGGATGAGCGAGAGGCCAAAATCTACAGGTAGGCACTTTGCAAAAAACACCTCTGTTTTCTTTCAGAAATTTGGATGTGTCCATGTTGCGCTTTGGGGCGTTTTCTGTCGCAGGCGCTAGGCCTACCCACACAAGTGAGGTATCATTTGTATCGGGAGACTTGGGGGAACGCTGGGTGGAAGGAAATTTGTGGCTCCTCTCAGATTCTAGAACTTTCTGCCACAGAAATTTGAGGAACATGTGTTTTTTTATCCAAATTTTGAGGTTTGCAAAGGATTCTGGGTAACAGAACCTGGTCCGAGCCACACAAGTCACCCCATCTTAGATTCCCCTAGGTCTCTAGTTTCCAGAAATGCACAGGTTTGGTAGTTTTCCCTAGGTGTCGGCTGAGCTAGAGGCCAAAATCTACAGGTAGGCACTTTGCTAAAAATAGCTCTGTTTTCTGTGATGTGCCCACGTTGTGTTTTGGGGCATATCCTGTCGCGGGCGCTAGGCCTACCCACACAAGTGAGGTACCATTTTCATCGGGAGACTTGGGGGAGCGCTGGGTGGAAGGAAATTTGTGGCTCCTCTCAGATTCCAGAACTTTCTGTCACCGAAATGTGAGGAAAATGTGTTTTTTTAGCCAAAATCTGAGGTTTGCAAAGGATTCTGGGAAACAGAACCTGGTCAGAGCCCCACAAGTCACCCCATCTTGGATTCCTCTAGGTCTCTAGTTTTCAGAAATGCACAGGTTTGGTAGGTTTCCCTAGGTGCCGGCTGAGCTAGAGGCTAAAATCTACAGGTAGGCACTTTGCAAAAAACACCTCTGTTTTCTTTCAAAAAATTGGATGTGTCCACGTTGCGCTTTGGGGCGTTTCCTGTCGCGGGCGCTAGGCCTACCCACACAAGTGAGGTATCATTTTTATCGGGAGACTTGGGGGAACGCTGGGTGGAAGGAAATTTGTGGCTCCTCTCAGATTCCAGAACTTTCTGCCACAGAAATGTGAGGAACATGTGTTTTTTTAGCCAAGTTTTGAGGTTTGTAAAGGATTCTGGGTAACAGAACCTGGATCGAGCCACACAAGTCACCCCATCTTGGATTCCCCTAGGTCTCTAGTTTTCAGAAATGCACAGGTTTGGTAGGTTTCCCTAGGTGCCAGCTGAGCTAGAGGCCAAAATCTACAGGTAGGCACGTTGCAAAAAACACCTGTTTTCTTTAAAAAATTTGGATGTGTCCACGTTGTGCTTTGGGGCGTTTCCTGTCGCGGGCGCTAGGCCTACCCAGACAAGTGAGGTATCATTTTTATCGGGAGACTTGGGGGAACGCTGGGTGGAAGGAAATTCGTGGCTCCTCTCAGATTCCAGAACTTTCTGCCACAGAAATGTGAGGAACATGTGTTTTTTTAGCCAAATTTTGAAGTTTGCAAAGGATTCTGGGTAACAGAACCTGGTCCGAGCCACACAACTCACCCCATCCTGGATTCCTCTAGGTCTCTAGTTTTCAGAAATGTACAGGTTTGGTAGGTTTCCCTAGGTGCCGGCTGAGCTAGAGCCCAAAATCTACAGGTAGGCACTTTGCAAAAAACACCTCTGTTTTCTTTCAAAAAATTGGATGTGTCCACGTTGCGCTTTGGGGCGTTTCCTGTCGCGGGCGCTAGGCCTACCCACACAAGTGAGGTATCATTTTTATCGGGAGACTTGGGGAACGCTGGGTGGAAGGAAATTTGTGGCTCCTCTCAGATTCCAGAACTTTCAGCCACAGAAATGTGAGGAACATGTGTTTTTTTAGCCAAATTTTGAGGTTTGCAAAGGATTCTGGGTAACAGAACCTGGTCCGAGCAACACAAGTCACCCCATCTTGGATTCCCCTAGGTCTCTAGTTTTCAGAAATGCACATGTTTGGTAGGTTTCCCTAGGTGCCGGCTGAGCTAGAGGCCAAAATCTACAGGTAGGCACTTTGCAAAAAACACCTCTGTTTTCTTTCAAAAATTTGGATGTGTCCACGTTGCGCTTTGGGGTGTTTCCTGTCGCGGGCGATAGGCCTACCCACACAAGTGAGGTATCATTTTTATCGGGAGACTTGGGGGAATGCTGGGTGGAAGGAAATTTGTGGCTCCTCTCAGATTCCAGAACTTTCTGCCACAGAAATGTGAGGAACATGTGTTTTTTTAGCCAAATTTTGAGGTTTGCAAAGGATTCTGGGTAACAGAACCTGGTCCGAGCCACACAAGTCACCCCATCTTGGATTACCCTAGGTCTCTAGTTTTCAGAAATGTACAGGTTTGGTAGGTTTCCCTAGGTGCCGGCTGAGCTAGAGCCCAAAATCTACAGGTAGGCACTTAGCAAAAAACACCTCTGTTTTCTTTCAAAACTTTGGATGTGTCCACGTTGCGCTTTGGGGTGTTTCCTGTTGCGGGCGCTAGGCCTACCCACACAAGTGAGGTATCATTTTTATCGGGAGACTTGGGGGAACACTGGGTGGAAGGAAATTTGTGGCTCCTCTCAGATTCCAGAACTTTCTGCCACAGAAATGTGAGGAACATGTGTCTTTTTAGCCAAATTTTGAAGTTTGCAAAGGATTCTGGGTAACAGAACCTGGTCCGAGCCACACAAGTCACCCCATCCTGGATTCCTCTAGGTCTCTAGTTTTCAGAAATGCACAGGTCTGGTAGGTTTCCCTAGGTCCCGGATGAGCGAGAGGCCAAAATCTACAGGTAGGCACTTTGCAAAAAACACCTCTGTTTTCTTTCAGAAATTTGGATGTGTCCATGTTGCGCTTTGGGGCGTTTTCTGTCGCAGGCGCTAGGCCTACCCACACAAGTGAGGTATCATTTGTATCGGGAGACTTGGGGGAACGCTGGGTGGAAGGAAATTTGTGGCTCCTCTCAGATTCTAGAACTTTCTGCCACAGAAATTTGAGGAACATGTGTTTTTTTATCCAAATTTTGAGGTTTGCAAAGGATTCTGGGTAACAGAACCTGGTCCGAGCCACACAAGTCACCCCATCTTAGATTCCCCTAGGTCTCTAGTTTCCAGAAATGCACAGGTTTGGTAGTTTTCCCTAGGTGTCGGCTGAGCTAGAGGCCAAAATCTACAGGTAGGCACTTTGCTAAAAATAGCTCTGTTTTCTGTGATGTGCCCACGTTGTGTTTTGGGGCATATCCTGTCGCGGGCGCTAGGCCTACCCACACAAGTGAGGTACCATTTTCATCGGGAGACTTGGGGGAGCGCTGGGTGGAAGGAAATTTGTGGCTCCTCTCAGATTCCAGAACTTTCTGTCACCGAAATGTGAGGAAAATGTGTTTTTTTAGCCAAAATCTGAGGTTTGCAAAGGATTCTGGGAAACAGAACCTGGTCAGAGCCCCACAAGTCACCCCATCTTGGATTCCTCTAGGTCTCTAGTTTTCAGAAATGCACAGGTTTGGTAGGTTTCCCTAGGTGCCGGCTGAGCTAGAGGCTAAAATCTACAGGTAGGCACTTTGCAAAAAACACCTCTGTTTTCTTTCAAAAAATTGGATGTGTCCACGTTGCGCTTTGGGGCGTTTCCTGTCGCGGGCGCTAGGCCTACCCACACAAGTGAGGTATCATTTTTATCGGGAGACTTGGGGGAACGCTGGGTGGAAGGAAATTTGTGGCTCCTCTCAGATTCCAGAACTTTCTGCCACAGAAATGTGAGGAACATGTGTTTTTTTAGCCAAGTTTTGAGGTTTGTAAAGGATTCTGGGTAACAGAACCTGGATCGAGCCACACAAGTCACCCCATCTTGGATTCCCCTAGGTCTCTAGTTTTCAGAAATGCACAGGTTTGGTAGGTTTCCCTAGGTGCCAGCTGAGCTAGAGGCCAAAATCTACAGGTAGGCACGTTGCAAAAAACACCTGTTTTCTTTAAAAAATTTGGATGTGTCCACGTTGTGCTTTGGGGCGTTTCCTGTCGCGGGCGCTAGGCCTACCCAGACAAGTGAGGTATCATTTTTATCGGGAGACTTGGGGGAACGCTGGGTGGAAGGAAATTCGTGGCTCCTCTCAGATTCCAGAACTTTCTGCCACAGAAATGTGAGGAACATGTGTTTTTTTAGCCAAATTTTGAAGTTTGCAAAGGATTCTGGGTAACAGAACCTGGTCCGAGCCACACAACTCACCCCATCCTGGATTCCTCTAGGTCTCTAGTTTTCAGAAATGTACAGGTTTGGTAGGTTTCCCTAGGTGCCGGCTGAGCTAGAGCCCAAAATCTACAGGTAGGCACTTTGCAAAAAACACCTCTGTTTTCTTTCAAAAAATTGGATGTGTCCACGTTGCGCTTTGGGGCGTTTCCTGTCGCGGGCGCTAGGCCTACCCACACAAGTGAGGTATCATTTTTATCGGGAGACTTGGGGAACGCTGGGTGGAAGGAAATTTGTGGCTCCTCTCAGATTCCAGAACTTTCAGCCACAGAAATGTGAGGAACATGTGTTTTTTTAGCCAAATTTTGAGGTTTGCAAAGGATTCTGGGTAACAGAACCTGGTCCGAGCAACACAAGTCACCCCATCTTGGATTCCCCTAGGTCTCTAGTTTTCAGAAATGCACATGTTTGGTAGGTTTCCCTAGGTGCCGGCTGAGCTAGAGGCCAAAATCTACAGGTAGGCACTTTGCAAAAAACACCTCTGTTTTCTTTCAAAAATTTGGATGTGTCCACGTTGCGCTTTGGGGTGTTTCCTGTCGCGGGCGCTAGGCCTACCCACACAAGTGAGGTATCATTTTTATCGGGAGACTTGGGGGAATGCTGGGTGGAAGGAAATTTGTGGCTCCTCTCAGATTCCAGAACTTTCTGCCACAGAAATGTGAGGAACATGTGTTTTTTTAGCCAAATTTTGAGGTTTGCAAAGGATTCTGGGTAACAGAACCTGGTCCGACCCACACAAGTCACCCCATCTTGGATTACCCTAGGTCTCTAGTTTTCAGAAATGTACAGGTTTGGTAGGTTTCCCTAGGTGCCGGCTGAGCTAGAGCCCAAAATCTACAGGTAGGCACTTAGCAAAAAAAACCTCTGTTTTCTTTCAAAACTTTGGATGTGTCCACGTTGCGCTTTGGGGTGTTTCCTGTTGCGGGCGCTAGGCCTACCCACACAAGTGAGGTATCATTTTTATCGGGAGACTTGGGGGAACACTGGGTGGAAGGAAATTTGTGGCTCCTCTCAGATTCCAGAACTTTCTGCCACAGAAATGTGAGGAACATGTGTCTTTTTAGCCAAATTTTGAAGTTTGCAAAGGATTCTGGGTAACAGAACCTGGTCCGAGCCACACAAGTCACCCCATCCTGGATTCCTCTAGGTCTCTAGTTTTCAGAAATGCACAGGTCTGGTAGGTTTCCCTAGGTCCCGGATGAGCTAGAGGCCAAAATCTACAGGTAGGCACTTTGCAAAAAACACCTCTGTTTTCTTTCAGAAATTTGGATGTGTCCACGTTGCGCTTTGGGGCGTTTTCTGTCGCGGGCGCTATGCCTACCCACACAAGTGAGGTATCATTTGTATCGGGAGACTTGGGGGAACGCTGGGTGGAAGGAAATTTGTGGCTCCTCTCAGATTCTAGAACTTTCTGCCACAGAAATTTGAGGAACATGTGTTTTTTTAGCCAAATTTTGAGGTTTGCAAAGGATTCTGGGTAACAGAACCTGGTCCGAGCCACACAAGTCACCCCATCTTGGATTCCCCTAGGTCTCTAGTTTCCAGAAATGCACAGGTTTGGTAGGTTTCCCTAGGTGCCGGCTGAGCTAGAGGCCAAAATCTACAGGTAGGCACTTTGCTAAAAATAGCTCTGATTTCTGTGATGTGCCCACGTTCTGTTTTGGGGGATATCCTGTCGCGGGCGCTAGGCCTACCCACACAAGTGAGGTACCATTTTCATCGGGAGACTTGGGGGAGCGCTGGGTGGAAGGAAATTTGTGGCTCCTCTCAGATTCCAGAACTTTCTGTCACCGAAATGTGAGGAAAATGTGTTTTTTTAGCCAAAATCTGAGGTTTGCAAAGGATTCTGGGTAACAGAACCTGGATCGAGCCACACAAGTCACCCCATCTTGGATTCCCCTAGGTCTCTAGTTTTCAGAAATGCACAGGTTTGGTAGGTTTCCCTAGGTGCCAGCTGAGCTAGAGGCCAAAATCTACAGGTAGGCACTTTGCAAAAAACACCTCTGTTTTCTTTCAAAAAATTGGATGTGTCCACGTTGCGCTTTGGGGCGTTTCCTGTCGAGGGCGCTAGGCCTACCCACACAAGTGAGGTATCATTTTTATCGGGAGACTTGGGGGAACGCTGGGTGGAAGGAAATTTGTGGCTCCTCTCAGATTCCAGAACTTTCTGCCACAGAAATGTGAGGAACATGTGTTTTTTTAGCCAAGTTTTGAGGTTTGAAAAGGATTCTGGGTAACAGAACCTGGATCGAGCCACACAAGTCACCCCATCTTGGATTCCCCTAGGTCTCTAGTTTTCAGAAATGCACAGGTTTGGTAGGTTTCCCTAGGTGCCAGCTGAGCTAGAGGCCAAAATCTACAGGTAGGCACTTTGCAAAAAACACCTGTTTTCTTTAAAAAATTTGGATGTGTCCACGTTGTGCTTTGGGGCGTTTCCTGTCGTGGGCGCTAGGCCTACCCAGACAAGTGAGGTATCATTTTTATCGGGAGACTTGGGGGAACGCTGGGTGGAAGGAAATTCGTGGCTCCTCTCAGATTCCACAACTTTCTGCCACAGAAATGTGAGGAACATGTGTTTTTTTATCCAAATTTTGAGGTTTGCAAAGGATTCTGGGTAACAGAACCTGGTCCGAGCCACACAAGTCACCCCATCCTGGATTCCTCTAGGTCTCTAGTTTTCAGAAATGTACAGGTTTGGTAGGTTTCCCTAGGTGCCGGCTGAGCTAGAGCCCAAAATCTACAGGTAGGCACTTAGCAAAAAACAACTCTGTTTTCTTTCAAAACTTTGGATGTGTCCACGTTGCGCTTTGGGGTGTTTCCTGTTGCGGGCGCTAGGCCTACCCACACAAGTGAGGTATCATTTTTATCGGGAGACTTGGGGGAACGCTGGGTGGAAGGAAATTTGTGGCTCCTCTCAGATTCCAGAACTTTCTGCCACAGAAATGTGAGGAACATGTGTCTTTTTAGCCAAATTTTGAGGTTTGCAAAGGATTCTGGGTAACAGAACCTGGTCCGAGCCACACAAGTCACCCCATCCTGGATTGCTCTAGGTGTCTAGTTTTCAGAAATGCACAGGTCTGGTAGGTTTCCCTAGGTCCCGGCTGAGCTAGAGGCCAAAATCTACAGGTAGGCACTTTGCAAAAAACACCTCTGTTTTCTTTCAGAAATTTGGATGTGTCCACGTTGCGCTTTGCGGCGTTTTCTGTCGCGGGCGCTAGGCCTACCCACACAAGTGAGGTATCATTTGTATCGGGAGACTTGGGGGAACGCTGGGTGGAAGGAAATTTGTGGCTCCTCTCAGATGCTAGAACTTTCTGCCACAGAAATTTGAGGAATATGTGTTTTTTTAGCCAAATTTTGAGGTTTGCAAAGGATTCTGGGTAACAGAACCTGGTCCGAGCCACACAAGTCACCCCATCTTGGATTCCCCTAGGTCTCTAGTTTCCAGAAATGCACAGGTTTGGTAGGTTTCCCTAGGTGCCGGCTGAGCTAGAGGCCAAAATCTACAGGTAGGCACTTTGCTAAAAATAGCTCTGTTTTCTGTGATGTGCCCACGTTGTGTTTTGGGGCATATCCTGTTGCGGGCGCTAGGCCTACCCAAACAAGTGAGGTACCATTTTCATCGGGAGATTTGGGGGAGCGCTGGGTGAAGGAAATTTGTGGCTCCTCTCAGATTCCAGAACTTTCTGTCACCGAAATGTGAGGAAAATGTGTTTTTTTAGCCAAAATCTGAGGTTTGCAAAGGATTCTGGGTAACAGAACCTGGTCAGAGCCCCACAAGTCACCCCATCTTGGATTCCTCTAGGTCTCTAGTTTTCAGAAATGCACAGGTTTGGTAGGTTTCCCTAGGTGCCGGCTGAGCTAGAGGCTAAAATCTACAGGTAGGCACTTTGCAAAAAACACCTCTGTTTTCTTTCAAAAAATTGGATGTGTCCATGTTGTGTTTTGGGGCATATCCTGTCGCGGGCGCTAGGCCTACCCACACAAGTGAGGTATCATTTTTATCGGGAGACTAGGGGGAACGCTGGATGGAAGGAAATTTGTGGCTCCTCTCAGATTCCAGAACTTTCTGCCACAGAAATGTGAGGAACATGTGTTTTTTTAGCCAAGTTTTGAGGTTTGCAAAGGATTCTGGGTAACAGAACCTGGTCCGAGCCACACAAGTCACCCCATCTTGGATTCCCCTAGGTCTCTAGTTTCCAGAAATGCACAGGTTTGGTAGGTTTCCCTAGGTGCCGGCTGAGCTAGAGGCCAAAATCTACAGGTAGGCACTTTGCTAAAAATAGCTCTGTTTTCTGTGATGTGCCCACGTTGTGTTTTGGGGCATATCCTGTCGCGGGTGCTAGGCCTACCCACACAAGTGAGGTACCATTTTCATCGGGAGACTTGGGGGAGCGCTGGGTGGAAGGAAATTTGTGGCTCCTCTCAGATTCCAGAACTTTCTGTCACCGAAATGTGAGGAAAATGTGTTTTTTTTGCCAAAATCTGAGGTTTGCAAAGGATTCTGGGTAACAGAACCTGGTCAGAGCCCCACAAGTCACCCCATCTTGGATTCCTATAGGTCTCTAGTTTTCAGAAATGCACAGGTTTGGTAGGTTTCCCTAGGTGCCGGCTGAGCTAGAGGCTAAAATCTACAGGTAGGCACTTTGCAAAAAACACCTCTGTTTTCTTTAAAAAAATTGGATGTGTCCACTTTGCGCTTTGGGGCGTTTCCTGTCGCGGGCGCTAGGCCTACCCACACAAGTGAGGTATCATTTGTATCGGGAGACTTGGGGGAACGCTGGGTGGAAGAAAATTTGTGGCTCCTCTCAGATTCCAGAACTTTCTGCCACAGAAATGTGAGGAACATGTGTTTTTTTAGCCAAGTTTTGAGGTTTGCAAAGGATTCTGGGTAACAGAACCTGGATCGAGCCACACAAGTCACCCCATCTTGGATTCCCCTAGGTCTCTAGTTTTCAGAAATGCACAGGTTTGGTAGGGTTCCCTAGGTGCCAGCTGAGCTAGAGGCCAAAATCTACAGGTAGGCACTTTGCAAAAAACACCTGTTTTCTTTCAAAAATTTGGATGTGTCCACGTTGTGCTTTGGGGCGTTTCCTGTCGCGGGCGCTAGGCCTACCCAGACAAGTGAGGTATCATTTTTATCGGGAGACTTGGGGGAATGCTGGGTGGAAGGAAATTCGTGGCTCCTCTCAGATTCCACAACTTTCTGCCACAGAAATGTGAGGAACATGTGTTTTTTTAGCCAAATTTTGAGGTTTGCAAAGGATTCTGGGTAACAGAACACGGTCCGAGCCACACAAGTCACCCCATCCTGGATTTCTCTAGGTCTCTAGTTTTCAGAAATGCACAGGTCTGGTAGGTTTCAATTGGTCCCGGCTGAGCTAGAGGCCAAAATCTACAAGTAGGCACTTTGCAAAAAACACCTCTGTTTTCTTTAAAAAATGTGGATGTGTCCACGTTGCGCTTTGGGGCGTTTTCTGTCGCGGGCGCTAGGCCTACCCACACAAGTGAGGTATCATTTGTATCGGGAGACTTGGGGGAACGCTGGGTGGAAGGAAATTTGTGGCTCCTCTCAGATTCTAGAACTTTCTGCCACAGAAATTTGAGGAACATGTGTTTTTTTAGCCAAATTTTGAGGTTTGCAAAGGATTCTGGGTAACAGAACCTGGTCCGAGCCACACAAGTCACCCCATCTTTGATTCCCCTAGGTCTCTAGT
Source organism: Pleurodeles waltl (assembly GCF_031143425.1). NCBI lineage: Eukaryota > Metazoa > Chordata > Amphibia > Caudata > Salamandridae > Pleurodeles > Pleurodeles waltl. The sequence goes on from NC_090449.1 coordinate 228,964,866, forward strand.
TTCCAGAAATGCACAGGTTTGGTAGGTTTCCCTAGGTGCCGGCTGAGCTAGAGGCCAAAATCTACAGGTAGGCACTTTGCTAAAAATAGCTCTGTTTTCTGTGATGTGCCCATGTTGTGTTTTGGGGCATATCCTGTCGCGGGCGCTAGGCCTACCCACACAAGTGAGGTACCATTTTCATCGGGAGATTTGGGGGAGCGCTGGGTGGAAGGAAATTCGTGGCTCCTCTCAGATTCCAGAACTTTCTGTCACCGAAATGTGAGGAAAATGTGTTTTTTTAGCCAAAATCTGAGGTTTGCAAAGGATTCTGGGTAACAGAACCTGGTCAGAGCCCCACAAGTCACCCCATCTTGGATTCCTCTAGGTCTCTAGTTTTCAGAAATGCACAGGTTTGGTAGGTTTCCCTAGGTGCCGGCTGAGCTAGAGGCTAAAATCTACAGGTAGGCACTTTGCAAAAAACACCTCTGTTTTCTTTAAAAAAATTGGATGTGTCCATGTTGTGTTTTGGGGCATATCCTGTCGCGGGCGCTAGGCCTACCCACACAAGTGAGGTATCATTTTTCTCGGGAGACTTGGGGGAACGCTGGATGGAAGGAAATGTGTGGCTCCTCTCAGATTCCAGAACTTTCTGCCACAGAAATGTGAGGAACATGTGTTTTTTTAGCCAAGTTTTGAGGTTTGCAAAGGATTCTGGGTAACAGAACCTGGATCGAGCCATACAAGTCACCCCATCTTGGATTCCCCTAGGTCTCTAGTTTTCAGAAAAGCACAGGTTTCGTAGGTTTCCCTAGGTGCCAGCTGAGCTAGAGGCCAAAATCTACAGGTAGGCACTTTGCAAAAAACACCTCTGTTTTCTTTCAAAAATTTGGATGTGTCCACGTTGCGCTTTGGGGCGTTTTCTGTCGCGGTCGCTAGGCCTACCCACACAAGTGAGGTATCATTTGTATCGGGAGACTTGGGGGAACACTGGGTGGAAGGAAATTTGTGGCTCCTCTCAGATTCTAGAACTTTCTGCCACAGAAATTTGAGGAACATGTGTTTTTTTAGCCAAATTTTGAGGTTTGCAAAGGATTCTGGGTAACAGAACCTTGTCCGAGCCACACAAGTCACCCCATCTTGGATTCCCCTAGGTCTCTAGTTTCCAGAAATGCACAGGTTTGGTAGGTTTCCCTAGGTGCCGGCTGAGCTAGAGGCCAAAATCTACAGGTAGGCACTTTGCTAAAAATAGCTCTGTTTTCTGTGATGTGCCCACGTTGTGTTTTGGGGCATATCCTGTCGCGGGAGCTAATACTACCCACACAAGTGAGGTACCATTTTCATCGGGAGACTTGGGGGAGCGCTGGGTGGAAGGAAATTTGTGGCTCCTCTCAGATTCCAGAACTTTCTGTCACCGAAATGTGAGGAAAATTTGTTTTGTTAGCCAAAATCTGAGGTTTGCAAAGGATTCTGGGTAACAGAACCTGGTCAGAGCCCCACAAGTCACCCCATCTTGGATTCCGCTAGGTCTCTTGTTTTCAGAAATGCACAGGTTTGGTAGGTTTCCCTAGGTGCCGGCTGAGCTAGAGGCTAAAATCTACAGGTAGGCACTTTGCAAAAAACACCTCTGTTTTCTTTAAAAAAATTGGATGAGTCCACGTTGCGCTTTGGGGCGTTTCCTGTCGCGGGCGCTAGGCCTACCCACACAAGTGAGGTATCATTTTTATCGGGAGACTTGGGGAACGCTGGGTGGAAGGAAATTTGTGGCTCCTCTCAGATTCCAGAACTTTCAGCCACAGAAATGTGAGGAACATGTGTTTTTTTAGCCAAATTTTGAGGTTTGCAAAGGATTCTGGGTAACAGAACCTGGTCCGAGCAACACAAGTCACCCCATCTTGGATTCCCCTAGGTCTCTAGTTTTCAGAAATGCACATGTTTGGTAGGTTTCCCTAGGTGCCGGCTGAGCTAGAGGCCAAAATCTACAGGTAGGCACTTTGCAAAAAACACCTCTGTTTTCTTTCAAAAATTTGGATGTGTCCACGTTGCGCTTTGGGGTGTTTCCTGTCGCGGGCGCTAGGCCTACCCACACAAGTGAGGTATCATTTTTATCGGGAGACTTGGGGGAATGCTGGGTGGAAGGAAATTTGTGGCTCCTCTCAGATTCCAGAACTTTCTGCCACAGAAATGTGAGGAACATGTGTTTTTTTAGCCAAATTTTGAGGTTTGCAAAGGATTCTGGGTAACAGAACCTGGTCCGAGCCACACAAGTCACCCCATCTTGGATTACCCTAGGTCTCTAGTTTTCAGAAATGTACAGGTTTGGTAGGTTTCCCTAGGTGCCGGCTGAGCTAGAGCCCAAAATCTACAGGTAGGCACTTAGCAAAAAACACCTCTGTTTTCTTTCAAAACTTTGGATGTGTCCACGTTGCGCTTTGGGGTGTTTCCTGTTGCGGGCGCTAGGCCTACCCACACAGGTGAGGTATCATTTTTATCGGGAGACTTGGGGGAACACTGGGTGGAAGGAAATTTGTGGCTCCTCTCAGATTCCAGAACTTTCTGCCACAGAAATGTGAGGAACATGTGTCTTTTTAGCCAAATTTTGAGGTTTGCAAAGGATTCTGGGTAACAGAACCTGGTCCGAGCCACACAAGTCACCCCATCCTGGATTCCTCTAGGTCTCTAGTTTTCAGAAATGCACAGGTCTGGTAGGTTTCCCTAGGTCCCGGCTGAGCTAGAGGCCAAAATCTACAGGTAGGCACTTTGCAAAAAACACCTCTGTTTTCTTTCAGAAATTTGGATGTGTCCACGTTGCGCTTTGGGGCGTTTTCTGTCGCGGGTGCTAGGCCTACCCACACAAGTGAGGTATCATTTGTATCGGGAGACTTGGGGGAACGCTGGGTGGAAGGAAATTTGTGGCTCCTCTCAGATTCCAGAACTTTCTGTCACCGAAATGTGCGGAAAATTTGTTTTTTTAGTCAAAATCTGAGGTTTGCAAAGGATACTGGGTAACAGAACCTGGTCAGAGCCCCACAAGTCACCCCATCTTGGATTCCTCTAGGTCTCTAGTTTTCAGAAATGCACAGGTTTGGTAGGTTTCCCTAGGTGCCCGCTGAGCTAGAGGCTAAAATCTACAGGTAGGCACTTTGCAAAAAACACCTCTGTTTTCTTTCAAAAAATTGGATGTGTCCACGTTGTGCTTTGGGGCGTTTCCTGTCGCGGGCGCTAGGCCTACCCACACAAGTGAGGTATCATTTTTATCGGGAGACTTGGGGGAACGCTGGGTGAAAGGAAATTTGTGGCTCCTCTCAGATTCCAGAACTTTCTGCCACAGAAATGTGAGGAACATGTGTTTTTTTAGCCAAGTTTTGAGGTTTGCAAAGGATTCTGGGTAACAGAACCTGGATCGAGCCACACAAGTCACCCCATCTTGGATTCCCCTAGGTCTCTAGTTTTCAGAAATGCACAGGTTTGGTAGGTTTCCCTAGGTGCCAGCTGAGCTAGAGGCCAAAATCTACAGGTAGGCACTTTGCAAAAAACACCTGTTTTCTTTCAAAACTTTGGATGTGTCCACATTGCGCTTTGGGGTGTTTCCTGTTGCGGGCGCTAGGCCTACCCACACAAGTGAGGTATCATTTTTATCGGGAGACTTGGGGGAACGCTGGGTGGAAGGAAATTTGTGGCTCCTCTCAGATTCCAGAACTTTCTGCCACAGAAATGTGAGGAACATGTGTCTTTTTAGCCAAATTTTGAGGTTTGCAAAGGATTCTGGGTAACAGAACCTGGACCGAGCCACACAAGTCACCCCATCCTGGATTCCTCTAGGTCTCTAGTTTTCAGAAATGCACAGGTCTGGTAGGTTTCCCTAGGTCCCGGCTGAGCTAGAGGCCAAAATCTACAGGTAGGCACTTTGCAAAAAACATCTCTGTTTTCTTTCAGAAATTTGGATGTGTCCACGTTGCGCTTTGGGGTGTTTTCTGTCGCGGGCGCTAGGCCTACCCACACAAGTGAGGTATCATTTGTATCGGGAGACTTGGGGGAACGCTGGGTGGAAGGAAATTTGTGGCTCCTCTCAGATTCTAGAACTTTCTGCCACAGAAATTTGAGGAACATGTGTTTTTTTAGCCAAATTTTGAGGTTTGCAAAGGATTCTGGGTAACAGAACCTGGTCCGAGCCACAAAAGTCACCCCATCTTGGATTCCCCTAGGTCTCTAGTTTCCAGAAAAGCACAGTTTTGGTAGGTTTCCCTAGGTGCCGGCTGAGCTAGAGGCCAAAATCTACAGGTAGGCACTTTGATAAAAATAGCTCTGTTTTCTGTGATGTGCCCACGTTGTGTTTTGGGGCATATCCTGTCGCGGGCGCTAGGCCTACCCACACAAGTGAGGTACCATTTTCATCGGGAGACTTGGGGGAGTGCTGGGTGGAAGGAAATTTGTGGCTCCTCTCAGATTCCAGAACTTTCTGTCACCGAAATGTGAGGAAAATGTGTTTTTTTAGCCAAAATCTGAGGTTTGCAAAGGATTCTGGGTAACATAACCAGGTCAGAGCCCCACAAGTCACCCCATCTTGGATTCCTCTAGGTCTCTAGTTTTCAGAAATGCACAGGTTTGGTAGGTTTCCCTAGGTGCCGGCTGAGCTAGAGGCTAAAATCTACAGATAGGCACTTTGCAAAAAACACCTCTGTTTTCTTTCACAAAATAGGATGTGTCCACGTTGCGTTTCGGGGCGCCTCCTGTCGCTGCCGCTAGGCCTACCCACACAAGTGAGGTATCATTTTTATCGGGAGACTTGGGGAACGCTGGGTGGAAGGAAATTTGTGGCTCCTCTCAGATTCCAGAACTTTCTGCCACAGAAATGTGAGGAACATGTGTCTTTTTAGCCAAATTTTGAGGTTTGCAAAGGATTCTGGGTAACAGAACCTGGTCCGAGCCACACAAGTCACCCCATCTTGGATTCCCCTAGGTCTCTAGTTTTCAGAAATGTACAGGTTTGGTAGGTTTCCCTAGGTGCCGGCTGAGCTAGAGCCCAAAAGCTACAGGTAGGCACTTAGCAAAAAACACCTCTGTTTTCTTTCAAAACTTTGGATGTGTCCACGTTGCGCTTTGGGGTGTTTCCTGTTGCGGGCGCTAAGCCTACCCACACAAGTGAGGTATCATTTTTATCGGGAGACTTGGGGGAACGCTGGGTGGAAGGAAATTTGTGGCTCCTCTCAGATTCCAGAACTTTCTGCCACAGAAATGTGAGGAACATGTGTCTTTTTAGCCAAATTTTGAGGTTTGCAAAGGATTCTGGGTAACAGAACCTGGTCCGAGCCACACAAGTCACCCCATCCTGGATTCCTCTAGGTCTCTAGTTTACAGAAATGCACAGGTCTGGTAGGTTTCCCTAGGTCCCGGCTGAGCTAGAGGCCAAAATCTACAGGTAGGCACTATGCAAAAAACACCTCTGTTTTCTTTCACAAATTTGGATGTGTCCACGTTGCGCTTTGGGGCGTTTTCTGTCGCAGGCGCTAGGCCTACCCCCACAAGTGTGGTATCATTTGTATCGGGAGACTTGGGGGAACGCTGGGTGGAAGGAAATTTGTGGCTCCTCTCAGATTCTAGAACTTTCTGCCACAGAAATTTGAGGAACATGTGTTTTTTTAGCCAAATTTTGAGGTTTGCAAAGGATTCTGGGTAACAGAACCTGGTCCGAGCCACACAAGTCACCCCATCTTGGATTCCCCTAGGTCTCTAGTTTCCAGAAATGCACAGGTTTGGTAGGTTTCCCTAGGTGCCGGCTGAGCTAGAGGCCAAAATCTACAGGTAGGCACTTTGCTAAAAATAGCTCTGTTTTCTGTGATGTGCCCACGTTGTGTTTTGGGGCATATCCTGTCGCGGGCGCTAGGCCTACCCACACAAGTGAGGTACCATTTTCATCGGGAGACTTGGGGGAGCGCTGGGTGGAAGGAAATTTGTGGCTCCTCTCAGATTCCAGAACTTTCTGTCACCGAAATGTGAGGAAAATGTGTTTTTTTAGCCAAAATCTGAGGTTTGCAAAGGATTCTGGGTAACAGAACATGGTCAGAGCCCCACAAGTCACCCCATCTTGGATTCCTCTAGGTCTCTAGTTTTCAGAAATGCACAGGTTTGGTAGGTTTCCCTAGGTGCCGGCTGAGCTAGAGGCTAAAATCTACAGGTAGGCACTTTGCAAAAAACACCTCTGTTTTCTTTCAAAAAATTGTATGTGTCTACGTTGCGCTTTGGGGTGTTTCCTGTCGCGGGCGCTAGGCCTACCCACACAAGTGAGGTATCATTTTTATCGGGAGACTTGGGGGAACGCTGGATGGAAGGAAATTTGTGGCTCCTCTCAGATTCCAGAACTTTCTGCCACAGAAATGTGAGGAACATGTGTTTTTTTAGCCACATTTTGAGGTTTGCAAAGGATTCTGGGTAACAGAACCTGGTCTGAGCCACACAAGTCACCCCATCTTGGATTCCCTAGGTCTCTAGTTTCCAGAAATGCACAAGTTTGGTAGGTTTCCCTAGGTGCCGGCTGAGCTAGAGGCCAAAATCTACAGGTAGGCACTTTGCTAAAAATAGCTCTGTTTTCTGTGATGTGCCCACGTTGTGTTTTGGGTCATATCCTGTCGAGGGAGCTAATCCTACCCACACAAGTGAGGTACCATTTTCATCGGGAGACTTGGGGGAGCGCTGGGTGGAAGGAAATTTGTGGCTCCTCTCAGATTCCAGAACTTTCTGTCACCGAAATGTGAGGAAAATGTGTTTTTTTAGCCAAAATCTGAGGTTTGCAAAGGATTCTGGGTAACAGAACCTGGTCAGAGCCCCACAAGTCACCCCATCTTGGATTCCTCTAGGTCTCTAGTTTTCAGAAATGCACAGGTTTGGTAGGTTTCCCTAGGTGCCGGCTGAGCTAGAGGCTAAAATCTACAGGTAGGCACTTTGCAAAAAACACCTCTGTTTTCTTTCAAAAAATTGGATGTGTCCACGTTGCGCTTTGGGGCGTTTCCTGTCGCGGGCGCTAGGCCTACCCACACAAGTGAGGTATAATTTTTATCGGGAGACTTGGGGAACGCTGGGTGGAAGGAAATTTGTGGCTCCTCTCAGATTCCAGAACTTTCAGCCACAGAAATGTGAGGAACATGTGTTTTTTTAGCCAAATTTTGAGGTTTGCAAAGGATTCTGGGTAACAGAACCTGGTCCGAGCCACACAAGTCACCCCATCTTGGATTCCCCTAGGTCTCTAGTTTTCAGAAATGCACATGTTTGGTAGGTTTCCCTAGGTGCCGGCTGAGCTAGAGGCCAAAATCTACAGGTAGGCACTTTGCAAAAAACACCTCTGTTTTCTTTCAAAAATTTGGATGTGTCCACATTGCGCTTTGGGGTGTTTCCTGTCGCGGGCGATAGGCCTACCCACACAAGTGAGGTATCATTTTTATCGGGAGACTTGGGGGAATGCTGGGTGGAAGGAAATTTGTGGCTCCTCTCAGATTCCAGAACTTTCTGCCACAGAAATGTGAGGAACATGTGTTTTTTTAGCCAAATTTTGAGGTTTGCAAAGGATTCTGGGTAACAGAACCTGGTCCGAGCCACACAAGTCACCCCATCTTGGATTACCCTAGGTCTCTAGTTTTCAGAAATGTACAGGTTTGGTAGGTTTCCCTAGGTGCCGGCTGAGCTAGAGCCCAAAATCTACAGGTAGGCACTTAGCAAAAAACACCTCTGTTTTCTTTCAAAACTTTGGATGTGTCCACGTTGCGCTTTGGGGTGTTTCCTGTTGCGGGCGCTAGGCCTACCCACACAAGTGAGGTATCATTTTTATCGGGAGACTTGGGGGAACACTGGGTGGAAGGAAATTTGTGGCTCCTCTCAGATTCCAGAACTTTCTGCCACAGAAATGTGAGGAACATGTGTCTTTTTAGCCAAATTTTGAAGTTTGCAAAGGATTCTGGGTAACAGAACCTGGTCCGAGCCACACAAGTCACCCCATCCTGGATTCCTCTAGGTCTCTAGTTTTCAGAAATGCACAGGTCTGGTAGGTTTCCCTAGGTCCCGGATGAGCGAGAGGCCAAAATCTACAGGTAGGCACTTTGCAAAAAACACCTCTGTTTTCTTTCAGAAATTTGGATGTGTCCATGTTGCGCTTTGGGGCGTTTTCTGTCGCAGGCGCTAGGCCTACCCACACAAGTGAGGTATCATTTGTATCGGGAGACTTGGGGGAACGCTGGGTGGAAGGAAATTTGTGGCTCCTCTCAGATTCTAGAACTTTCTGCCACAGAAATTTGAGGAACATGTGTTTTTTTATCCAAATTTTGAGGTTTGCAAAGGATTCTGGGTAACAGAACCTGGTCCGAGCCACACAAGTCACCCCATCTTAGATTCCCCTAGGTCTCTAGTTTCCAGAAATGCACAGGTTTGGTAGTTTTCCCTAGGTGTCGGCTGAGCTAGAGGCCAAAATCTACAGGTAGGCACTTTGCTAAAAATAGCTCTGTTTTCTGTGATGTGCCCACGTTGTGTTTTGGGGCATATCCTGTCGCGGGCGCTAGGCCTACCCACACAAGTGAGGTACCATTTTCATCGGGAGACTTGGGGGAGCGCTGGGTGGAAGGAAATTTGTGGCTCCTCTCAGATTCCAGAACTTTCTGTCACCGAAATGTGAGGAAAATGTGTTTTTTTAGCCAAAATCTGAGGTTTGCAAAGGATTCTGGGAAACAGAACCTGGTCAGAGCCCCACAAGTCACCCCATCTTGGATTCCTCTAGGTCTCTAGTTTTCAGAAATGCACAGGTTTGGTAGGTTTCCCTAGGTGCCGGCTGAGCTAGAGGCTAAAATCTACAGGTAGGCACTTTGCAAAAAACACCTCTGTTTTCTTTCAAAAAATTGGATGTGTCCACGTTGCGCTTTGGGGCGTTTCCTGTCGCGGGCGCTAGGCCTACCCACACAAGTGAGGTATCATTTTTATCGGGAGACTTGGGGGAACGCTGGGTGGAAGGAAATTTGTGGCTCCTCTCAGATTCCAGAACTTTCTGCCACAGAAATGTGAGGAACATGTGTTTTTTTAGCCAAGTTTTGAGGTTTGTAAAGGATTCTGGGTAACAGAACCTGGATCGAGCCACACAAGTCACCCCATCTTGGATTCCCCTAGGTCTCTAGTTTTCAGAAATGCACAGGTTTGGTAGGTTTCCCTAGGTGCCAGCTGAGCTAGAGGCCAAAATCTACAGGTAGGCACGTTGCAAAAAACACCTGTTTTCTTTAAAAAATTTGGATGTGTCCACGTTGTGCTTTGGGGCGTTTCCTGTCGCGGGCGCTAGGCCTACCCAGACAAGTGAGGTATCATTTTTATCGGGAGACTTGGGGGAACGCTGGGTGGAAGGAAATTCGTGGCTCCTCTCAGATTCCAGAACTTTCTGCCACAGAAATGTGAGGAACATGTGTTTTTTTAGCCAAATTTTGAAGTTTGCAAAGGATTCTGGGTAACAGAACCTGGTCCGAGCCACACAACTCACCCCATCCTGGATTCCTCTAGGTCTCTAGTTTTCAGAAATGTACAGGTTTGGTAGGTTTCCCTAGGTGCCGGCTGAGCTAGAGCCCAAAATCTACAGGTAGGCACTTTGCAAAAAACACCTCTGTTTTCTTTCAAAAAATTGGATGTGTCCACGTTGCGCTTTGGGGCGTTTCCTGTCGCGGGCGCTAGGCCTACCCACACAAGTGAGGTATCATTTTTATCGGGAGACTTGGGGAACGCTGGGTGGAAGGAAATTTGTGGCTCCTCTCAGATTCCAGAACTTTCAGCCACAGAAATGTGAGGAACATGTGTTTTTTTAGCCAAATTTTGAGGTTTGCAAAGGATTCTGGGTAACAGAACCTGGTCCGAGCAACACAAGTCACCCCATCTTGGATTCCCCTAGGTCTCTAGTTTTCAGAAATGCACATGTTTGGTAGGTTTCCCTAGGTGCCGGCTGAGCTAGAGGCCAAAATCTACAGGTAGGCACTTTGCAAAAAACACCTCTGTTTTCTTTCAAAAATTTGGATGTGTCCACGTTGCGCTTTGGGGTGTTTCCTGTCGCGGGCGATAGGCCTACCCACACAAGTGAGGTATCATTTTTATCGGGAGACTTGGGGGAATGCTGGGTGGAAGGAAATTTGTGGCTCCTCTCAGATTCCAGAACTTTCTGCCACAGAAATGTGAGGAACATGTGTTTTTTTAGCCAAATTTTGAGGTTTGCAAAGGATTCTGGGTAACAGAACCTGGTCCGAGCCACACAAGTCACCCCATCTTGGATTACCCTAGGTCTCTAGTTTTCAGAAATGTACAGGTTTGGTAGGTTTCCCTAGGTGCCGGCTGAGCTAGAGCCCAAAATCTACAGGTAGGCACTTAGCAAAAAACACCTCTGTTTTCTTTCAAAACTTTGGATGTGTCCACGTTGCGCTTTGGGGTGTTTCCTGTTGCGGGCGCTAGGCCTACCCACACAAGTGAGGTATCATTTTTATCGGGAGACTTGGGGGAACACTGGGTGGAAGGAAATTTGTGGCTCCTCTCAGATTCCAGAACTTTCTGCCACAGAAATGTGAGGAACATGTGTCTTTTTAGCCAAATTTTGAAGTTTGCAAAGGATTCTGGGTAACAGAACCTGGTCCGAGCCACACAAGTCACCCCATCCTGGATTCCTCTAGGTCTCTAGTTTTCAGAAATGCACAGGTCTGGTAGGTTTCCCTAGGTCCCGGATGAGCGAGAGGCCAAAATCTACAGGTAGGCACTTTGCAAAAAACACCTCTGTTTTCTTTCAGAAATTTGGATGTGTCCATGTTGCGCTTTGGGGCGTTTTCTGTCGCAGGCGCTAGGCCTACCCACACAAGTGAGGTATCATTTGTATCGGGAGACTTGGGGGAACGCTGGGTGGAAGGAAATTTGTGGCTCCTCTCAGATTCTAGAACTTTCTGCCACAGAAATTTGAGGAACATGTGTTTTTTTATCCAAATTTTGAGGTTTGCAAAGGATTCTGGGTAACAGAACCTGGTCCGAGCCACACAAGTCACCCCATCTTAGATTCCCCTAGGTCTCTAGTTTCCAGAAATGCACAGGTTTGGTAGTTTTCCCTAGGTGTCGGCTGAGCTAGAGGCCAAAATCTACAGGTAGGCACTTTGCTAAAAATAGCTCTGTTTTCTGTGATGTGCCCACGTTGTGTTTTGGGGCATATCCTGTCGCGGGCGCTAGGCCTACCCACACAAGTGAGGTACCATTTTCATCGGGAGACTTGGGGGAGCGCTGGGTGGAAGGAAATTTGTGGCTCCTCTCAGATTCCAGAACTTTCTGTCACCGAAATGTGAGGAAAATGTGTTTTTTTAGCCAAAATCTGAGGTTTGCAAAGGATTCTGGGAAACAGAACCTGGTCAGAGCCCCACAAGTCACCCCATCTTGGATTCCTCTAGGTCTCTAGTTTTCAGAAATGCACAGGTTTGGTAGGTTTCCCTAGGTGCCGGCTGAGCTAGAGGCTAAAATCTACAGGTAGGCACTTTGCAAAAAACACCTCTGTTTTCTTTCAAAAAATTGGATGTGTCCACGTTGCGCTTTGGGGCGTTTCCTGTCGCGGGCGCTAGGCCTACCCACACAAGTGAGGTATCATTTTTATCGGGAGACTTGGGGGAACGCTGGGTGGAAGGAAATTTGTGGCTCCTCTCAGATTCCAGAACTTTCTGCCACAGAAATGTGAGGAACATGTGTTTTTTTAGCCAAGTTTTGAGGTTTGTAAAGGATTCTGGGTAACAGAACCTGGATCGAGCCACACAAGTCACCCCATCTTGGATTCCCCTAGGTCTCTAGTTTTCAGAAATGCACAGGTTTGGTAGGTTTCCCTAGGTGCCAGCTGAGCTAGAGGCCAAAATCTACAGGTAGGCACGTTGCAAAAAACACCTGTTTTCTTTAAAAAATTTGGATGTGTCCACGTTGTGCTTTGGGGCGTTTCCTGTCGCGGGCGCTAGGCCTACCCAGACAAGTGAGGTATCATTTTTATCGGGAGACTTGGGGGAACGCTGGGTGGAAGGAAATTCGTGGCTCCTCTCAGATTCCAGAACTTTCTGCCACAGAAATGTGAGGAACATGTGTTTTTTTAGCCAAATTTTGAAGTTTGCAAAGGATTCTGGGTAACAGAACCTGGTCCGAGCCACACAACTCACCCCATCCTGGATTCCTCTAGGTCTCTAGTTTTCAGAAATGTACAGGTTTGGTAGGTTTCCCTAGGTGCCGGCTGAGCTAGAGCCCAAAATCTACAGGTAGGCACTTTGCAAAAAACACCTCTGTTTTCTTTCAAAAAATTGGATGTGTCCACGTTGCGCTTTGGGGCGTTTCCTGTCGCGGGCGCTAGGCCTACCCACACAAGTGAGGTATCATTTTTATCGGGAGACTTGGGGAACGCTGGGTGGAAGGAAATTTGTGGCTCCTCTCAGATTCCAGAACTTTCAGCCACAGAAATGTGAGGAACATGTGTTTTTTTAGCCAAATTTTGAGGTTTGCAAAGGATTCTGGGTAACAGAACCTGGTCCGAGCAACACAAGTCACCCCATCTTGGATTCCCCTAGGTCTCTAGTTTTCAGAAATGCACATGTTTGGTAGGTTTCCCTAGGTGCCGGCTGAGCTAGAGGCCAAAATCTACAGGTAGGCACTTTGCAAAAAACACCTCTGTTTTCTTTCAAAAATTTGGATGTGTCCACGTTGCGCTTTGGGGTGTTTCCTGTCGCGGGCGCTAGGCCTACCCACACAAGTGAGGTATCATTTTTATCGGGAGACTTGGGGGAATGCTGGGTGGAAGGAAATTTGTGGCTCCTCTCAGATTCCAGAACTTTCTGCCACAGAAATGTGAGGAACATGTGTTTTTTTAGCCAAATTTTGAGGTTTGCAAAGGATTCTGGGTAACAGAACCTGGTCCGACCCACACAAGTCACCCCATCTTGGATTACCCTAGGTCTCTAGTTTTCAGAAATGTACAGGTTTGGTAGGTTTCCCTAGGTGCCGGCTGAGCTAGAGCCCAAAATCTACAGGTAGGCACTTAGCAAAAAAAACCTCTGTTTTCTTTCAAAACTTTGGATGTGTCCACGTTGCGCTTTGGGGTGTTTCCTGTTGCGGGCGCTAGGCCTACCCACACAAGTGAGGTATCATTTTTATCGGGAGACTTGGGGGAACACTGGGTGGAAGGAAATTTGTGGCTCCTCTCAGATTCCAGAACTTTCTGCCACAGAAATGTGAGGAACATGTGTCTTTTTAGCCAAATTTTGAAGTTTGCAAAGGATTCTGGGTAACAGAACCTGGTCCGAGCCACACAAGTCACCCCATCCTGGATTCCTCTAGGTCTCTAGTTTTCAGAAATGCACAGGTCTGGTAGGTTTCCCTAGGTCCCGGATGAGCTAGAGGCCAAAATCTACAGGTAGGCACTTTGCAAAAAACACCTCTGTTTTCTTTCAGAAATTTGGATGTGTCCACGTTGCGCTTTGGGGCGTTTTCTGTCGCGGGCGCTATGCCTACCCACACAAGTGAGGTATCATTTGTATCGGGAGACTTGGGGGAACGCTGGGTGGAAGGAAATTTGTGGCTCCTCTCAGATTCTAGAACTTTCTGCCACAGAAATTTGAGGAACATGTGTTTTTTTAGCCAAATTTTGAGGTTTGCAAAGGATTCTGGGTAACAGAACCTGGTCCGAGCCACACAAGTCACCCCATCTTGGATTCCCCTAGGTCTCTAGTTTCCAGAAATGCACAGGTTTGGTAGGTTTCCCTAGGTGCCGGCTGAGCTAGAGGCCAAAATCTACAGGTAGGCACTTTGCTAAAAATAGCTCTGATTTCTGTGATGTGCCCACGTTCTGTTTTGGGGGATATCCTGTCGCGGGCGCTAGGCCTACCCACACAAGTGAGGTACCATTTTCATCGGGAGACTTGGGGGAGCGCTGGGTGGAAGGAAATTTGTGGCTCCTCTCAGATTCCAGAACTTTCTGTCACCGAAATGTGAGGAAAATGTGTTTTTTTAGCCAAAATCTGAGGTTTGCAAAGGATTCTGGGTAACAGAACCTGGATCGAGCCACACAAGTCACCCCATCTTGGATTCCCCTAGGTCTCTAGTTTTCAGAAATGCACAGGTTTGGTAGGTTTCCCTAGGTGCCAGCTGAGCTAGAGGCCAAAATCTACAGGTAGGCACTTTGCAAAAAACACCTCTGTTTTCTTTCAAAAAATTGGATGTGTCCACGTTGCGCTTTGGGGCGTTTCCTGTCGAGGGCGCTAGGCCTACCCACACAAGTGAGGTATCATTTTTATCGGGAGACTTGGGGGAACGCTGGGTGGAAGGAAATTTGTGGCTCCTCTCAGATTCCAGAACTTTCTGCCACAGAAATGTGAGGAACATGTGTTTTTTTAGCCAAGTTTTGAGGTTTGAAAAGGATTCTGGGTAACAGAACCTGGATCGAGCCACACAAGTCACCCCATCTTGGATTCCCCTAGGTCTCTAGTTTTCAGAAATGCACAGGTTTGGTAGGTTTCCCTAGGTGCCAGCTGAGCTAGAGGCCAAAATCTACAGGTAGGCACTTTGCAAAAAACACCTGTTTTCTTTAAAAAATTTGGATGTGTCCACGTTGTGCTTTGGGGCGTTTCCTGTCGTGGGCGCTAGGCCTACCCAGACAAGTGAGGTATCATTTTTATCGGGAGACTTGGGGGAACGCTGGGTGGAAGGAAATTCGTGGCTCCTCTCAGATTCCACAACTTTCTGCCACAGAAATGTGAGGAACATGTGTTTTTTTATCCAAATTTTGAGGTTTGCAAAGGATTCTGGGTAACAGAACCTGGTCCGAGCCACACAAGTCACCCCATCCTGGATTCCTCTAGGTCTCTAGTTTTCAGAAATGTACAGGTTTGGTAGGTTTCCCTAGGTGCCGGCTGAGCTAGAGCCCAAAATCTACAGGTAGGCACTTAGCAAAAAACAACTCTGTTTTCTTTCAAAACTTTGGATGTGTCCACGTTGCGCTTTGGGGTGTTTCCTGTTGCGGGCGCTAGGCCTACCCACACAAGTGAGGTATCATTTTTATCGGGAGACTTGGGGGAACGCTGGGTGGAAGGAAATTTGTGGCTCCTCTCAGATTCCAGAACTTTCTGCCACAGAAATGTGAGGAACATGTGTCTTTTTAGCCAAATTTTGAGGTTTGCAAAGGATTCTGGGTAACAGAACCTGGTCCGAGCCACACAAGTCACCCCATCCTGGATTGCTCTAGGTGTCTAGTTTTCAGAAATGCACAGGTCTGGTAGGTTTCCCTAGGTCCCGGCTGAGCTAGAGGCCAAAATCTACAGGTAGGCACTTTGCAAAAAACACCTCTGTTTTCTTTCAGAAATTTGGATGTGTCCACGTTGCGCTTTGCGGCGTTTTCTGTCGCGGGCGCTAGGCCTACCCACACAAGTGAGGTATCATTTGTATCGGGAGACTTGGGGGAACGCTGGGTGGAAGGAAATTTGTGGCTCCTCTCAGATGCTAGAACTTTCTGCCACAGAAATTTGAGGAATATGTGTTTTTTTAGCCAAATTTTGAGGTTTGCAAAGGATTCTGGGTAACAGAACCTGGTCCGAGCCACACAAGTCACCCCATCTTGGATTCCCCTAGGTCTCTAGTTTCCAGAAATGCACAGGTTTGGTAGGTTTCCCTAGGTGCCGGCTGAGCTAGAGGCCAAAATCTACAGGTAGGCACTTTGCTAAAAATAGCTCTGTTTTCTGTGATGTGCCCACGTTGTGTTTTGGGGCATATCCTGTTGCGGGCGCTAGGCCTACCCAAACAAGTGAGGTACCATTTTCATCGGGAGATTTGGGGGAGCGCTGGGTGAAGGAAATTTGTGGCTCCTCTCAGATTCCAGAACTTTCTGTCACCGAAATGTGAGGAAAATGTGTTTTTTTAGCCAAAATCTGAGGTTTGCAAAGGATTCTGGGTAACAGAACCTGGTCAGAGCCCCACAAGTCACCCCATCTTGGATTCCTCTAGGTCTCTAGTTTTCAGAAATGCACAGGTTTGGTAGGTTTCCCTAGGTGCCGGCTGAGCTAGAGGCTAAAATCTACAGGTAGGCACTTTGCAAAAAACACCTCTGTTTTCTTTCAAAAAATTGGATGTGTCCATGTTGTGTTTTGGGGCATATCCTGTCGCGGGCGCTAGGCCTACCCACACAAGTGAGGTATCATTTTTATCGGGAGACTAGGGGGAACGCTGGATGGAAGGAAATTTGTGGCTCCTCTCAGATTCCAGAACTTTCTGCCACAGAAATGTGAGGAACATGTGTTTTTTTAGCCAAGTTTTGAGGTTTGCAAAGGATTCTGGGTAACAGAACCTGGTCCGAGCCACACAAGTCACCCCATCTTGGATTCCCCTAGGTCTCTAGTTTCCAGAAATGCACAGGTTTGGTAGGTTTCCCTAGGTGCCGGCTGAGCTAGAGGCCAAAATCTACAGGTAGGCACTTTGCTAAAAATAGCTCTGTTTTCTGTGATGTGCCCACGTTGTGTTTTGGGGCATATCCTGTCGCGGGTGCTAGGCCTACCCACACAAGTGAGGTACCATTTTCATCGGGAGACTTGGGGGAGCGCTGGGTGGAAGGAAATTTGTGGCTCCTCTCAGATTCCAGAACTTTCTGTCACCGAAATGTGAGGAAAATGTGTTTTTTTTGCCAAAATCTGAGGTTTGCAAAGGATTCTGGGTAACAGAACCTGGTCAGAGCCCCACAAGTCACCCCATCTTGGATTCCTATAGGTCTCTAGTTTTCAGAAATGCACAGGTTTGGTAGGTTTCCCTAGGTGCCGGCTGAGCTAGAGGCTAAAATCTACAGGTAGGCACTTTGCAAAAAACACCTCTGTTTTCTTTAAAAAAATTGGATGTGTCCACTTTGCGCTTTGGGGCGTTTCCTGTCGCGGGCGCTAGGCCTACCCACACAAGTGAGGTATCATTTGTATCGGGAGACTTGGGGGAACGCTGGGTGGAAGAAAATTTGTGGCTCCTCTCAGATTCCAGAACTTTCTGCCACAGAAATGTGAGGAACATGTGTTTTTTTAGCCAAGTTTTGAGGTTTGCAAAGGATTCTGGGTAACAGAACCTGGATCGAGCCACACAAGTCACCCCATCTTGGATTCCCCTAGGTCTCTAGTTTTCAGAAATGCACAGGTTTGGTAGGGTTCCCTAGGTGCCAGCTGAGCTAGAGGCCAAAATCTACAGGTAGGCACTTTGCAAAAAACACCTGTTTTCTTTCAAAAATTTGGATGTGTCCACGTTGTGCTTTGGGGCGTTTCCTGTCGCGGGCGCTAGGCCTACCCAGACAAGTGAGGTATCATTTTTATCGGGAGACTTGGGGGAATGCTGGGTGGAAGGAAATTCGTGGCTCCTCTCAGATTCCACAACTTTCTGCCACAGAAATGTGAGGAACATGTGTTTTTTTAGCCAAATTTTGAGGTTTGCAAAGGATTCTGGGTAACAGAACACGGTCCGAGCCACACAAGTCACCCCATCCTGGATTTCTCTAGGTCTCTAGTTTTCAGAAATGCACAGGTCTGGTAGGTTTCAATTGGTCCCGGCTGAGCTAGAGGCCAAAATCTACAAGTAGGCACTTTGCAAAAAACACCTCTGTTTTCTTTAAAAAATGTGGATGTGTCCACGTTGCGCTTTGGGGCGTTTTCTGTCGCGGGCGCTAGGCCTACCCACACAAGTGAGGTATCATTTGTATCGGGAGACTTGGGGGAACGCTGGGTGGAAGGAAATTTGTGGCTCCTCTCAGATTCTAGAACTTTCTGCCACAGAAATTTGAGGAACATGTGTTTTTTTAGCCAAATTTTGAGGTTTGCAAAGGATTCTGGGTAACAGAACCTGGTCCGAGCCACACAAGTCACCCCATCTTTGATTCCCCTAGGTCTCTAGTTTCCAGAAATGCACAGGTTTGGTAGGTTTCCCTAGGTGCCGGCTGAGCTAGAGGCCAAAATCTACAGGTAGGCACTTTGCTAAAAATAGCTCTGTTTTCTGTGATGTGCCCATGTTGTGTTTTGGGGCATATCCTGTCGCGGGCGCTAGGCCTACCCACACAAGTGAGGTACCATTTTCATCGGGAGATTTGGGGGAGCGCTGGGTGGAAGGAAATTCGTGGCTCCTCTCAGATTCCAGAACTTTCTGTCACCGAAATGTGAGGAAAATGTGTTTTTTTAGCCAAAATCTGAGGTTTGCAAAGGATTCTGGGTAACAGAACCTGGTCAGAGCCCCACAAGTCACCCCATCTTGGATTCCTCTAGGTCTCTAGTTTTCAGAAATGCACAGGTTTGGTAGGTTTCCCTAGGTGCCGGCTGAGCTAGAGGCTAAAATCTACAGGTAGGCACTTTGCAAAAAACACCTCTGTTTTCTTTAAAAAAATTGGATGTGTCCATGTTGTGTTTTGGGGCATATCCTGTCGCGGGCGCTAGGCCTACCCACACAAGTGAGGTATCATTTTTCTCGGGAGACTTGGGGGAACGCTGGATGGAAGGAAATGTGTGGCTCCTCTCAGATTCCAGAACTTTCTGCCACAGAAATGTGAGGAACATGTGTTTTTTTAGCCAAGTTTTGAGGTTTGCAAAGGATTCTGGGTAACAGAACCTGGATCGAGCCATACAAGTCACCCCATCTTGGATTCCCCTAGGTCTCTAGTTTTCAGAAAAGCACAGGTTTCGTAGGTTTCCCTAGGTGCCAGCTGAGCTAGAGGCCAAAATCTACAGGTAGGCACTTTGCAAAAAACACCTCTGTTTTCTTTCAAAAATTTGGATGTGTCCACGTTGCGCTTTGGGGCGTTTTCTGTCGCGGTCGCTAGGCCTACCCACACAAGTGAGGTATCATTTGTATCGGGAGACTTGGGGGAACACTGGGTGGAAGGAAATTTGTGGCTCCTCTCAGATTCTAGAACTTTCTGCCACAGAAATTTGAGGAACATGTGTTTTTTTAGCCAAATTTTGAGGTTTGCAAAGGATTCTGGGTAACAGAACCTTGTCCGAGCCACACAAGTCACCCCATCTTGGATTCCCCTAGGTCTCTAGTTTCCAGAAATGCACAGGTTTGGTAGGTTTCCCTAGGTGCCGGCTGAGCTAGAGGCCAAAATCTACAGGTAGGCACTTTGCTAAAAATAGCTCTGTTTTCTGTGATGTGCCCACGTTGTGTTTTGGGGCATATCCTGTCGCGGGAGCTAATACTACCCACACAAGTGAGGTACCATTTTCATCGGGAGACTTGGGGGAGCGCTGGGTGGAAGGAAATTTGTGGCTCCTCTCAGATTCCAGAACTTTCTGTCACCGAAATGTGAGGAAAATTTGTTTTGTTAGCCAAAATCTGAGGTTTGCAAAGGATTCTGGGTAACAGAACCTGGTCAGAGCCCCACAAGTCACCCCATCTTGGATTCCGCTAGGTCTCTTGTTTTCAGAAATGCACAGGTTTGGTAGGTTTCCCTAGGTGCCGGCTGAGCTAGAGGCTAAAATCTACAGGTAGGCACTTTGCAAAAAACACCTCTGTTTTCTTTAAAAAAATTGGATGAGTCCACGTTGCGCTTTGGGGCGTTTCCTGTCGCGGGCGCTAGGCCTACCCACACAAGTGAGGTATCATTTTTATCGGGAGACTTGGGGAACGCTGGGTGGAAGGAAATTTGTGGCTCCTCTCAGATTCCAGAACTTTCAGCCACAGAAATGTGAGGAACATGTGTTTTTTTAGCCAAATTTTGAGGTTTGCAAAGGATTCTGGGTAACAGAACCTGGTCCGAGCAACACAAGTCACCCCATCTTGGATTCCCCTAGGTCTCTAGTTTTCAGAAATGCACATGTTTGGTAGGTTTCCCTAGGTGCCGGCTGAGCTAGAGGCCAAAATCTACAGGTAGGCACTTTGCAAAAAACACCTCTGTTTTCTTTCAAAAATTTGGATGTGTCCACGTTGCGCTTTGGGGTGTTTCCTGTCGCGGGCGCTAGGCCTACCCACACAAGTGAGGTATCATTTTTATCGGGAGACTTGGGGGAATGCTGGGTGGAAGGAAATTTGTGGCTCCTCTCAGATTCCAGAACTTTCTGCCACAGAAATGTGAGGAACATGTGTTTTTTTAGCCAAATTTTGAGGTTTGCAAAGGATTCTGGGTAACAGAACCTGGTCCGAGCCACACAAGTCACCCCATCTTGGATTACCCTAGGTCTCTAGTTTTCAGAAATGTACAGGTTTGGTAGGTTTCCCTAGGTGCCGGCTGAGCTAGAGCCCAAAATCTACAGGTAGGCACTTAGCAAAAAACACCTCTGTTTTCTTTCAAAACTTTGGATGTGTCCACGTTGCGCTTTGGGGTGTTTCCTGTTGCGGGCGCTAGGCCTACCCACACAGGTGAGGTATCATTTTTATCGGGAGACTTGGGGGAACACTGGGTGGAAGGAAATTTGTGGCTCCTCTCAGATTCCAGAACTTTCTGCCACAGAAATGTGAGGAACATGTGTCTTTTTAGCCAAATTTTGAGGTTTGCAAAGGATTCTGGGTAACAGAACCTGGTCCGAGCCACACAAGTCACCCCATCCTGGATTCCTCTAGGTCTCTAGTTTTCAGAAATGCACAGGTCTGGTAGGTTTCCCTAGGTCCCGGCTGAGCTAGAGGCCAAAATCTACAGGTAGGCACTTTGCAAAAAACACCTCTGTTTTCTTTCAGAAATTTGGATGTGTCCACGTTGCGCTTTGGGGCGTTTTCTGTCGCGGGTGCTAGGCCTACCCACACAAGTGAGGTATCATTTGTATCGGGAGACTTGGGGGAACGCTGGGTGGAAGGAAATTTGTGGCTCCTCTCAGATTCCAGAACTTTCTGTCACCGAAATGTGCGGAAAATTTGTTTTTTTAGTCAAAATCTGAGGTTTGCAAAGGATACTGGGTAACAGAACCTGGTCAGAGCCCCACAAGTCACCCCATCTTGGATTCCTCTAGGTCTCTAGTTTTCAGAAATGCACAGGTTTGGTAGGTTTCCCTAGGTGCCCGCTGAGCTAGAGGCTAAAATCTACAGGTAGGCACTTTGCAAAAAACACCTCTGTTTTCTTTCAAAAAATTGGATGTGTCCACGTTGTGCTTTGGGGCGTTTCCTGTCGCGGGCGCTAGGCCTACCCACACAAGTGAGGTATCATTTTTATCGGGAGACTTGGGGGAACGCTGGGTGAAAGGAAATTTGTGGCTCCTCTCAGATTCCAGAACTTTCTGCCACAGAAATGTGAGGAACATGTGTTTTTTTAGCCAAGTTTTGAGGTTTGCAAAGGATTCTGGGTAACAGAACCTGGATCGAGCCACACAAGTCACCCCATCTTGGATTCCCCTAGGTCTCTAGTTTTCAGAAATGCACAGGTTTGGTAGGTTTCCCTAGGTGCCAGCTGAGCTAGAGGCCAAAATCTACAGGTAGGCACTTTGCAAAAAACACCTGTTTTCTTTCAAAACTTTGGATGTGTCCACATTGCGCTTTGGGGTGTTTCCTGTTGCGGGCGCTAGGCCTACCCACACAAGTGAGGTATCATTTTTATCGGGAGACTTGGGGGAACGCTGGGTGGAAGGAAATTTGTGGCTCCTCTCAGATTCCAGAACTTTCTGCCACAGAAATGTGAGGAACATGTGTCTTTTTAGCCAAATTTTGAGGTTTGCAAAGGATTCTGGGTAACAGAACCTTGTCCGAGCCACACAAGTCACCCCATCTTGGATTCCCCTAGGTCTCTAGTTTCCAGAAATGCACAGGTTTGGTAGGTTTCCCTAGGTGCCGGCTGAGCTAGAGGCCAAAATCTACAGGTAGGCACTTTGCTAAAAATAGCTCTGTTTTCTGTGATGTGCCCACGTTGTGTTTTGGGGCATATCCTGTTGCGGGCGCTAGGCCTACCCAAACAAGTGAGGTACCATTTTCATCGGGAGATTTGGGGGAGCGCTGGGTGAAGGAAATTTGTGGCTCCTCTCAGATTCCAGAACTTTCTGTCACCGAAATGTGAGGAAAATGTGTTTTTTTAGCCAAAATCTGAGGTTTGCAAAGGATTCTGGGTAACAGAACCTGGTCAGAGCCCCACAAGTCACCCCATCTTGGATTCCTCTAGGTCTCTAGTTTTCAGAAATGCACAGGTTTGGTAGGTTTCCCTAGGTGCCGGCTGAGCTAGAGGCTAAAATCTACAGGTAGGCACTTTGCAAAAAACACCTCTGTTTTCTTTCAAAAAATTGGATGTGTCCATGTTGTGTTTTGGGGCATATCCTGTCGCGGGCGCTAGGCCTACCCACACAAGTGAGGTATCATTTTTATCGGGAGACTAGGGGGAACGCTGGATGGAAGGAAATTTGTGGCTCCTCTCAGATTCCAGAACTTTCTGCCACAGAAATGTGAGGAACATGTGTTTTTTTAGCCAAGTTTTGAGGTTTGCAAAGGATTCTGGGTAACAGAACCTGGTCCGAGCCACACAAGTCACCCCATCTTGGATTCCCCTAGGTCTCTAGTTTCCAGAAATGCACAGGTTTGGTAGGTTTCCCTAGGTGCCGGCTGAGCTAGAGGCCAAAATCTACAGGTAGGCACTTTGCTAAAAATAGCTCTGTTTTCTGTGATGTGCCCACGTTGTGTTTTGGGGCATATCCTGTCGCGGGTGCTAGGCCTACCCACACAAGTGAGGTACCATTTTCATCGGGAGACTTGGGGGAGCGCTGGGTGGAAGGAAATTTGTGGCTCCTCTCAGATTCCAGAACTTTCTGTCACCGAAATGTGAGGAAAATGTGTTTTTTTTGCCAAAATCTGAGGTTTGCAAAGGATTCTGGGTAACAGAACCTGGTCAGAGCCCCACAAGTCACCCCATCTTGGATTCCTATAGGTCTCTAGTTTTCAGAAATGCACAGGTTTGGTAGGTTTCCCTAGGTGCCGGCTGAGCTAGAGGCTAAAATCTACAGGTAGGCACTTTGCAAAAAACACCTCTGTTTTCTTTAAAAAAATTGGATGTGTCCACTTTGCGCTTTGGGGCGTTTCCTGTCGCGGGCGCTAGGCCTACCCACACAAGTGAGGTATCATTTGTATCGGGAGACTTGGGGGAACGCTGGGTGGAAGAAAATTTGTGGCTCCTCTCAGATTCCAGAACTTTCTGCCACAGAAATGTGAGGAACATGTGTTTTTTTAGCCAAGTTTTGAGGTTTGCAAAGGATTCTGGGTAACAGAACCTGGATCGAGCCACACAAGTCACCCCATCTTGGATTCCCCTAGGTCTCTAGTTTTCAGAAATGCACAGGTTTGGTAGGGTTCCCTAGGTGCCAGCTGAGCTAGAGGCCAAAATCTACAGGTAGGCACTTTGCAAAAAACACCTGTTTTCTTTCAAAAATTTGGATGTGTCCACGTTGTGCTTTGGGGCGTTTCCTGTCGCGGGCGCTAGGCCTACCCAGACAAGTGAGGTATCATTTTTATCGGGAGACTTGGGGGAATGCTGGGTGGAAGGAAATTCGTGGCTCCTCTCAGATTCCACAACTTTCTGCCACAGAAATGTGAGGAACATGTGTTTTTTTAGCCAAATTTTGAGGTTTGCAAAGGATTCTGGGTAACAGAACACGGTCCGAGCCACACAAGTCACCCCATCCTGGATTTCTCTAGGTCTCTAGTTTTCAGAAATGCACAGGTCTGGTAGGTTTCAATTGGTCCCGGCTGAGCTAGAGGCCAAAATCTACAAGTAGGCACTTTGCAAAAAACACCTCTGTTTTCTTTAAAAAATGTGGATGTGTCCACGTTGCGCTTTGGGGCGTTTTCTGTCGCGGGCGCTAGGCCTACCCACACAAGTGAGGTATCATTTGTATCGGGAGACTTGGGGGAACGCTGGGTGGAAGGAAATTTGTGGCTCCTCTCAGATTCTAGAACTTTCTGCCACAGAAATTTGAGGAACATGTGTTTTTTTAGCCAAATTTTGAGGTTTGCAAAGGATTCTGGGTAACAGAACCTGGTCCGAGCCACACAAGTCACCCCATCTTTGATTCCCCTAGGTCTCTAGTTTCCAGAAATGCACAGGTTTGGTAGGTTTCCCTAGGTGCCGGCTGAGCTAGAGGCCAAAATCTACAGGTAGGCACTTTGCTAAAAATAGCTCTGTTTTCTGTGATGTGCCCATGTTGTGTTTTGGGGCATATCCTGTCGCGGGCGCTAGGCCTACCCACACAAGTGAGGTACCATTTTCATCGGGAGATTTGGGGGAGCGCTGGGTGGAAGGAAATTCGTGGCTCCTCTCAGATTCCAGAACTTTCTGTCACCGAAATGTGAGGAAAATGTGTTTTTTTAGCCAAAATCTGAGGTTTGCAAAGGATTCTGGGTAACAGAACCTGGTCAGAGCCCCACAAGTCACCCCATCTTGGATTCCTCTAGGTCTCTAGTTTTCAGAAATGCACAGGTTTGGTAGGTTTCCCTAGGTGCCGGCTGAGCTAGAGGCTAAAATCTACAGGTAGGCACTTTGCAAAAAACACCTCTGTTTTCTTTAAAAAAATTGGATGTGTCCATGTTGTGTTTTGGGGCATATCCTGTCGCGGGCGCTAGGCCTACCCACACAAGTGAGGTATCATTTTTCTCGGGAGACTTGGGGGAACGCTGGATGGAAGGAAATGTGTGGCTCCTCTCAGATTCCAGAACTTTCTGCCACAGAAATGTGAGGAACATGTGTTTTTTTAGCCAAGTTTTGAGGTTTGCAAAGGATTCTGGGTAACAGAACCTGGATCGAGCCATACAAGTCACCCCATCTTGGATTCCCCTAGGTCTCTAGTTTTCAGAAAAGCACAGGTTTCGTAGGTTTCCCTAGGTGCCAGCTGAGCTAGAGGCCAAAATCTACAGGTAGGCACTTTGCAAAAAACACCTCTGTTTTCTTTCAAAAATTTGGATGTGTCCACGTTGCGCTTTGGGGCGTTTTCTGTCGCGGTCGCTAGGCCTACCCACACAAGTGAGGTATCATTTGTATCGGGAGACTTGGGGGAACACTGGGTGGAAGGAAATTTGTGGCTCCTCTCAGATTCTAGAACTTTCTGCCACAGAAATTTGAGGAACATGTGTTTTTTTAGCCAAATTTTGAGGTTTGCAAAGGATTCTGGGTAACAGAACCTTGTCCGAGCCACACAAGTCACCCCATCTTGGATTCCCCTAGGTCTCTAGTTTCCAGAAATGCACAGGTTTGGTAGGTTTCCCTAGGTGCCGGCTGAGCTAGAGGCCAAAATCTACAGGTAGGCACTTTGCTAAAAATAGCTCTGTTTTCTGTGATGTGCCCACGTTGTGTTTTGGGGCATATCCTGTCGCGGGAGCTAATACTACCCACACAAGTGAGGTACCATTTTCATCGGGAGACTTGGGGGAGCGCTGGGTGGAAGGAAATTTGTGGCTCCTCTCAGATTCCAGAACTTTCTGTCACCGAAATGTGAGGAAAATTTGTTTTGTTAGCCAAAATCTGAGGTTTGCAAAGGATTCTGGGTAACAGAACCTGGTCAGAGCCCCACAAGTCACCCCATCTTGGATTCCGCTAGGTCTCTTGTTTTCAGAAATGCACAGGTTTGGTAGGTTTCCCTAGGTGCCGGCTGAGCTAGAGGCTAAAATCTACAGGTAGGCACTTTGCAAAAAACACCTCTGTTTTCTTTAAAAAAATTGGATGAGTCCACGTTGCGCTTTGGGGCGTTTCCTGTCGCGGGCGCTAGGCCTACCCACACAAGTGAGGTATCATTTTTATCGGGAGACTTGGGGAACGCTGGGTGGAAGGAAATTTGTGGCTCCTCTCAGATTCCAGAACTTTCAGCCACAGAAATGTGAGGAACATGTGTTTTTTTAGCCAAATTTTGAGGTTTGCAAAGGATTCTGGGTAACAGAACCTGGTCCGAGCAACACAAGTCACCCCATCTTGGATTCCCCTAGGTCTCTAGTTTTCAGAAATGCACATGTTTGGTAGGTTTCCCTAGGTGCCGGCTGAGCTAGAGGCCAAAATCTACAGGTAGGCACTTTGCAAAAAACACCTCTGTTTTCTTTCAAAAATTTGGATGTGTCCACGTTGCGCTTTGGGGTGTTTCCTGTCGCGGGCGCTAGGCCTACCCACACAAGTGAGGTATCATTTTTATCGGGAGACTTGGGGGAATGCTGGGTGGAAGGAAATTTGTGGCTCCTCTCAGATTCCAGAACTTTCTGCCACAGAAATGTGAGGAACATGTGTTTTTTTAGCCAAATTTTGAGGTTTGCAAAGGATTCTGGGTAACAGAACCTGGTCCGAGCCACACAAGTCACCCCATCTTGGATTACCCTAGGTCTCTAGTTTTCAGAAATGTACAGGTTTGGTAGGTTTCCCTAGGTGCCGGCTGAGCTAGAGCCCAAAATCTACAGGTAGGCACTTAGCAAAAAACACCTCTGTTTTCTTTCAAAACTTTGGATGTGTCCACGTTGCGCTTTGGGGTGTTTCCTGTTGCGGGCGCTAGGCCTACCCACACAGGTGAGGTATCATTTTTATCGGGAGACTTGGGGGAACACTGGGTGGAAGGAAATTTGTGGCTCCTCTCAGATTCCAGAACTTTCTGCCACAGAAATGTGAGGAACATGTGTCTTTTTAGCCAAATTTTGAGGTTTGCAAAGGATTCTGGGTAACAGAACCTGGTCCGAGCCACACAAGTCACCCCATCCTGGATTCCTCTAGGTCTCTAGTTTTCAGAAATGCACAGGTCTGGTAGGTTTCCCTAGGTCCCGGCTGAGCTAGAGGCCAAAATCTACAGGTAGGCACTTTGCAAAAAACACCTCTGTTTTCTTTCAGAAATTTGGATGTGTCCACGTTGCGCTTTGGGGCGTTTTCTGTCGCGGGTGCTAGGCCTACCCACACAAGTGAGGTATCATTTGTATCGGGAGACTTGGGGGAACGCTGGGTGGAAGGAAATTTGTGGCTCCTCTCAGATTCCAGAACTTTCTGTCACCGAAATGTGCGGAAAATTTGTTTTTTTAGTCAAAATCTGAGGTTTGCAAAGGATACTGGGTAACAGAACCTGGTCAGAGCCCCACAAGTCACCCCATCTTGGATTCCTCTAGGTCTCTAGTTTTCAGAAATGCACAGGTTTGGTAGGTTTCCCTAGGTGCCCGCTGAGCTAGAGGCTAAAATCTACAGGTAGGCACTTTGCAAAAAACACCTCTGTTTTCTTTCAAAAAATTGGATGTGTCCACGTTGTGCTTTGGGGCGTTTCCTGTCGCGGGCGCTAGGCCTACCCACACAAGTGAGGTATCATTTTTATCGGGAGACTTGGGGGAACGCTGGGTGAAAGGAAATTTGTGGCTCCTCTCAGATTCCAGAACTTTCTGCCACAGAAATGTGAGGAACATGTGTTTTTTTAGCCAAGTTTTGAGGTTTGCAAAGGATTCTGGGTAACAGAACCTGGATCGAGCCACACAAGTCACCCCATCTTGGATTCCCCTAGGTCTCTAGTTTTCAGAAATGCACAGGTTTGGTAGGTTTCCCTAGGTGCCAGCTGAGCTAGAGGCCAAAATCTACAGGTAGGCACTTTGCAAAAAACACCTGTTTTCTTTCAAAACTTTGGATGTGTCCACATTGCGCTTTGGGGTGTTTCCTGTTGCGGGCGCTAGGCCTACCCACACAAGTGAGGTATCATTTTTATCGGGAGACTTGGGGGAACGCTGGGTGGAAGGAAATTTGTGGCTCCTCTCAGATTCCAGAACTTTCTGCCACAGAAATGTGAGGAACATGTGTCTTTTTAGCCAAATTTTGAGGTTTGCAAAGGATTCTGGGTAACAGAACCTGGACCGAGCCACACAAGTCACCCCATCCTGGATTCCTCTAGGTCTCTAGTTTTCAGAAATGCACAGGTCTGGTAGGTTTCCCTAGGTCCCGGCTGAGCTAGAGGCCAAAATCTACAGGTAGGCACTTTGCAAAAAACATCTCTGTTTTCTTTCAGAAATTTGGATGTGTCCACGTTGCGCTTTGGGGTGTTTTCTGTCGCGGGCGCTAGGCCTACCCACACAAGTGAGGTATCATTTGTATCGGGAGACTTGGGGGAACGCTGGGTGGAAGGAAATTTGTGGCTCCTCTCAGATTCTAGAACTTTCTGCCACAGAAATTTGAGGAACATGTGTTTTTTTAGCCAAATTTTGAGGTTTGCAAAGGATTCTGGGTAACAGAACCTGGTCCGAGCCACAAAAGTCACCCCATCTTGGATTCCCCTAGGTCTCTAGTTTCCAGAAAAGCACAGTTTTGGTAGGTTTCCCTAGGTGCCGGCTGAGCTAGAGGCCAAAATCTACAGGTAGGCACTTTGATAAAAATAGCTCTGTTTTCTGTGATGTGCCCACGTTGTGTTTTGGGGCATATCCTGTCGCGGGCGCTAGGCCTACCCACACAAGTGAGGTACCATTTTCATCGGGAGACTTGGGGGAGTGCTGGGTGGAAGGAAATTTGTGGCTCCTCTCAGATTCCAGAACTTTCTGTCACCGAAATGTGAGGAAAATGTGTTTTTTTAGCCAAAATCTGAGGTTTGCAAAGGATTCTGGGTAACATAACCAGGTCAGAGCCCCACAAGTCACCCCATCTTGGATTCCTCTAGGTCTCTAGTTTTCAGAAATGCACAGGTTTGGTAGGTTTCCCTAGGTGCCGGCTGAGCTAGAGGCTAAAATCTACAGGTAGGCACTTTGCAAAAAACACCTCTGTTTTCTTTCAAAAAATTGGATGTGTCCACGTTGCGCTTTGGGGCGTTTCCTGTCGCGGGCGCTAGGCCTACCCACACAAGTGAGGTATCATTTTTATCGGGAGACTTGGGGGAACGCTGGGTGGAAGAAAATTTGTGGCTCCTCTCAGATTCCAGAACTTTCTGCCACAGAAATGTGAGGAACATGTGTTTTTTTAGCCAAGTTTTGAGGTTTGCAAAGGATTCTGGGTAACAGAACCTGGTCCGAGCCACACAAGTCACCCCATCCTGGATTCCTCTAGGTCTCTAGTTTTCAGAAATGTACAGGTTTGGTAGGTTTCCCTAGGTGCCGGCTGAGCTATAGCCCAAAATCTACAGGTAGGCACTTAGCAAAAAACACCTCTGTTTTCTTTCAAAACTTTGGATGTGTCCACGTTGCGCTTTGGGGTGTATCCTGTTGCGGGCGCTAGGCCTACCCACACAAGTGAGGTATCATTTTTATCGGGAGACTTGGGGGAACGCTGGGTGGAAGGAAATTTGTGGCTCCTCTCAGATTCCAGAACTTTCTGCCACAGAAATGTGAGGAACATGTGTCTTTTTAGCCAAATTTTGAGGTTTGCAAAGGATTCTGGGTAACAGAACCTGGTCCGAGCCACACAAGTCACCCCATCCTGGATTCCTCTAGGTCTCTAGTTTTCAGAAATGCACAGGTCTGGTAGGTTTCCCTAGGTCCCGGCTGAGCTAGAGGCCAAAATCTACAGGTAGGCACTTTGCAAAAAACACCTCTGTTTTCTTTCAGAAATTTGGATGTGTCCACGTTGCGCTTTGGGGCATTTTCTGTCGCGGGCGCTAGGCCTACCCACACAAGTGAGGTATCATTTGTATCGGGAGACTTGGGGGAACGCTGGGTGGAAGGAAATTTGTGGCTCCTCTCAGATTCTAGAACTTTCTGCCACAGAAATTTGAGGAACATGTGTTTTTTTAGCCAAATTTTGAGGTTTGCAAAGGATTCTGGGTAACAGAACCTGGTCCGAGCCACACAAGTTACCCCATCTTGGATTCCCCTAGGTCTCTAGTTTCCAGAAATGCACAGGTTTGGTAGGTTTCCTAGTTGCCGGCTGAGCTAGAGGCCAAAATCTACAGGTAGGCACTTTGCTAAAAATAGGTCTGTTTTCTGTGATGTGCCCACGTTGTGTTTTGGGGCATATCCTGTCGCGGGCGCTAGGCCTACCCACACAAGTGAGGTATCATTTTTATCGGGAGACTTGGGGGAACGCTGGATGGAAGGAAATTTGTGGCTCCTCTCAGATTCCAGAACTTTCTGCCACAGAAATGTGAGGAACATGTGTTTTTTTAGCCAAGTTTTGAGGTTTGAAAAGGATTCTGGGTAACAGAACCTGGATTGAGCCACACAAGTCACCCCATCTTGGATTCCCCTAGGTCTCTAGTTTTCAGAAATGCACAGGTTTGGTAGGTTTCCCTAGGTGCCAGCTGAGCTAGAGGCCAAAATCTACAGGTAGGCACTTTGCAAAAAACACCTGTTTTCTTTAAAAAATTTGGATGTGTCCACGTTGTGCTTTGGGGCGTTTCCTGTCGTGGGCGCTAGGCCTACCCAGACAAGTGAGGTATCATTTTTATCGGGAGACTTGGGGGAACGCTGGGTGGAAGGAAATTCGTGGCTCCTCTCAGATTCCACAACTTTCTGCCACAGAAATGTGAGGAACATGTGTTTTTTTAGCCAAATTTTGAGGTTTGCAAAGGATTCTGGGTAACAGAACCTGGTCCGAGCCACACAAGTCAGCCCATCCTGGATTCCTCTAGGTCTCTAGTTTTCAGAAATGTACAGGTTTGGTAGGTTTCCCTAGGTGCCGGCTGAGCTAGAGCCCAAAATCTACAGGTAGGCACTTAGCAAAAAACACCTCTGTTTTCTTTCAAAACTTTGGATGTGTCCACGTTGCGCTTTGGGCTGTTTCCTGTTGCGGGCGCTAGGCCTACCCACACAAGTGAGGTATCATTTTTATCGGGAGACTTGGGGGAACGCTGGGTGGAAGGAAATTTGTGGCTCCTCTCAGATTCCAGAACTTTCTGCCACAGAAATGTGAGGAACATGTGTCTTTTTAGCCAAATTTTGAGGTTTGCAAAGGATTCTGGGTAACAGAACCTGGTCCGAGCCACACAAGTCACCCCATCCTGGATTCCTCTAGGTCTCTAGTTTTCAGAAATGCACAGGTCTGGTAGGTTTCCCTAGGTCCCGGCTGAGCTAGAGGCCAAAATCTACAGGTAGGCACTTTGCAAAAAACACCTCTGTTTTCTTTCAGAAATTTGGATGTGTCCACGTTGCGCTTTGCGGCGTTTTCTGTCGCGGGCGCTAGGCCTACCCACACAAGTGAGGTATCATTTGTATCGGGAGACTTGGGGGAACGCTGGGTGGAAGGAAATTTGTGGCTCCTCTCAGATGCTAGAACTTTCTGCCACAGAAATTTGAGGAATATGTGTTTTTTTAGCCAAATTTTGAGGTTTGCAAAGGATTCTGGGTAACAGAACCTGGTCCGAGCCACACAAGTCACCCCATCTTGGATTCCCCTAGGTCTCTAGTTTCCAGAAATGCACAGGTTTGGTAGGTTTCCTTAGGTGCCGGCTGAGCTAGAGGCCAAAATCTACAGGTAGGCACTTTGCTAAAAATAGCTCTGTTTTCTGTGATGTGCCCACGTTGTGTTTTGGGGCATATCCTGTCGCGGGCGCTAGGCCTACCCAAACAAGTGAGGTACCATTTTCATCGGGAGATTTGGGGGAGCGCTGGGTGAAGGAAATTTGTGGCTCCTCTCAGATTCCAGAACTTTCTGTCACCGAAATGTGAGGAAAATGTGTTTTTTTAGCCAAAATCTGAGGTTTGCAAAGGATTCTGGGTAACAGAACCTGGTCAGAGCCCCACAAGTCACCCCATCTTGGATTACTCTAGGTCTCTAGTTTTCAGAAATGCACAGGTTTGGTAGGTTTCCCTAGGTGCCGGCTGAGGTAGAGGCTAAAATCTACAGGTAGGCACTTTGCAAAAAACACCTCTGTTTTCTTTCAAAAAATTGGATGTGTCCATGTTGTGTTTTGGGGCATATCCTGTTGCGGGCGCTAGGCCTACCCACACAAGTGAGGTATCATTTTTATCGGGAGACTAGGGGGAACGCTGGATGGAAGGAAATTTGTGGCTCCTCTCAGATTCCAGAACTTTCTGCCACAGAAATGTGAGGAACATGTGTTTTTTTAGCCAAGTTTTGAGGTTTGCAAAGGATTCTGGGTAACAGAACCTGGTCCGAGCCACACAAGTCACCCCATCTTGGATTCCCCTAGGTCTCTAGTTTCCAGAAATGCACAGGTTTGGTAGGTTTCCCTAGGTGCCGGCTGAGCTAGAGGCCAAAATCTACAGGTAGGCACTTTGCTAAAAATAGCTCTGTTTTCTGTGATGTGCCCACGTTGTGTTTTGGGGCATATCCTGTCGCGGGTGCTAGGCCTACCCACACAAGTGAGGTACCATTTTCATCGGGAGACTTGGGGGAGCGCTGGGTGGAAGGAAATTTGTGGCTCCTCTCAGATTCCAGAACTTTCTGTCACCGAAATGTGAGGAAAATGTGTTTTTTTAGCCAAAATCTGAGGTTTGCAAAGGATTCTGGGTAACAGAACCTGGTCAGAGCCCCACAAGTCACCCCATCTTGGATTCCTATAGGTCTCTAGTTTTCAGAAATGCACAGGATTGGTAGGTTTCCCTAGGTGCCGGCTGAGCTAGAGGCTAAAATCTACAGGTAGGCACTTTGCAAAAAACACCTCTGTTTTCTTTAAAAAAATTGGATGTGTCCACGTTGCGCTTTGGGGCGTTTCCTGTCGCGGGCGCTAGGCCTACCCACACAAGTGAGGTATCATTTTTATCGGGAGACTACGGGGAACGCTGGATGGAAGGAAATTTGTGGCTCCTCTCAGATTCCAGAACTTTCTGCCACAGAAATGTGAGGAACATGTGTTTTTTTAGCCAAGTTTTGAGGTTTGCAAAGGATTCTGGGTAACAGAACCTGGTCCGAGCCACACAAGTCACCCCATCTTGGATTCCCCTAGGTCTCTAGTTTCCAGAAATGCACAGGTTTGGTAGGTTTCCCTAGGTGCCGGCTGAGCTAGAGGCCAAAATCTACAGGTAGGCACTTTGCTAAAAATAGCTCTGTTTTCTGTGATGTGCCCACGTTGTGTTTTGGGGCATATCCTGTCGCGGGTGCTAGGCCTACCCACACAAGTGAGGTACCATTTTCATCGGGAGACTTGGGGGAGCGCTGGGTGGAAGGAAATTTGTGGCTCCTCTCAGATTCCAGAACTTTCTGTCACCGAAATGTGAGGAAAATTTGTTTTTTTAGCCAAAATCTGAGGTTTGCAAAGGATTCTGGGTAACAGAACCTGGTCAGAGCCCCACAAGTCACCCCATCTTGGATTCCTATAGGTCTCTAGTTTTCAGAAATGCACAGGATTGGTAGGTTTCCCTAGGTGCCGGCTGAGCTAGAGGCTAAAATCTACAGGTAGGCACTTTGCAAAAAACACCTCTGTTTTCTTTCAAAAAATTGGATGTGTCCACGTTGCGCTTTGGGGCGTTTCCTGTCGCGGGCGCTAGGCCTACCCACACAAGTGAGGTATCATTTGTATCGGGAGACTTGGGGGAACGCTGGGTGGAAGGAAATTTGTGGCTCCTCTCAGATTCCAGAACTTTCTGCCACAGAAATGTGAGGAACATGTGTCTTTTTAGCCAAATTTTGAGGTTTGCAAAGGATTCTGGGTAACAGAACCTGGTCCGAGCCACACAAGTCACCCCATCCTGGATTCCTCTAGGTCTCTAGTTTTCAGAAATGCACAGGTCTGGTAGGTTTCCCTAGGTCCCGGCTGAGCTAGAGGCCAAAATCTACAGGTAGGCACTTTGCAAAAAACACCTCTGTTTTCTTTCAGAAATTTGGATGTGTCCACGTTGCGCTTTGCGGCGTTTTCTGTCGCGGGCGCTAGGCCTACCCACACAAGTGAGGTATCATTTTTATCGGGAGACTAGGGGGAACGCTGGATGGAAGGAAATTTGTGGCTCCTCTCAGATTCCAGAACTTTCTGCCACAGAAATGTGAGGAACATGTGTTTTTTTAGCCAAGTTTTGAGGTTTGCAAAGGATTCTGGGTAACAGAACCTGGTCCGAGCCACACAAGTCACCCCATCTTGGATTCCCCTAGGTCTCTAGTTTCCAGAAATGCACAGGTTTGGTAGGTTTCCCTAGGTGCCGGCTGAGCTAGAGGCCAAAATCTACAGGTAGGCACTTTGCTAAAAATAGCTCTGTTTTCTGTGATGTGCCCACGTTGTGTTTTGGGGCATATCCTGTCGCGGGTGCTAGGCCTACCCACACAAGTGAGGTACCATTTTCATCGGGAGACTTGGGGGAGCGCTGGGTGGAAGGAAATTTGTGGCTCCTCTCAGATTCCAGAACTTTCTGTCACCGAAATGTGAGGAAAATGTGTTTTTTTAGCCAAAATCTGAGGTTTGCAAAGGATTCT